>NC_091463.1:84594940-84956190 GCF_027789765.1 Dendropsophus ebraccatus
GCACCTGTGCAAAGCTCTTTGTCCGATATGCAACAATAGATTTTTAACTTGTATGGTATTAAAAGTTGAGTTTTAACACAGGACTAGGGATGAGCGAACATGTTCCTAAATGTTCGTACGAACATGCCGCTAATTGTTCATGTTCGCCGATCACAAACAATTTGTTCGATGATCGGAATGGTTATAACAGTCATTTAAGAAAATTTTCGAACATGCAAATGTACGCAATTGCGTAAGTTTCCTCCCACTAATTTGAAAGAGCCAATGAACGTGTGGGGAAGGGCACATCAGGTAATGTAGTAGCCATGGTAACTACTGGCATCACTGTTATTAGCTGTACGATTAGCAACATTACGTATGTTATGGACATGCTGTAAAACGTGACGCTGAGGTGAATTTTCGCACAGTCTTTCCTGATTCTTGTGCTGTTCAGTAGGGAGAGTGACACGAGCAGGGACAGCATCTGAAGTTAGTTAGGCAGCAATATTCACACTAATAGTTAGTCAGTGTAGGGAGGGAGAGCTAACCGAGTAGGGCTTAGAACGTTGGGAAATTGTCAGTGTAGGGAGGGGGACAGAATCCAGCGTTTTAGCACTATAAGAATTCATTTCTTAACCCTGTAGTGACCAGTCGTCCTCTGTAAAAAAAACAACTTAAGAACCCAACAGTCCTTTTTAGGGCTAATTCATATATATATATATATATATATATATATATATATATATATATATATATATATTAGTATATAAGTCATTGCGTGTATCATGTACGCACAGGCAAATAAAAGACAGGCTAATGCTACGTGATTGCTTTGCTATTGCAGATTTTACGCTTTGCACCTGATAATCTGTACGCAGATGCATAATGCTCATGGATGTTCGGCAAACACTAACTGATCATGATAATTTTGTTTTATGTTTGTGTTTGAGATCTGAGCTGAATATCAAGATGTTCACTCATCACTATACAGGACGCCATCTCAGAGTGCTGAAATCACTTTTTGCTCTATACCACTCATGTACCAGGTGCTAAGTCCCCACCAGAGTCTGTGCACCATCCCAAGAAATGTTGTCACCCAATTTTATAGTCATAGAAAATGATAACCTCATAATTAATATATGTATGCACATACATATGGCCAAGTCCTTTAATAAATACATATAGAAATCCTTTCCTGCGTCCTACTTGGTGAAAGTTGCTTTTTCAAGTCCTCTGGCTAATAGAAGGTTGGGCCTTGAACACCTTTGTCAGAATTTCCCTACTGATCATTTTAAATGATGTTTTCGACTGGTATAAGCTATGAGTAGCCTGGGTTTACACATGGTAGATGTTTTTCAGAAATGAATGTGAATACTGTATGCCATTTATCTGAATGGGTGTTGAAGAAATCCATGGTTATGCTGCAGAATCAACCCAATTCAGATGCTGCATCCACCAACATGAATGGAAGCAGAGAAGATGGCTGGGATGTGAGCGGTGATGTGTACAGTCCATTTACCAGGCCGCGCATATTCCATTCTGTGGGCCAGCTACTCTCAAGAGCTTAGTTTTAAGAACCCAATAGAATAGTGCATGGCACCAATGAGTAATGCCAATAACATTGGTGGCTGTCACAAATGTATGGAGCTGATTTTCAGGGGGGGATGGGGATCTACTCTAAGAGTCATGGCGCGCCTTCACCTCTGCTTTGCTTTCCTGATATAAAGAGAAAATATATTGATGTGAAGATAGAATATTGTGGTTGTCAAAAAGGTAGTGGTGGAAACACTCAGAATGGCTTTCTCAGTAGATGTAGTTACAATGGACTGACAAGACGCTCGGGAATAGCTGCCAAGGCGTGCATATATATCAAGGTCATCTCTGGATCATCCTGCTTTTGCAAGTACATCTCCCTCCCCGACATTTCTGCCTGCCTTAGTCTCCGAGCTGACACCTCTGCACCTCTAGGAGAGAACACACATAGAATATGGAGATCAGCGTGAAAACAGGAGCAGATGTTGCTCCCAGCCTGGTAACTACGGGGATGAGAGAGTCACATTAAGTCACGCTGATAGGAAATACAAAATCTGGAATTGCAGCTTCCACGAGTTCAGCTGGCAGCCAAGCTCGGCCTCAGCCAAGTCTGAATACATCAATCCTGCTTCAGAGCTCTGTCACCGAGCTGTGTACAAACCGCACTGCCGGGTCAGCCAGCTCTTTATCCTGAAATAGCTCTTAATATTATCGGTGATACAGAAAAGCAATTATGAGAAGTGCCTATTATCGAGACGGACAAGGCAGAATCACATGACCATAGTGGACGGGCAGGGGATGCTCGACTAACCTGCACATGTGGTTTACATGGGACCTTTGTGCCTTATTGAGTTTAGTGCCCATTCCCATAGCCGTGTTTATACGCTATGTTAATTCTGGAGATTTGTTTGCCAAAGTTGAGTCCAGATGCCATCCGAGTGACGCCAGCAAAGCATCTATCTAGTAAAAGGTCTTCCAACTTTTTATCCAAAACATTTTATTCAGTTCTTGGTTCAAAATACCTAAAAAATAAGTGCAAATGTGTCATTAGTATAGAAAAAGATAAAAGTCTCTGCTGTACACCTAGTCCGCAGGATGTAGTGAGTATAAGTAGCAATGCATAGAGCATCACCACTTAACCCCAGGTGGCACAACACAACATATAGTTCCAAAAGATGCATACAGGATCAGGGACACCTGTCAAAGATCTAGAATCCCAATACTGGTGACCCCCATTAGCAGGACTTCTTCTCTTTTTGGCCTGTTCTAGGTTGCTACTAAGGATGGTCCAAACCTGCCGAGGTTCGGGTTCATATGAACCCGAACGCTCGGCATCAGATTCCCGCTGTCTGCTTGCTCCGTGCAGCGGGTGGATACAGCAGTGGCTGTATCCCAGTTTTCCTCCCGCTGTATCCACCCTCTCCACGGAGTGGGCAGACAGCGGGAATCACTGCCGAGAGTTTGGCAGGTTTGGACCATCCCTAGTTGCTACCCCTGAAAGCAGTGCCCATGCTCAGATTAGGCATTGGTTAGAGCTTACCTCTTCCCCATCCCTTCACATTGACTTATGCAGAAGTCACAAAGTATGCCCACAATACTCTTCAATAAAAGTAATCTCATCTTTAGTAGTGTTGAGGGAGCATGCTCAGTTGAACATCAAGAAAGTTTAGGTAAAAAAAAATTAGGTAAAAAAAAAACATAAGTACAGAATTCTCTTTATGAACTGCAGCTTTATCTATAAGGGTTAGGAAATCTGCTGGAATGATTTTCATTCTCTTTCAACAATCTACGAACAAAGGGGTTATCCAGTGCTGCAAAAACGTGGCCACTTTCTTTCAGAGACAACACGACTCTTGTCTCCAGTTCAGGTGCCTTTTGCAATTAAGCTCCATTCACTTCAATAGAACTGAGCAGGAAAAACCCCGCCCAAGCTGGAGAGTGGGGCTGTCTCTGGAAGAAAGTGGACATGTTTTTATAGCGCTGGATAACCCCTTTAATGAGCAGAAATTATATGTTAGGTCTCCATAGACTTATATAGGAGAAACAGAATACTCACCTGCTCCCTGTTCCTGTCTGTGTCCTTACCCAGGCTGAAATCTTTCTCTTCTGCCTCTAGCGTCCAGTGAGAATTCCCCAGAGTGCTGCAGAGGAAAACCCAAGAGCGCTCCAGTCATCGATAACTGGTCACTGACAACCATAGAAAATAATAGGCACAAGCCAAAAAGACAGAAGATAGAAAATAATAGGCCTGGTCTTAGACAGGATCAGGGAGCAGGTAAGTACTGTATTTCTACAGCACATCTCCAGGGTGGAACAGCCAAGTGAACAACACAATCCTAAAAAGGATCACAAACTTGTAATCAAGCTGAATTATTTGTAAGATTTGGAACAAATTGATTGATTCCAAATTGATCAGCTTATCCCTTAATTGAAGGTTTATAGTAACGGACAACTAGGTGGAATTATTTTACTGGACTATTAGTTTAGTGTCTCATAGCACAGTTATGATGTCTTTGTGGCATCCATGTGTATATTAGGTTTGTATATTGTATGAGACCTTTTATTAGCTACTGTAGAATAAGTCTAGATAGAGATAAGTGAACTTAGAGCTCACTTGGGTTCGTCCGAACAAGAGCGTGTAGCATTTGATTACCGGTGGCTGAAGAAGGTGGATGCAACCCCAAGGAGTCCTGGAAAACATGGATACAGCCTATGGTCTATGGTTGTATCCAAGTTTTACAGGCTGCCTTATGGTCCGTTTGCATGTGACGATAAAGCGCTCAATCGATCATTAAACGATACTCAATGGGCGGTCGTTTTTCAACAATTTGCATTTAGATGAAGCAATGAATCGTGTGGAAGAGTGATCTTTGCGATGGCAAAACAACCCACACAACAGGGGGAATGGTTGAAAATCCGTTTTCATGAAAAGATCTAGGAACGATCGAGGCACGATCAACGATGATTTGTGAACATGCTGAAAGACCACGATCACCAATTTATCGCTCATCGTTTGATCGCTAAGAGCATTTACACAGGCAGATTCAGTCGTTATCACTAATTTATTAACGATAATTGTCCCGCGTAAATGGACAATTAGGGCTGCATCCACATTCTTCAGCCACCACTTATAAAACATGCTCAAAGTTCACTCATCTCTAATCTTGAGATGTCCCTGTTGTCCGCTATTAGAGATGAGCCAACCTCGACCATGTTTGGGCTCGTCCAAACCCGAACTCTCGGCATTTCTTTACCAATGGCTGAAGAAGTTGGATACAACCTTAGGGAGTCCTGGAAAACGGGATACAGCCACTGGCAATCTAATGCAAAGAGTTTGGGTTTGGATGAACCCGAACGTGCTCAAGGTTCGCTCAACCACCACCTTTTTGCCCCTAAAACCATACTGATGGAAAAAGAATAAATATGGACCTGGTCCACGGCTGGGCACTTGTGGCCATATTCAGCCAGGGTGAAGCAATAAAAATGGTTGGGGTTCACACCGTTTGCCGCAGAGCGCCACGCTATCACTTTACTATAGCAGAGCAGCTGTCAGATTAACAATGTGCTATTAATTCTAACTGGGAGGCTCATATGATATGTGATATTTGGCTCTCGGTGTTCCAGTTTCGGTGGTACGGTAAGCGTTGTGAAGCAGACAGGTTGGCTCTTGATGTGGCAGGCTTGTTGTGTCAGCAGAAGCAGCAGCTCTGTTAGATCACTCCTTAATCCAACTCCCAAAAGGCAAAGAGAAGAATAATATTATCTGCATGTAAATATTTTGAAGTAATCTGACACAATTCAGTCAACCGCAAAGGCTGGAAACGCTGGTGTATAGAGAAGAAGAACTACGCCACACCTGGTATACCATGCAGCAGAGCGGGCAGCCATGACCCAATCACCTCCTATAGACCAAGGAGGATCCTGACAAAGGGGGGGGGGGGGGGGGGGGATATCAATGGTGATATATTGTTAAATATAGCAGATCTGAGTTTGTGTTTGATACATTTCATTCTGATACTACACTGTGTTATCTGTAATTTTCTGACGGGCTACGTGTATTTCTTTAAGGTCGGAATGCGATCTAATGTTTTCCGTGTGAAGATGGATGGAGGGAGGCACCAGCATTTGAAGTGCTAAAGCCAGGAACAGTGTGAGTTCTAGACAGAAGAATAAGAAAAACAGCGCCACACTTGTACATAGGTTGTGTCTGGTATTGCAGTTTCTCTTGATTGAAATAAATGGAGCTGAGGTGGCATACCAAACATAACCTGTGTCGTTGGGTTCAGCACCATGATGTTGATTCTTTTAGAAAAGGGGTACTTAAAGGGGTACTCCAGTGAAAAAAAAAATCTTTCAAATCATTTGGTTGAAGAAAGTTATATATATGATATTTATAATAATAATAATAATAATAATAATAATAATAATAATAGCAACACTGCTACTACTACTACTACTACTACTACTACTACTACTACAACAACTAATAATAATAATAATAATAATATATCATTTACATCAATTTAAAAATCAGAATCCTTCCAGCACTTATCGGCTGCTGTATGTCCTGCAGGAAGTGATGTATTCTATTATTCTATCCTATCTGACACAGTGCTCTCTGCTGCCACCTCTGTCCATGTCAGGAACTGTCCAAAGCAGAAAAGGTTTTCTATGGGAATTCACTTCTGCTCCGGACAGTTCCTGACATGGACAGAGGTGGCAGCAGAGAGCACTGTGTCAGAGTGGAAAGAATGCACCACTTCGTGCAGGACATACAGCAGCTGATAACTACTGGAAGATTTTTAAATAGAAGCAATTTATAAATCTGTAGAACTTTCTGCTAATATTTCATTAATATATATATATATATATAAATATATATATATATATATATATATATATATATATATATATATATATATACAGTATATATATATATATATATATATATATATATATATATTCTGGAGTACCCCTTTAATTCTGACACCAGAAAACTGGAGTTCCTCTTTAAAAGTAACCTACATTTTCAACCTACTGCTATTATGTTATAAAGTAAAAGAAGCTGATTGATACACACATTTGCCGGAAAAGGTAACTTATTGATAGAAATCCTTGATCTTTCTGTGTTTAGGTGTCCAGTAGGCGGAGCATACATGCAGAGACGACTGATACTACTGATAAGGACCACCCACTGGTCACATAAGATATTAGCACTACACATAGCTGTCGATGGTGTTGAGGTCCTATTAAAATGTACAAATTGAAATTTCGTAAAACTTTATATTGGGGACAACTCCCTATTTTAGGACATCAGAAAGAGTAAACTTCTTGGAACCTCCAGGGGAAGAGAGAGCAGCTGCGATGAATGGCTTCCAATATGGCAGACTTCTCGCGGACAGTAATTCTACATCGCAATGTTTCAGGCTGCGTGGAGCTTCTCCTGCCAATGATGGTTTATTGCCAGGGATATAGAGGTCAAACCTTTAAGGATCAGTTCATTATTGAGGTGGCTTTAATGTAAGAAGGGTTGACAAGACCTTTAATGGTTCTAATGCTGTAAGCGTCCACCTATCTGCCCTCGTATTCCTCCTGCCTGTATGGGGAGAGGTAAGCCGGGGTTCGGCCTCCGATGGGATCTAGCTCCTGGCTGTGTGTGGCTGCAGTATTTGGCAATGCAATGCCTGGAAACATATGCTCAGCACCTGGGAGGTAGCGGCCCAGCCAGTCATTGGAGATGGGGAATGATACAGCCCGTGCACACGGAGCATTACACCATTTACAGACGCAAACCAATCTGGATAAATCTCCTCACACTCGGATTGCAGCGGCCATTCATCACAGGGCTGACAGATAATAAAGAAGCCGAATAAATATTCTACATTTCACCAGTAAAGAAACAACTCGTTTCAGGAAGCGTTCACGACACATAGATGAATATTTGGAGCATTTGATCGATATTGGAAAAACATGAAGCACTGGTCAAAGACTATTCTGCTGGTGGGGTCACTGACATTACATTACTGATCCTGTACTGATCCTGAGTTACATCCTGTAATATACTCCAGAGCTGCACTCACTATTCTGCTGGTGGGGTCACTGTGTACATACATTACATTACTGATCCTGAGTTACATCCTGTATTATACTCCAGAGCTGCACTCACTATTCTGCTGGTGGGGTCACTGTGTACATACATTACATCACTGATCCTGTACTAATCCTGAGTTAAATCTTGTATAATACTGCAGAGCCGCATTCACAATTCTGTAGGCTTACAGGGGTTATTCAGCGAAAATCTTTGTCTTTCAAATCAACTGGTTTCAGAGAGTTATATAGATTTGTAATTTACTTCTATTTGAAAATCTCCAGTCTTTCAGTACTTATCAGCTGCTGTATGTACTGCAGGAAGTGGTGTATTCTCTCCAGACTGACACAGTGCTCTCTGCTGCCACCTCTATCCAAGACAACAACTGTCCAGAGTAGAAAAGTTTTTCTATGGGGATTTGCTACTGCTCTGGACAGTTCCTGTCTCGGACAGAGCTGGCAGCAGAGAGCACTGTCAGACTGGAAAGAATACACCACTTCCTGCAGGACATGCAACAGCTGATAAGTATGGGAAGACTTGAGATTTTTAAATAGAATTAAATTACAGATCTATGTAACTTTCTAAAACCAGTTGATTTGAAAGTTGGGGAGCATTAATCTTTCCATCAGATACAGTTCACTAATCTGATAAGAACTGACTTCTCCTGTATTATAGTAGATTATCTAAGCCTGACAAAAAGCTGGGTGGCTAATTCTAACAACCAGCAGAACTATGAATACAGCTCTGAAGTATAATGCAGGGAATAAAATGGGATCCACGCAAGATCATTGCACAAAGTGGTCGTTTCTACATAGATGATAGGAAATGGAAATCAAAACTGAACATGGTGAATCCTCTCCTTACACTATGATAAACAATGCAGCAAATAGTCTATACTGTTTCTACTATACAGTACGAGAAGCATTCATGAGCTACTAGAGCAAGACCCAGAGGCAGATATTAATCTTCCCCCTAGGACTTATGTGTGAAGACATGGAAATTGGCTTGTGTGAGATTCTGTGACCAGACCTGTGCTCACTGGTTTAGTAGAATGGATACAGCTGGGGATACAGAGCCATAAATCCAATCTGCACATAATGGTTCCTTTCTTATTAGATACCTTCAGTGTAAGGAGAAGAACCAGCAGCATGTCTAATAGTCCTCCTGGTGTCTTCCTTTATAGAAATCATCTCTGTATTCTGTGCCCCATAGTGATTTGTGGTCATACACCACAGTATCTTGAAGAAGAATTCCAAGTAAGAGATTTTAGAAGTGTCTGCACCTACCAGGGGAGCAAATCCGAAATAAGCGTCAAGTGGGACATTCATGGGTTCCCCCTGAAAAGTTCATGTACTTTATGAGAAGATCTCCTTAAGTTGTATAAAAGGTACAGAAACATAAAACTTTAAAGTGTCACTGTTGTTTAATTTTTTTTTTTTTTCAGAAATACAGGCGATTTTAACCCCTTCAAGAAAGAGCCCTTTGATCCACAAAAGTCTGGGTCAAATTAACGCAACGTTCCTCCCCGCCTTCTAAGAGCCATAGCGCTTTTATTTTTCCACCTACAGGGACGGTTGGGGTGTCATTTTTTTGCGCCATGATCTCTAGTTTTTATTTATGTCATATGGGTGTAACAGAAAAATTTTGATTGCTCTTTATGAATTTATTTTGTGATATATAATTTAATAAAATCAGCAATCCCGCTGCGTTTTTTTTTTTTTTTTTTTGTTTCCGTTTACGACGTTCACCGTGCAGGAACAATAATGTTATAATTTAATAGATCCGAAGTTTCCGCAAGTTACGATATGTAATATGTTTATTTATTTATATTTATATTTTTATAGTGAGCAAGGGGGTATTTTAAACTTTTATTGGGAGGGGGATTTATAAGGGTTTTTTTAATACCTTTAAAAACTTTTTTAATACACTTTATTTGTCTTTAACACTTTTAACACTGTAAAAGTTGCACTCATAAGATTGCATATACTGATCTATGCTATGCCATAGCATAGCATAGATCAGGGTGATCGGCGATCTGTACATAGAGCCTGCCTGAGAGCAGGGTCTACCCATAGATCGCCAAACCAACAGGACAGAGGTAAGGAGCTTACCCCTGCCTGTCAGCACATGTGATCGGGACCCCGCAGCACGGCTGCAGAGGTCCCGATCACTCACTAACAGATGCTTGATCTGTCACTGAGCACCTTAAATGCCGCGATTGCTGTAGATTATGGCATTTAAAGGCTTAATGAGAGTCGGCTGCGGGATCGCAGCTGACTCTCATTACCTCCAGGCCCCGGACATTGATGTGAGTCGGATCGCTGTCCCTGCAGCGCTCCCGCTCTCATCAATAACCCCGTCAGTACAGGGAATGTATATATACATGTTACTGGCGGGAAGGGGTTAAGAAACTTTGTAATTGGGTTTATTAGCCGAAAAATGCATTTTTATTCAAAAGTTTGAAGCTCCCCCCCCTGTCTTCATGGTTTTCTATGGAGAGGGAAGGGGTGTAGGGAGATGAGGCACCAAAACAGGACAACTAAGAGTTAATTTAAAGCATCATGGGGCTATCTCCTCTGAAGTCAGCACTGACCTCTCTGACCTCTGAATACTGGCTTTCACACAGCTCTCACTGTGTAATCCTTTGTTCCCTACTCTCTGCTGCCAATTAATCTCCCTCCTCCCCCCTCCCCTCTCCATAGGTTACACAGGGCCCGACTGATGCAAAAGAGTCAAGATTTCCTGATAATGAGCAGTGAATGTGAGGGGGGGGGGGGGGGCTGAAAAGTCTTTTTGAATGCAGATAATGGCATATTTGCCTAATAAACCCTGTTACAAAGTTCCTTAAAATCGCCTGGACTATTGATTTCTGCAAAAAAAAAAAAAAAAAAAAATTATATATATATATATATATATATATATATATATATATATGACAGGGATACTTTTAAGTGCAGAAGGCAATAAACGTCCATAATGCAATAACCTTTGGAGCTGTAACTCTGGATGAACAGATGTTCAGAGATAAAAGTCTATTAGTCCATGGCTTATAAACAATTCCCAACTAACTATCTAACTAACGATCAAGTTTATCAAAGTCAAAAATTACGTTTGAATACAATAAATAATCAAGATCCCTGTAACGGGCAGGTGGTCGCCCTTTGGCGGCCTCTCGGATCTTCTGAGGGGTACATCTTCTTGGGGAGTCTCAGAGTCAAGGGGATACAGATCTGCCGGAACGTTGAGAAGGTTGCAGTGATCTGGGCTTCTTGGAAGACAGTAGGGAACCTTTTCTTGTGCAGGGGAAAAAGTAGAAGCATATGGGAACAGGATAGAGGACATCTCTGGATAGGTTCTGGGGCTTCATGAGGATTCACTGGTACTGTCACCCCTGAAGGCTACTCTTTGCAGCAGCACAACTTCAGCTGGTTACGGTGTACGCTTACTGGGCTGTTTCTGGATCTGGAACATGCCAGCAGGATAGCCGTAATCACATGATGCTCATTTCCCTGAATGATTGTTATTCTCCAACCATACACGATGGTTCGAGGCAAAAGGTTTAGTGAATCAGGTTCTTGGATTCCTAAGGTCTGGTCCTTAGGAAATTGGCCATTTTAAAATCTAATAGATCCAATCTCAAGTATCTGTAAATGGCAAAATTATGTGAGCCTTACGAATGGGCAGATAATTTAAAAGTAAGATTATAGTCAGGTGTTCTCAATCTATGGGTGACAATCGGGGGCGACCTGTTGTATTTAAACAGAGATCTATTAAAGTCTGATCTTCACAACACGGTGGTGGGCGTGTATCATTGGCACCTACAGTACAAATGTGTCTTTTTTTCTGTGGTTGCCTCTACTTGGTTGTGCACTCCACCCATCCCACCCAGGTGGTGTGATTAATTTTGCCGGTATAAGATGGATCTTGCATGTTCAGAGCATAGGCGTATTACATGCCATAGAGAGGCCATAGTACAATGTAGGGTCCACCCGGGCATGAGGCCACCTTAACGTGGTGGGGTAGTTTACACTGTTTGCAAATGGTAACCAAGAGCCTCATTATTTTTGTGGGAATTTTAACTGCTTTTAACTATTTTCATGTCTGTAGTGAGGCTGTATCTTGCCATTGCGGTGAGCTGTTGCATTTTTCTGTCTTTTTGTGTGTTTGATAGCAACGTGCTCCTGCCTAGTGTGAATGGTGTTCTAGGAGAGCTGACCAAACTTGTCTTTTTTTTCAGTATTCCAGCATAAAAACCTCATAGTATCGGCTGAGATAGTATTATGATCTGGATCGTCCTCTGGTCCAGGATGGTTTGCCATAGATGATAGACTAATGAATTGTGAATTATATTCTAAGCACATAAGTTGTTCTGCCAATGAATGGTTAAAGAAGAATTAACTTCTGACCAATACAAACTTTCAAGCACCATTGTAGTATTGGGGAATCAAGCATTTCTATAGATAACATGTATTCTGGTCTGTAATGGTGATGGTGTAACAATGCTGCCTGGTGCTAGGCTGAAAAAACAGCTTTTACCTTTAGCAGTAGCGTTTCCTGCATTCAGGGGCTCAGATCCCCCCAGGACTTATAGCAGGGCAGAAAATGGAAAGTAATTGGAAGTTATACAAGGGAATCTTACATGTATGTAACAATTTCAGAAGCGAAAAGATAAAATGGTAATTCACTATTAGTAGACAGTAACCTAAGGTAATGGTTTGCAAGATGGTGTAGATAAAGGGAAAAACATCAGACAGGGATAAAACATAACAGAGCAGCAGGACAACACTAACTCAGGGGAACAAGCTGAGAGCACGGAGATCTGGCGAAACTCAATGAGCTTTAAAATTCACAAGAAAAATTACCTCCAAGCAAGTAACTCTGCCCCTAATACCATGAACTGCAAAGCAAGGAACATTAAACAGACAGAAAGTCGAGAGGACTAACACCTTTGAAGCAGGCTAGAAAGAACTGCAATGGATGTTCATCAGTAGATAAAGGGCTTGTCCATGATTAAAAAAACATGGCTGATTTCAGTTGCAATACCACGCCATCTACAAGTCATGCCTGAAAAATGGCAGTTTTGTTCCGTCCACTACAACCGAGCTGAGCTGCAGTACCACACATCACCTGTGGACAGGTGTGGAGCTGTTTCTTGAAGACAGCGCCCATTTCTTTCTAATTCTGGACAAACCCTTTAAATATGCTGCAAAACGTGGGAACTTCATTCAAGTCAGGCCAAAACAAAGGTAAGGCCTTTGCCCATATTGGGTCCATATTGACTTCAGATTAAAAGACAGAAGGTAACATGGCAATAGAATTCCTCTCATATGTAACAATTGGGTGAAAAGAACATATAGGTAAGGGGAGCTTGGAGGGGAGCTACTTTACAGATTTTTCCCCCAATGGAGCATTGCTCAAAAATGATTGTGTGGGCCTTTTCAATGAGAATGAGTACAACTGTTCTATATGGTGATGATGCCATGAGCATTGAGCCTGTGTGACAGCACAGAGAATCCTTAAAAGTCAGGTACAGACTCCTACAGTGGGATCTCCATATGCTGCCATATGGTGCCTTCGCGAGACAGTGTATTACGGCTTGAAATGTGTTGTGCCAGTACACTTGGTGTTTCTGATGCCTGGCTGAGTGAAAGGCCAGGCTGATAGAACTGCACTTTGATCAAGTTACTTGAAGTCACTGTACATGCATTTAGTAGGATTGTATTGTATGCCAAATTCTTGTGCTGCTACTACATGTGGTCGCTGTAGCGTCAACCTCACACATGAGGTATAGCTGCCCAACTAGACAGGTAATTGCTATCCGGAGAGGACAAGCACATGGGGATGTATGGAGTCAGCATCACTTCATCTGAACGTAAACCTCAAAGACCTTCTAGCAGTCCCAAACCTTAATGGTCTTCAGAATTCTGCAAGACCTACACAGTGGGATTTCTGGCATCTCAGGGACTTTGTCATCTCAGGATCTATCCGATGGGTGTGGGTTTAATGAAGTCAATGATATCTCGATTTTTTGAGCAGCCCTTTTTTTACATTACTCCTTATGTTCCCTATTCCCCTGTTTGCACAGAGACATCTACGGTTGACTAACAAAGATTCTAAGGTCCGTCCAACCAAGCGATCAGCTGATAAGGGAGTTCTTGAGATGAACAAACTTCTGTCTGAACTGGAACTCTCTGCATTTATTTACCGGTGGCTAAAGAAGTTGGATGCAGCCCTAGGGAATAGTAAAAACACATGGATTGACTCTATGACCTATGGCTGTATACACGTTTTCCAGGTAGCCTTAGGGATGCACCCAACTTCTTCAACCACTGGTAATCAAATGTCAAGAGTTTGCAAATCACTATTTTCTATTGAGTGCTCATTCTTTGGCTGATCGTTGGGTCTTTGACATGGGGCAGTATTTGGCCTGTTTATCCGAAAATCACCTGGTGTAATAGGCCTTTCATCTTTGTAGTCAGGCTTTGCTTCAGTAGATGAACCATAAGTCCTGGATTGCCCTGAAACATTGTAGATCTTCAACAGGTCTGCACATTGTCTGTCATTAAGAAAATTTATCGACATCCCCATGTATTTGGCTTGTCCCTAGCAGTCCTGTGGCGGCAGCTCATATCAATACAGATGATGAATGGACTATTAGTAACAGCTGCCTGGGATTCCTAGTATGATAAAAAGGTCTCCACAATGTAGAATTCGGCTAGACGCTTACATACAGCAGCGGATCCTAAATTCTGAAGCTAAATATTGTAGAATAGCTGTTGCGGTGCAGGATTACTGTCTGTGCACTGAAGTGACGGTGTAATGCTGTTAGAGCTTTCATGGGAATCATGTGTTATGGCTCTGAACCTGGAATAAACTTTCATAGAAGAGGAAATTATTTGGCAACAAATTTGCTTGACACCGTTTAGCATTAGTAATAGAGATGAGAGCAACTCGACCATGACTCCGATTGTTCAGCATTTGTATACCGGGGGCTGAAGAAGTTGGATGCAGCCCCAGCGACTCCTAGGAAAACATGGATACAGCCTATGGCCTGTGGCTGTATTTACATATACAAAATACCCCCATTCCCTATGTTGTCCGCTATTGCTGCCACGTGTCCGTTATATACATACCCACGACAATATACAAAGTTATACCACTTTATAGCTATGTTCTCAAAACATTTTTTTTTGCCATTTCGCAGCAATTTTTTAGGACAGAAGATGGAAATTCAAATAATTTTGGCACCAAAATGACGTCTGTCCTAGAAAACAGCTGCAAAATGGCCAAAAAAGGTGGAGGAACATAGCATATTAATGAAATTTTCAAAATATAAGGAGGAGGGTATTTTATATACTTTGAATCTCTACATTTGCTGTTTTTACTAGAGATGATCGAACAGCGCTGAGGTTCAGGTTCTTACGAACTCGAACCATTGGTATTTGACTCCTGCAGTTTTCTCGTTCCGTGAAGAAGGTGGAGACAGCCCGAGTCCTGCCTGGAAAACAGGAATACAATCTATGGCCATAGGTTGTATTCCTGTTTTCCAGGCAGGACTTGGGCTGTCTTCACCTTTCCCATGGAACAGGAAGGCAGCGGGAGTGAAATGCCTATGGTTCGGGTTTGTACAAACCTGAACATCAGCGCTGTTCGATCATGTCTAGTTACTACAACTATTTCTACTACAGACTACAATTACTGTATCTTCAGTACTTCTATTACTAACACTACTGCAGCTATTAAAGCTACTGACACTATTACTACCACTACTCTTAGTACTTCTACTTCTATTACTAACACTGCTGCGGCTATTAAAGCTACTACCACTACTACTACCATTACCCTGAGTACTTCTATTACTACCATTACTGCTGCTTTTAGTACTACCGGTGAAATGATTGTAGCCAGGATGCACGGCATGGACTGACATTACTCTCCCTGCCCAGAGACCATCGCTATATGAAATGTAAATATACATTGTATCATTAAAGAGCAACAATTAGAGATGAGCGAACCGATTTCGGGTTCGAGTCGATCCGAACCCGAATGTTCGGTATTTGATTAGCTGGGGCTGCTGAACTTGGATAAAGCTCTAAGGTTGTCTAGATAACATGGATACAGCCAATGACTATATCCATGATTTCCACATAGCCTTAGGGCTTTATCCAAGTTCAGCCGCCACTGCTAATCAAATGCCGAAAGTTCGGGTTCGGATCGACTCGAGCATGCTCAAGGTTCGCTCATCTCTAGCAACAATCAAAAATTGGTGAGTGCCGCCTATTCTCATCTTTACTGGCTTGCACTAACAATATATAATTGTGCCAGGACCAGGGCTTGAGCAGTCCTGCAGTTCTTTACACAGCCAAATGCTGCCCTAGTATCTGTTCCATACTGCTGCCATTCAATGTAAAAAAAAAAAAAGTTAAATTATAAAGTGATATCATAAAATTATAAATTACTTAAAAGATTTTTTTTTTTAACCTGGATACTATTTTTATGTCTAGTTTAATAGAACACACAAGGGGGGGGGGGATATACTAATACTGTTTAATTCTTCGACAGTCTAGTCTAGCCTGTCTAGTCTAACTTATTATTTGGCATACTTTCCAGCAGAATCTCTTGTGTCATGCTCCACAAGTCAGCTATGTATAGAAGCCTTTTCTACATCCCAGCATAGATTGTCAGCTCATAGGGGCAGGGTTCTCTGGCTAGTTGTGTTTTTATGTTGCTGCACAGGGAATGCATTGCATGTTGTAGTTGTTAGTGTGTTGTATATATGTGTCTGTTAGGATGTAACAACCATAGCTGATGTGCGGTATAAAGCATCACTGAACATGTCGTTGCCATATAAAAAAGTAATAATGTGGCTTTACAGGATTAGAAAAGCATGACTGATTTAATCCAGGAACAGCATCACACCTGTCCCTTGGCTGTGTGCTACTGCAGATCAGCTCTGCTAAAGAGCAAGAGACTGAGCCGCATACAGTGCTTAAAGGGGAACTTCATAAAAACTTGACTCCTATAATAAACATATTACACTGTGATATAAACAACCCTCAAATACCAGGACTAGGTATGAACTATGTCACATGTATTACTGACTGGAGTGTTTAATGATATGTTTGCATGTTCCTTATCAATTGTACCTTTTATAATATACCTATATGATATATGTGCACAATTCTGTGTATTGTAACATTAATGTTCTTAGTTAATGAGGGTACTTCTATGTGTGCTGTGGACTCCATAAGTGTATGTGATCCCTGTGCTGGAGGTGATGGGATCCGGCTCCTTTGTCGTTATTTGTTGTATTGTTATGTGTGTGTTATTCATCATGTACATGTCACTGCTGACCTGTTGTGTCATAGGTTTGTCATTACTTTTTACTATGGCCCTTTCTGTGGATGGTGTTTATGTGATTTCCACCTCAGGGTCTCTAAAGCCTATTACTATTATTACTATTACTGCTGTTGGTTTCTTATTATTTCTTATTATTTCTATGGTAGCTGTTCTGGGGCTACATATCATACTAAAACACAACATTTTATACATCTGGCCTTCAGTATGACCACCCTTGAGTAGGCTGCTCTATAGCTGAATACATTGTATAGAAAATTGCTCATAGTGTTTATTTATTTATTTTTCTTATGTGTCTTACAATATTGATTGCTAATATTTATATACAAATTATTATTATTATTATTATTATTATTATTATTATTATTAGTAGTAGTAGTAGTAGTAGTAGTAGTAGTAGTAGTAGTAGTAGTAGTAGTATTTTTATTTAATAATGTAATAATTTTAAAATTTTTGTTATTATTTATTTATTTTTTTCTATGTGTCTTACTATATGGATTGCTAGTATTTACATACAAACTATTTAAAGTCAAATGTTGTGGAACATTTTTCAGGTCTAGTCCCAGTGTTATGTCCCCTATCCCTTATCCACAGGCCTTCAGGAGGGCATCCCAAATTTCTTTTTTTGCAAGTTGCCCCTCCATTCATTGTCTATGGGGGAGCTGGAGATACTGTGGCTGAGCACAATGTTTGGCTATCTTTGGCAGCTCCCTAGGCAATGCACAAAGCAGCAGCGCATTCGCAGCTCACCACTCCATTCAAAACAAAGGCCTCATTCTCCAAATCGTGGGGGGTCCCTGTATATAGGGGATATACGTTATAACTGTGACCATCCATTTGAAGAGCTATATCTTATTTGCAAACTTACAACAAGCTGATCAGTTGCAGGTCTGACTGGGATTCATGCCAGGTCTACGAATGGAGGAAAATTGTCCCCCAAATGGATGGAGCACAGAGTGTGCACGGCCAGCTCTCCCTTCATTCTGTATGGGGCTTCTGAACATCACCAAGGACTGAGCTCAGTGCATAGGGGACAATATTAAAAGTTCCGGATATCTGTTTAAACCAGGGGTGGGGAACCTTTTCCATGTCGAGGGCTGGTCGGGCATTGATAAAATCATTCGAGGGCCGCATACCGTGTGCGGCAGTTAGTAGCGTGGGTTTGCAGCACCCGGGGCAAGGCAAAGTATTGTTCCCCTAGTGCCCCTGCTATTGTAGTTAATCCCCAGTGATGCCCCTGCTGTTGTAGTTAACCCCCCCAGTGATGCCCCTTGTAGTCTAGTTAACCCCCAAGTCATGTCCCTGGTAGCCTAGTTAACCCCCCCAGTGATGCCTCTGGTAGGCCTAGTTAACCCCCATCAGTCATGTCCCTGGTAGCCTAGTTAACCCCCATCAGTCATGTCCCTGGTAGCCTAGTTAACCCCAATCAGTCATGTCCCTGGTAGCCTAGTTAACCCCAATCAGTCATGTCCCTGGTAGCCTAGTTAACCCCAATCAGTCATGTCCCAGGTGGCCTAGTTAACCCCCATCAGGCATGTCCCTGGTGGCCTAGTTAACCCCCATCAGGCATGTCCCTGGTGGCCTAGTTAACCCCCATCAGGCATGTCCCTGGTGGCCTAGTTAACCCCCATCAGGCATGTCCCTGGTGGCCTTTTTAACCCTCCATCAGGCATATCCCTGGTGGCCTAGTTAACCACCATCAAGCATGTCCCTGGTGGCCTAGTTAACCCCCCCAGTGATGCCTCTGGTAGGCCTAGTTAACCCCCATCAGTCATGTCCCAGGTGGCCTAGTTAACCCCCATCAGTCATGTCCCAGGTAGCCTAGTTAACCCCCATCAGGCATGTCCCTGTTGGCCTAGTTAACCCCCATCAGGCATGTCCCTGGTGGCCTAGTTAACCTCCATCAGGCATGTCCCTGGTGGCCTAGTTAACCCCCATCAGGCATGTCCCTGGTGGCCTAGTTAACCCCCATCAGGCATGTCCCTGGTGGCCTAGGTAACCCCCATCAGGCATGTCCCTGGTGGCCTATTTAACCCTCCATCAGGCATATCCCTGGTGGCCTAGTTAACCCTTATCAGGCATGTCCCTGGTGGCCTAGTTAACCCCCCCAGTGATGCCTCTGGTAGGCCTAGTCAATACCCATCAGTCATGTCCCTGGTAGCCTAGTTAACCCCCATCAGTCATGTCCCAGGTAGCCTAGTTAACCCCCATCAGTCATGTCCCAGGTGGCCTAGTTAACCCCCATCAGGCATGTCCCTGGTGGCCTAGTTAACCCCCATCAGTCATGTCCCAGGTGGCCTAGTTAACCCCCATCAGGCATGTCCCTGGTGGCCTAGTTAACCCCCATCAGGCATGTCCCTGGTGGCCTAGTTAACCCCCATCAGGCATGTCCCTGGTGGCCTAGTTAACCCCCCATCAGGCATGTCCCTGGTGGCCTAGTTAACCCCCATCAGGCATGTCCCTGGTGGCCTATTTAACCCTCCATCAGGCATATCCCTGGTGGCCTAGTTAACCCCCATCAGGCATGTCCCTGGTGGCCTAGTTAAACCCCATCAGGCATGTCCCTGGTGGCCTAGTTAACCCCCATCAGGCATGTCCCTGGTGGCCTAGTTAACCCCCATCAGGCATGTCCCTGGTGGCCTAGTTAACCCCCATCAGGCATGTCCCTGGTGGCCTATTTAACCCTCCATCAGGCATATCCCTGGTGGCCTAGTTAACCCCCATCAGGCATGTCCCTGGTGGCCTAGTTAACCCCCATCAGGCATGTCCCTGGTGGCCTAGTTAACCCCCATCAGGCATGTCCCTGGTGGCCTAGTTAACCCCCATCAGGCATGTCCCAGGTGGCCTAGTTAACCCCCATCAGGCATGTCCCTGGTGGCCTAGTTAACCCCCATCAGGCATGTCCCTGGTGGCCTAGTTAACCCCCATCAGGCATGTCCCTGGTGGCCTATTTAACCCTCCATCAGGCATATCCCTGGTGGCCTAGTTAACCCCCATCAGGCATTTCCCTGGTGGCCTAGTTAACCCCCATCAGGCATGTCCCTGGTGGCCTAGTTAACCCCCATCAGGCATGTCCCTGGTGGCCTAGTTAACCCCCATCAGGCATGTCCCTTGTGGCCTAGTTAACCCCCATCAGGCATGTCCCTGGTAGCCTAGTTAACCCCCATCAGGCATGTCCCTGGTGGCCTAGTTAACCCCCATCAGGCATGTCCCTGGTGGCCTAGTTAACCCCCATCAGGCATGTCCCTGGTGGCCTAGTTAACCCCCATCAGGCATGTCCCTGGTGGCCTAGTTAACCCCCATCAGGCATATCCCTGGTGGCCTAGTTAACCCCCATCAGGCATATCCCTGGTGGCCTAGTTAACCCCCATCAGACATGTCCCTGATGACCTAGTTAACCCCCAAATAAAAAAAATAAACATCCCACTCACCTTACCTCCGCTCCCACGCTGCCCATGTCCTCTTCTGTCCCAGGTCCTCTGTGCCGGTCTTTCTCCTGCAGGCGGCGCGCGATAAAATGACGTCATTGCGCGGGGCCCGCAGGAGACTGAAGACACGCGCCGCTCTGCTGGGGAAGAAGCCGGCATAGACAGCATCCTCCTGTGTCCGGCAGCTGTCACAGACACCGGAGGATGCTGTGTATGCCGGCTCCTTCCTCCTCCAGAGCGGCGCGCATCACAGGGGAGCTGCCGGCTGCGGGCCGCATCGGGAGGTCTCAGGGGCCGGATGCGGCCCGCGGGCCGGAGGTTCCCCACCCCTGGTTTAAACATTACCCTTTATGTTTCATGATGGTGATCTATATTATTATTATTATTATTATTATTATTATTATTATTATTATTGTCTTTTGTCCATGTGATCTATACCAGTGATGTAAATATTTTATGGTGGTCATGACGACAATAACTATTACTATATGATCTATTCCACTGCTATCAATATTTTATGATGATAATATTGATTATTACTAATGCTGCTACTACTACTGCGTTATGTACAGTATGTGCTACCATAAATAATAATAATAATAATAATAATAATACTAATACTAATAATAATAATAATTATTATTATTATAATTATTATTATTATTATTATTATTATTATTATTATTATTATTATTACTACTACTACTACTATCAATATTTAATGATGATTGTGGTGGCGGTGAAACTGTTGATTACAACTACTACTACTGATGCTACTATACTACAATAAGTATGTGTTCTTTATCAATGTTATCAATATTGATTATTGTTACATACACGCGCTGTTATTGTTGTTTGCTTTTATTATTATTGTTATTTTTACTACTACTATTATTATCAATGTGTTATGTGGTCTATATATCAATGCTATCACTATTATTATCTATGTTATGTATCTGTTCTATATACCAGTGCTGAGTATTATTACTATAGACCAGCACTATCAGTATTATACATATCTATGTGTTATGTATGTGTTCTATATACTAGATATCATCTATGTGTTATGTATGTGTTCTATATACCAGATATCATCTATGTGTTATGTATGTGTTCTATATACCAGATATCATCTATGTGTTATGTATGTGTTCTATATACCAGATATCATCTATGTGTTATGTATGTGTTCTATATACTAGATATCATCTATGTGTTATGTATGTGTTCTATATACTAGATATCATCTATGTGTTATGTATGTGTTCTATATACTAGATATCATCTATGTGTTATGTATGTGTTCTATATACTAGATATCATCTATGTGTTATGTATGTGTTCTATATACCAGATATCATCTATGTGTTATGTATGTGTTCTATATACATTACCAGAGCTCAGTATTGTCATTACTGTCATCACCCATGTGTTATGTATGTTTTCTATGTACCAGTGCTCCGTATTATCATTACATTATCATTACTATTATACTTTGTTACTGTATATATGTGTTATGTATGTATTCTATATACCAGTGCTCAGTAGTGATGAGTGAATACTGTTTGAGCAAATAGATATTCGATCGAATAGTAAGGTATTTGATCTATCGAATATTATCAAATAGTTCGCCGGATATTAGATAAATATTCGATAAGCGTTCAAATCCCCCAGCTTCCGGATTTTACCTCCAAGTGGTCGAATAGATGTTTTTCAATAATGGAATACTTGTTCCCATAGACTTCAATAGGATCGAATATTCGATCGAATTTTCGAATATTCGGGAGATATTCGTACGAATATCGAATATTCGAATATTTCACTATTCGCTCATCACTAGTGCTCAGTATTATCATTACTATTATACTATGTTATTGTATATATGTGTTGTATATACCAGTGCTCAGTATTATCATTACTATTATACTATGTAAGGCTATGTTCACACTGCGTATGATTCCGTCAGTAGATCGTACGCTGCCGTACACGTGCGGCTGAAACTACGGGCGTGGGAAAAATCGACATGTGGCCGGATGCATACGAACCGCAAACATACGCCCGTAGTAGAGTTATGCCTCCCTAGCTTGTTTCGAAGCGATCTGAGGCAGGTCATTTACTTGGAAATCTTCGCCCAGCCCCGTAAACCACACAGAACCTTTTGGATCGATAAATCAAGTTTAATTTGGCTGAAATAAGTACTTCGTATGGGACCGCATGGAAATCCACGGCCGTGAGTTTCAACATTTCCGTCCTCAAACAATGGTCTTGTTAATTTTTCACGGCGCCGTATACGATCCGGCCGTAAGCTCATACGTAGTGTGCATTGTGCGGGCGTATATAGTATACTTTCAAGCAAACGCATCAACCTCAAAACTACGTGCGTATATTCGCGGTTCGCACTACGGACGGAATCATACGCAGTGTGCACATAGCCTTACTGTGTATATGTGTTAAGTAGTTGTAGTATATACCAGTGCTCAGTATTATCATTACTATTATACTATGTTACTGTATATATGTGTTGTATATACCAGTACTCAGTATTATCATTACTATTATACTATGTTACTGTATATATGTGTTCTGTATCTGTTGTATATACCAGTACTCAGTATTATCATTACTATTATGCTATGTTACTGTATATATGTGTTGTATATACCAATGCTCAGTATTATCATTACTATTATACTATGTTACTATATATGTGTTATGTATGTGTTGTATATACCAGTACTCAGTATTATCATTACTATTATACTATGTTACTGTATATATGTGTTATGTATGTGTTGTATATACCAGTACTCAGTATTATCATTACTATTATACTATGTTAGTGTCTGTATGTGTTGTATATACCAGTACTCAGTATTATCATTACTATTATACTTTGTTACTGTATATATGTGTTCTGTATGTGTTCTATATACCGGTGCTCAGTGTTATTATTACTATTATGCTATGTTATTGTATATATGTGTTGTATATACCAGTACTCAGTATTATCATTACTATCATACTATGTTACTGTATATATGTGTTATGTATGTGTTGTATATACCAGTACTCAGTATTATCATTGCTATTATACTATGTTACTGTATATATGTGTTGTATATACCAGTACTCAGTATTATCATTGCTATTATACTATGTTACTGTATATATGTGTTGTATATACCAGTACTCAGTATTATCATTACAATCATACTATGTTACTGTATATATGTGTTATGTATGTGTTGTATATACTAGTACTCAGTATTATCATTGCTATTATACTATGTTACTGTATATATGTGTTGTATATACCAGTACTCAGTATTATCATTACTATTATACTTTTACTGTGTATATATGTGTTCTATATACCAGTGCTCAGTATTATCATTACTAGTATACTATGTTACTGTATATATACTGTATGTGTTCTATACACCAGTGCTCAGTATTATCATTACTAGTATACTATGTAGTTGTGTATATGTGTTGTGTATTATTGCTCTCATTATTATTATTATTATGGTTGATATTATCCCCTGTCCATCCCTGTAGTCCTGAGGGCCGCAGCCGCTGTGTGTGCACGGTGACCGTGTGTGTGTGTGTGTAGCCGCCCGGTGTGTCTCCGGTGTCTGTGGTGCAGTGCTGGATCCCGGCTCCGCCTCCCCCCGGCCCGTCCCTCCCAGCCTCGTCCTCCCTCCCTCCCCGTCACCTCCAGCCTCCCCCACCCCAAACACCCAGACTCACCGAGCGGCGGATTGGACGAGGTGTCTCCCGCTCGGGTCCTCCCGGGGCTCGGATGTGCGCCCTGTTCCTGCCTCTCGGGGGGCCCGCCGGAGTGGGCGCAGTGTCGGGGCGCAGCAGGATGGCCTGGGATAATTAGCCGGGGATTGGCGCTATGGATGGAGCCGCTCGTGCCCTCTGAATGCCCCCTTCGTGCCAGCTGCTTTCTTGAGGCGGGGGCTGCTGCAGAAGGGGCGGCCAGTGCTGGCACCAGGTGGATGGCATGGCGCAGAGAGAGCCCAGCTGAAGGTAGGTGGCCACACACTGCAGTGCCAGCCTGCTCTCATTTTCTGCTACATCTTCAGCTTTCTCTGTGTGTCTCATATGATGAGGATGAGGATGGCAGCAGCAGCAGCACTACTTGTCCTGGCTGTCTGCAGCTTCATCACTGTGGGTTGGCTCCTTTTGGGTGTCAGATACCTATTCCCGGTCTATTTGTATGGTGAGCCTGCCTCCTGTGCTCTCTGCTCTATTCTGGGACTGTCTCAGGTTGTCTGTGCCTGCTCTCCCTGACATTCCCTGCAAGCAATGCTTTGCTGACTCCATGTTTGGCTGTTTCCGATGCCCCTCACTGTGATTAGAAATATGTCTTTCCAATGATGCCTCCTCTGTCAGCATTGTAGACTCCTTATATCCCTGACCATGGATCTGAACCTGTTCCCATTCTGTCCATGATGCTTTACCTGCTCCAATCCATATTACTAGACCTGTCCCTGTATATAGCGCTGACCCTGCTGTAATCCATATTACTGGACCTGTCCCTGTATATAGTGCTAACCCTGCTGTAATCCATATTACTGGACCTGTCCCTGTATATAGTGCTAACCCTGCTGTAATCCATATAACTGGACCTGTCCCTGTATATAGTGCTGACCCTGCTGTAATCCATATTACTGGACCTGTCCCTGTCGCTGAACCTGCTTTAATCCATATTACTGCGTCTGTCCCTGTAAAAAGTGCTGAACCTGCTTTAATCCATATTACTGGACCTACTCCAATACATATTACTGGACCTGTCCCTGTCCATAGTGCTGAACCTTCTCCAATCCATATTACTGGACCTGTCCCTGTCCATAGTGCTGAACCTGCTCTAATCATATTACTGGACCTGTCCCTGTCCATAGTGCTGAACCATCTCCTATCCATATCACTGGACCTGTCCCTATCCCCAGTGCTGAACCTCCTTATTCCTTATTCCTGAACCTTCCCCTGATCATGCATCTGATTCTGCTCCAGTCCACATTTCTAAACCAGTCTATGATTTTGAACCTGCTTTAATCCACATTATCAGGTGCACACAATAATAACCTGAGCTAATCCATATCACTAGACCTGTCAGTGGTGCTGAACCTGCTCCAGTCCATATTACTGCATCTGCCCTTGTCCTTAATCTCCTCTACTGTATATTGCTGCAACTATTGCTTTTCATAGCACTGAACCTGATCCAATCCACAGTACTGAACCTGTCCATGGGGCTTAACCTTCTCCAGTTTATGATAATTCACCTGAACCTGCTTAAGTGCATGTTACAGCTTCTGGACCTCTTCTAGTCCTAAATCTGCCCTGTCCATGGTGCAGAACCTGCTCTTATCCATATAAGTAGATTTGCTCTATTTTATGTTATTTGCCCTTGGACCTAAAATTGATCCAGTCCATATTCCTTAAACTTGCCCCTGTTCATGGTGTTGAGCCCACTCCAGTGCATTTTATCAGTGGTGTCCCTGTCCATGGTGCTGAACCTCCTCTAATCCATTTTACTGGACCTGCCCCTGTCCATGGTGCTGAACCTGCTCCAATCCATATTACTGGACCTGCCCCTGTCCATGGTGCTGAACCTCCTCCAATCCATATTACTGTACCTGCCCCTGTACATGGTGCTGAACATGCTCCAATCCATATTACTGGACCTGCCCCTGTCCATGGTGCTGAACCTGCTCCAATCCATATTACTGGACCTGCCCCTGTCCATGGTGCTGAACCTGCTCCAATCCATATTACTGGACCTGCCCCTGTCCATGGTGCTGAACCTGCTCCAATTCATATTACTGTACCTGCCCCTGTACATGGTGCTGAACATGCTCCAATCCATATTACTGGACCTGCCCCTGTCCATGGTGCTGAACCTGCTCCAATCCATATTACTGGACCTGCCCCTGTCCATGGTGCTGAACCTGCTCCAATCCATATTACTGGACCTGCCCCTGCCCATGGTGCTGAATCTGCTCTGATCCATATTTCTGGACCTGCCCCTGCCCATGGTGCTGAATCTGCTCTACTTCATATTACTGGACCTATCCCTGTCTATGGTGCTGAACCTGCTCTGATCCATATTATTGGACCTATCCCTGTCTATGGTGCTGAACCTGCTCTGATCCATATTATTGGACCTATCCCTGTCTATGGTGCTGAACCTGCTCTGATTCATATTACTGGACCTATCCCTGTCTATGGTGCTGAACCTGTTCTGATCCATATTATTGGACCTATCCCTGTCCATGGTGCTGAACCTGCTCCAATCCATATTATTGGACCTATCCCTGTCCATGGTGCTGAATCTGCTCTACTTCATATTACTGGACCTATCCCTGTCCATGGTGCTGAACCTGCTCTAATCTATATTACTGGACCTATCCCTGCCTATGGTGCTGAACCTGCTCTAATCTATATTACTGGCTCTCCCCCTGTCCATGGTGCTGAATCTCCTATAGTCCATTGCTGAACCTGGTGTAGATCCCTGTTTACATGCCTAAGCATCCTCTGATTTATGGTGTTGATCCTTGATCATATTGCTAGGCGTATCACTGTGTAGGGTGTTACTTCTGCTATTTATAATAATGAACATAGTGATTGGAAGAAGGAATAAAAAAAATCAAACCTTTCTACAATAGTTTAATCTGTGAAAATGAACCTACCATGTCCTTGCCCATGTTACTGAACTGTTTGGATACCTATTAGCAGCAATAAATTAGCATCTATGTCACAGGCTAAAAGCCATTGTGTATGTCACATCATATATTCACAATGCAGGTCAATACCATCCCATGTTTCATCTCATAACAGCAGGAATCCATCAGGCTATGTGCTAACAACCTACAACATACAAGCAACACATAGACAGGGAAACACATCAGAAACAACTAACAATTGAAAAGACCAAGGCTTATTATTAAAATGCCGACGGCAGCTGTAAGGCTGAATCCAGTTATAAAAAATCATTTGCATACATGCAGCAGCCCTTGGAGGTGACATCCACATATATGCTGCTCCCCTTGAGACATGCCAGCAAAATGCATCCCACCATCTTATCACTAGTCAGCACTCTACATCCAATAGCCCAGCAGCATGCTTTTTCCTTCCCTGATACATGATACCAGCATAAATCTTTCCAGCTTTGACACATATCAGCTGCATGTAAAAAAAAAAAGTGCAGGCTTAAAAAAAAAACAAAAAACACTAAGCAGTATGATGCTATGTATCCAAGACATGGAAGGCTTGATATGCATTAGCTCCTTGAATGCACTGTAAAGTCCTTTCATATCATGACACTCTGATGTTCCATGGGATTGCATTCATGATTGTGATACATCAGCCTAGATCTTATACCTTGTCTGCAGTGCATTAAGGTATGTGAGGATCACCGGTGAGCAAATACATAAGAAACTCATTGCAAATGTCATTAATACAAATGACATTGGGAGAAGTTAATAAACTGGATCTTATTTGTGTACACAGAACAGGTTTATGGATGTTTGTTGATATGCATGTGAGTCACGAGGACAGATGTTAGATTATATGGCTGGTTATCATTATGTTGTACCTGGGCTACTAGATGCAGAATCCAGGGCAAGGCACTGACTGTTACATCTTACATTTTTACTAGCGGGCACTGAAGATACATTAGCAATGACTGGCTAATGTCTTAGTATCCTATTTCTAATGCTATCAGCCAGCAGTAGAGCACAGAACACATGATTCCTATTGGTTTAGGTGTCTTTCTCATTGAAGGTAATAGGTTTATTCACAAGTGGCTTAATATTTAATGATTAAAGAGGCTGATTTAGAAAAAAAAAATCATTGTCAAAAACCCTAAAAGGGAATTCTGAGTAAATAGAGAGTCTCTCATTCGTGACCTCCATCCATTAACCAGAACAGGGAGCAACTACAAAGAGCATCTTTCACTCTGGAGGACTTGGCTTATGCATGCATTACATTGACAGCTCAGTGATTACAACGGGCACCATGTAATGCTTCATTTCCCCTGTGGTGAAGCTGCAGGAAAGTGAATATTTACTACCTGGAACCCCCCCACTCACCCACAGAATACAGATGATCAATGGAGGTCCTAGTAGCAGGACACCCTGGGAGCAGCTACACATCGAAAGACCAAAGGGAATGCCCAAGGTGAACCTAATGGACACGTGGTTGATTTTGATGTACGTGTCTTTTTTTCAACCATACTATGTCACTATGTATCTTTACTTTTAGTGTAAAAGATTGTCATTTAGTAGGGGTGCCTTGTTGGTATCATAAAATGTAACATATTGTGGTAATGTAATTGTAGCTAATGGGTATGCACCTCCACCTTTCTCTCAAAACACAGGACTAGCCAGATATCCCTCTGGGAAGGACCCAGTCAGTGGGGCAGCTCCTGTTAGGAAACAACCAAAACCACCATATTAAGTGGCCCTATAAGTCAATGTAATGACAAGGGATAAACCAAGGCTAGGTATTCATCCAGGGCTAAACATATGATGTGAAACAGATTGCTGATCTCAGGGAGACCCGCCAAACAACAACACTGCCGGCTCTTAGTGAAAGCGCTCAATGCAGTGAAGTCCTAGGTGCATTGCCCCCTTGGAAACACAAATATGCAAAAGAAGAGCCCGTGGAGCCTCATTAAAGAGTCTCAAAACACAGGACTAACCAGATATCCCTCCAGGAAGGACCCAGCCAAGGGGCAGCTCCTGTTAGGAAACCACCAAAACCACCATATTAAGTGGCCCCATAAGTCATTGTAATGACAAGGGATAAACCAAGGCTAGGTATCTATCCACATAGAGCTGTTTCAGGGTGTTGCCCCTCATTAGTGTGGAGCAAGATTCTGGCTAGGAGGGAGCAATGCCTAGTAGAGCCATAAGAGAAACAGATCACTGATCTCAGGGAGACCAGTCAAACGAGATCAGCAATCTGTTTCTCTTATGGTTCTACTAGGCATTGCTCCCACCTAGCCAGAATCTTGCTCCACACTGATGAGGGCCAACACCCTGAAACAGCTCTATGTGGATAGATACCTAGCCTTGGTTTATCCCTTGTCATTACAATGACTTATGGGGCCACTTAATATGGTGGTTTTGGTGGTTTCCTAACATGAGCTGCCCCTTGGCTGGGTCCTTCCTGGAGGGATATCTGGTTAGTCCTGTGTTTTGAGACTCTTTAATGAGGCTCCACGGGCTCTTCTTTTGCATATTTGTGATTCCAAGGGGGCAATGCACCTAGGACTTCACTGCATTGAGCGCTTTCACTAGCAGCCGGCAGTGTTGTTGTTTGGCGGGTCTCCCTGAGATCATCAATCTGTTTCACATCATATGTTTAGCCCTGGTTGAAGAGGAAGATAAGCAATGTTATGTTATGTTACCCCAGCCCAGACCCATACATTCATATGGGCACCAAACTAGATCCCTAAAGTATCAATTTCTAAACCCTTAAATGTTTAGGTCCCTATATCCGTAACTCATCAGACTCCAGACTATACACTTAAATTATCAGACCACAATGCAAGAATTAAAACTGATCACATTATAGTGTACCAAAATACTGTCAATGAGCAAATCCCACTATGAAAACACCATTACTACCATCCTGGCACTATACAAGGACCAAATAATGCTTCCATTCTATGAGCTATTATATAAAGACCCATATTACCCCCATACAGCACCATATAGTGGTAGATACCAGTTGTACATGGGCTTTTAAAACCATATAAGTGATTACAGTACAGTCTGTGCACATAGCAATCATATGTGTCAACATTATAGGTCCTACACAATAAATTGCTGCTTAAAGCCCCCACATTGTAATAGTGGCTTTAGGTCCCACATAGTAGTAAGGCTCCTAAGCACCTTTTAGTGGAAGACACATTAATAAGGCCCCTTTTCTGTCTAATACTAGGTAATAACACCCTCACACAGTAACACATTACTTTGTTAATATACAGTACAACAGTTACATTCCCATCTTTTGCCCCTACACAGTAGTAGTGCCTCATTTGTATACTTCCCCATTGCACCATAAAAAATTCTCACCTAACCCCATTCCAATAAAGAGCTGCGGCTTGTTTCTGTCTGTGCTGTCAGTGTCCTGACAGTATGTAGTGACATCATCCGGTAATCATACAGCTCCCACTGTGTAATCCTTTGTTCTCTGCTCTCTGCTGGCGACTAATCTCCCTTCTCCCCCTCCCTTCTCCATAGGTTAGACAGGGCTCAAATGATGTAAAAGAGTCGAGATTTCCTGATAATGAGCAGTGAATGAGAGAGAGAGTGGGGGGGGGGACCTGAGGAAAGTCTTTTTAAATGCAGATAATGGCATATTTGCCTAATAAACCCAATTACAAAGTTTCTTAAAATCGCCTGTACTGTTGATTTCTGCAAAAAAAAAAAAAATTACAGTGACACTTTTAAAGGTGGAACTTGCCAGGGACATGTGCCGAGGATGATCATCAACAACGGGCAGATTGTGACTCCCCAAATCCTCCTGAAACCCCAATAACCACAATGGCTGCTACATTGGTAGTCACTACATCGCTGCTACAAGTACAACTACTACTACAACTGGAGTGAAGGAATAAACTTTAATTAGGATCACACATTCTCTTCTCTCATCATTAAGTCTTACAACTTTCGGGGTTTGTTACCATCATTAGTACTTTTATTGTAGCCCGCATTGTTTTTTAGGTTTAGTGTTTATTTACATAATGAGCTGAACTGTGAGATGGTGTTACAAACATTACCTATGGTAAAATTATATGTTAGTGATCTGAGCTTCCTAAGAGAGTCATGATCGGTGGCGTGATAGGTTGGGTTGCAAATGCGTGCCAAAAAAAACTACCCATAAGACCAAATGTATTGCAGATTTTGAGAGTCTGGAAGAGCCGTAATTTTGAATCAGGGATCCACAATCTTCAGCCATCCTATAGCCTTAGAATAGCATGTCAGTGCACATATACTACTCACCTAGCACTCCACTTAACATGGGCACAGGGGACCCCAGTTTTCATGACTAGTGGAGAGGAAAGACACATTTCTCTAGAAATAAATGAACAGATTTGACATGAATTCGGCAGGGACTCCTTTCTTTGAAAGGTGTCCCTGTACCAGTACATATTTTGTATGGGCAATTATATATTAATCAAGGCACTTTAAATTCAAAATGATCCCGCCAGACTCACTAAGTCGGGCCCACACTCCACTTTTACCTTTCTTCTACATTTACTGTAATTGAAAAGTTTGTGTTTCATCCTTTGGAGCTGAATGTGTCCCTTTGATCATGACCCAGCTAGTCAACCACAAGACCCCCATTGCCTTCAGCGACTACCTCCTACTCTACAGTCTTCCTAATCAGATCCCTGCTAAATTATCCAAGGAGTCAACTATTGCAAAAGCAACAACAATAAGTCCTGGGGCAAACAGAGTAACGAAACCCTACACAAAGTAGCCAGAAATAGAGGGTCTTGTAGATGAAACGTGCAATCTACTTTCATATTTGACTAGCCCAGAACCAGGTTCTTTACGTTGGTATCTTTGCACACACTTGATTTCTTAGATATTATATTTATTAAATGGTTGCAGTATCCTGTATGTAGTATGAGCCATAGAGTACACTAGTGGTAGACGGCTTAAATCAATAGCAAAAATAATTGATCGGCATGGATTAACTAGAACACATAGGCTCAATAGGGACTTATTTCCATGTAGTTCAGGGAATTAAAATGTAATTATCCTTAGACTCCACTATTTCAATGTATCATTGAGGTCCATCAATTTAGCCTAAAGGTAGTCGTATGCTTGAGATAGAAGCCCACAGTCGTCCCTCCTGACTCCTTAATCCCCTTGTCTCACAACCAAGTGGTCTATCCATAGACAGCTGTTAGAGTCTAGAGACCTCCATACACATTGGACACTTGGCCAATCCCACCACTGAGATGACATTTCTGTAAATCAGTGTTTCTCAAATTATTGGTCTCCAGATCTGGCAAAACGACAGCTCCCAGCATGCCTTGTCACAACTGGAGAACCACCGGTTGCAATACGCTGCGCTAATACTAAGTTCTAGTAGCTTGTAAATGACGGGCGATACTTGTGCATTGCTTCTTGTGCCGTCTCTGGTGTTGTAGTTTCTTCACTATCTTGAAAGTCGTGTAAATTTGCCATCCATTTAGGCAATAAACAATGAATTATATGTAATGTATCTAATGATAAGCCTCAGTAGATAATAGAGCTCTATCTGTAATAGGCGTGAACTCTGATCCTGATTTTATTAGGCTGTAATTTTCTGATAATGGTAAGTGCCAATAAGCGGATACAAAGGACTCCACGTGATGGACTGATCTCTGATATGACTTAGCTAATGCTGCTTTAATGTTGTTGGTGTAATGGAAGAGAACTCTCTGTATGTACTGGAGGGAATCAGGAGAGGTCTTTGTGATATTCGTCAGCTACTAGTACTTGGTAATATTAGTATTGCTAGAAGCCATCTTCTAGAGTCTCATGGTGACGTCAGAGATCTTTCTCGTCATTCATTTATGGGTCACCAGTAAATTATTAATATTCTACTAGCTGGATGTATACAGTTGTATGATAGCAGAGCCCTCCCAGTGCTTGGTTTTCCTGATCACTGTAAATGTTTAGATTGTTCAATATTAAAGTAATTGTTATGATCCCTTGGTTGGCAGCTTTGTTTTAGGCGGACCATAATGTGACACAAGAATTCACAAGCAATATTAAAGAAATACATAAAATAGAAGGAACTGTAAAGTCAATGAGGACAAGTACAGAGCAATCTGGTATATTTAACACGGGTAGAGAGCAGTAGAGAAATTGTAGCATAGGTAAAGAGCAGTACAGAACATGTAGCACAGGTAGAGAGCTGTAGAGTACATGTAGCATAGGTAGAGAGCAGTTGAGAACATGTAGCACAGGTAGAGAGCAGTAAAGAACATGTAGCACAGGTACAGAGCAGTAGGGTACATGTACCACAGGTAGCGAGCAGTACAGTACATGTAGCATAGGTAGAGAGCAGTAGAATACATGTAGCACAGATAGAAAGGATAAATATCCAAGTAAGGGGGATAGGGGTGCCGTCTCACACTGATGAAATCGGCCCCAGTGGTCAAAAGAAACTATATTATCACCGGCGTACAATGACCACTTAGGGACTAGTTAATACTTAACTTTTAATAATTCATTAAAAACACGGTCCATACAACCACAGACACCCAGTAGTGTACTCTATGTACAGTGTAGTTTCCTGATGGGCACTTGTAATTAGGGGGATAAATGGTCTCACATAAATCAAGGGATACTGATGAGCGGGACTGCAGGTAGGACACTTAGAAACCCCTACTCTCAACCCAGATATCCCCCTTCCTTGCCTTCTGGGGAACCCACCTTCTTAACAGGGTGGCGCCAACCATGGTGACAGTCCCTCCCCTATTGTAAGTGCCCAGGAGAAAACAAAAAAGAAGAAACAGAAGACAGAAAAGAGTGCATAAATGTGACAACTCAAACCACCTGTAATAAAAATAAATGCAACAGCAAGATATGCAATAATATATACTTAATATATTACAGTATTATTAGTACAGAACATGTAGCACAGGTAGAAAGCAGTAGAGTACATGTAGCATAGGTAGAGAGCATTAGAGAACATGTAGCACAGGTAGAGAGCAGTAAAGAACATGTAGCACAGGTACAGAGCAGTAAGGTACATGTACCACAGGTAGCGAGCAGTGCAGTACATGTAGCATAGGTAGAGAGCAGTAGAATACATGTAGCACAGATAGAAAGGTGTACAGTCCTTGTAGCACAGGTAGAGAGGAGTACAGTACATGTAGCACAGGTAGAAAAGGAGTACAGTACATGTAGCACAGGTAGAGAGCAGTAGAGCACATGTAGCACAGGTAGCGAGCAGTAGAGTATGTGTAGCCCAAATAGAGAGTGGTAGAGTACAAGTAACATGAGAAGGGAGCAGTAGAGAACATGTAGCACAGGTAGCGAGCAGTAGTGTACATGTAGCACAGATAGAGAGCAAAAGAGTACATGTAACATAAGAAAACAGCAGTAGAGTACATGTAGCTCAGGTATAGAGCAGTGGAGTACATGCAGAACAGGTAGAGAGCAGTGGAGTACATGAGAAAACAGCAGTAGAGTACATGTAGCTCAGGTATAGAGCAGTAGAGTACATGCAGCACAGGTCGAGAGCAGTGGAGTACATGTAACATGAGAAAAGAGCAGTAGAGTATATGTAGCACAGGTAGAGAGAAGTAAAGTACATTGTAGATCAGTAATGTGTGGATAGAAAGCATTAAAGTACATGTGGTGCAGGAAGGAACAGTTTTGTGAATGTAGCACAGCTAGAGAGCAAAAAGTATATATACACACATAGAGAGCAGTATACTACATGTATCGTAGAGAACAATTTATTACATGTAGCATAGATAGAGGACAGTATAGTACATCTATCACATCTAGGGAGCAGTATAGTACATGTACTGTAGTACAGGGAGAGATCAGTATAGTACATGTGGTGCAGGTAGAATGCAGTACATATATGTAGTAAAGTACATGCAGTACAGGTAGAGAGCAGTACAGTAGATGTAGTACAGATAGGTAGCAGTATTACATAGTAGATGTAGTACAGGGAGAGATCAGTATAGTACATGTAGTACGGGTTGCATGCAGTACATACAGTATGTGTAGTACAGTTAGAGAGCAGTACAGTACATGTAATACAGAAAGAGAGCAGTACAGTAGATGTAGTACAGATAGATAGCAGTAGTACATAGTACAGTAGATGTAGTACAGATAGATAGCAGTAGTACATAGTACAGTAGATGTAGAAAAGGGAGAGATCAGTATAGTACATGTAGTACGGGTTGCATGCAGTACATACAGTATGTGTAGTACAGGTTTTAAGCAGTACAGAAAAGGTAGAATACAGTATATTACATCTCTGACAGAAAGCAATATATATATAGAGGGGAGAATAGTTCATGAAGTACAGGTATAGAACAGCATAGTTCAGGTAGAAATCAGTGCAGTACATGTAGTACAGGTATGGAGTAATGTAATACATTCTGTACAGGCAAAGCACAATATAGTATAGATGCTGAGCCACTATGGCAATAAGGAGGCAGAGCAGATGACATTATAGGGCAGTATTTGGTACCAGATAAGGAGTAAGTACAATGTAGAGACTTTGTAGCCTGTTTGTCAACGTCAGCCACATGAAAAGCCATAATAGGATCAATATAGGCTGTGGACCTAGTGGGGTCATAATGGTGGGTCAGAACAGTAATCCAGTAGAGTGCATGTATTCTAGATAGGATGCAGAACAGTACATATATTACAGGTGGAGAGGAGTAAGGGATGTATTGTAAATGTAGGTAATAATATAATCCATATAACATCATACTCTACTGATTGTGTCTATGTGAAAGGTGGCACAACCTCAGCCCAGAGCATAAAGGACCAAAATATTCTCACACTAATACCCCATATATATAACTAAGGGGATCCAAAAACCGAAATGAGTCCGCTGTGAAAGAAATGCAGCACAATCTCCATTTCATTAAAGGAGTAATAGGAAGCCCAGCCTTGTTCCTCTCGCAGACATGCTCCTTTGAGTTCTCCCTTTAAACCACAATTACCATGCATATGAGATTTGTGTATGGATAATGAGCTTGGTTAATGGGAGCGAGCACTTTTTATGAGAACATGCCCATAAAAGCAGTCACAAACAAATGCATATAAACATTGTTTGACTCTGCTTCTTCACAAATGGCTGCCCTATTGTCGAGTGCTCCTGATCTAGCTGAAATGTAGCCATTCTGTTGTTTATATGCAGGAGCCAGACAGATAATTACATGTGGTGTCCTCTACTGCATAGCCCAAACACATTAGGCTCTGTTCACAAAGACGTAAACTTTAACAATAGGAGAAACAGCTCAGCATGCATTTTTTTATGATAGCACTATGGACAGCTCACCGTAACTCAATGTCTGCAATATATGCCAATAAGGCCCGTTCAGTACACGGAGTTGGAAGCCATGGCTTAAGTCTATACATACAATAGAGAACTCAAGGTGGGGAGGGGGGGGGGGAGGGGAGAGCAGCAGCATCTGTTTTTGCTGTAGAAAAAAGGGGAGGGGGGGAGGGATCCCAGAATAATAACCCGTTTCGGCAGTCAAGTCATACAACTAGCTCCGGCCCTTTGTTGCGATTTCAGTTTATGCGGAGGCTATGACATAAATATGATCCGAGCCTTAGAAGGCCCTTTAAAGTCACTTCAGAGATATGTTCTTAAAGGGGTTGTCCAACCATTAAGACTTAATAGCACATGATAGGAGATAAGAGCATTATCAAAGGGAGATCTGAGCAGCAAATGACAAGAACAAGGGTCTCAAGTCTCCCATTGGAATGGTACTACCACTCTATTCAGTGTCTATAGGAGTTTGAAAATCTCCAACAGCCCCATAGGCAATGAATGCTTTACCACCTCTCCATTCCAATGAGAGACAGACCTACAGTACATTGTCAAGGTTATAAGGAAGCCAAGCAATCCAATAATTATGCACTTAGTCCCTATCCTTTGGAAAGGGAAAAGTTCTTAGTGCTGGACATCCCTTTTAAGTAAAGGGGCCAAGAGTTATAATATGGGCTTCATTGTACGCCAAATGTTTCCTCTTTTTCCAAAATTCCCTGATGATTTTGAATATATTTTAGTGAGAAAAAGGCAAAAAAGTAATATACAATGGACAAGGTAATGAGAGAGTAGAGAGTAAGGAAGGAGAAGAGGACACGGTCAGATCCAGAGCTCAGTGATTTGCGCTGCCACCATGGAAAGCCTGATACATCTGATCAATACAATGTCTTAGGGGGGTTTATGTGTTTCTTATGTGCTATTGTCAGGGTGGGGAAGGTAGGGACAAGACACAACAGTGAGCCCTGAAACTGAACCCACCAACTGTCCCTACCTACTTGCCATGCACGGCCCTAAATGGCGGGGGACAACCACGGAGTCGGTCCCTACACTAAGTAGGTAAACACACAGAACGGAGAAGGACAAAAAAAAAACACAATAGAGAATAGTCAGAAAGAGAGCAGATAGTCAGATGTCAAGCAAAAGGTCAAAACAAAAGAGCAAAAGCAAGGGTATAAGGGGAGGGACCACTGGGAAAGGAGCAGGGGAGCTGGGACTAGTGTGAACTAATAGCCAGCAGGGAAATGAGGAGCTGGCTGCTTTTTATCCAGGATAAGAGACTAGGTCCAGCAGCTGAATGGAGCAGCCCTGATCCCAGCACCAAGTTCAGCTGGACAGACCTAGCAGTGCAGTAAGCCTTGCACTGCCAAAAGTCTGACAGGCAAGGCAGGTGTGGCTGAAATGTAAAACACAATTTAGACACAATTCAGTGCAAACAACAGACAAACTCAGCGCCTCCTCGGCTGCCTGGCTCGGACCAAGGGGCGCAACAGAATAGCACAAATGGCTGATCATAGGCTTTGGATGTACTATTGGACAGGTTGTACTTGCATACACCGTAAGTAATCATGGTCCACCTTCCGTCCATGTAACTCACAATTGCACTAAATTAAATTCATAGTAAAACTAGGCATTCGGTACATATAATCCAGAAAATGCCTAATCACCCATCACCCCCAAACCCCACCCCCATGTTATTATCTTAGTCATGCACCTGTCAGGGCATGCTGGGACCTGAAATTTTGCAATATGATATTAGAACTTGACCTTCCTTATGTTATACCACACAAGGAATATATCTCTTTTACAATGGAAAAGGAGCCACGGGATATGACTCTCTATGTAAAGGAAAAATAGATAGTGGCAATTACATCCCTGCTGCATAATCTCCTGTCACACTCATCACACTGACCCAATTGTCATCTAATTATATTATTTGTCTCCTTCATCTGGATGACATTATATGCTGAGACATGACAGAGAAGCCTTTGCCGATGCCAGGGGGTCTTGCCCCGCTCCCATGACTCTGGTATAATAACAGTCCCGCAAGACAAGTCTCTCATGGTAGTGCTCACAGTCTATAATTGTAGAGATATTAAAGAGCTTTTCTTTTTATGTGACAACATTTCTAAGAATTATAAGGCCCCGAGACGCCCTCTGGTGTCTTTTAATATTTCATGGCTAAATTTATTATCATTGTGTTCTGTACAGAAAATTGATATTGGCTTATTGGTCATTTACTGTGGCTCAACACAATTGACTTGAATGGGGCTGAGCTGCTGGAATGTACAGGGACACACGTATGGTTACACCATTGGACCTGGGCAAACATTGAATATGGGCTTTGTGTTCTGAACGGCAGTGTCGCTTCTTTATCCTACTGAGCGATGGTGGCCCTGGTGGTTGGGCTCCATTAAAAACACTTTGACTAACTATTCTATGTGTTTTTAGTAAGTGCCATAAAGCCATGCATGTTGGTTGCCCAATATGTTCACAGATTCGCATTTTATCTACTTTTCTACCTCCACCTGTTCGCAATAAATCATTGTCATGAGTTTCAGCGCCCAATGTATGAATAAGTGCATGAAGTGGTCTTCACTAGTGTTGAGCGGACCTGTCAAACTGTTGGGGTTTGGCAACTTTTTTCTAAACCCAAACACTTGGCATTTGGTTCTCTGAAGTTGAACGCAGCCCTAGGGAATCCTGGAAAACATCGATCCAGCCGTAGGCCATTGATAAGCTGAGTGGGCTTTCACTGCCAAGATAAGTAAGGCTCAGAAGTGATGGCAGGATCGGACCCAAAGATGAGGAAGGAGGACAGGAGCGTAGAAAGCTAAGAATAGGCTGTTTGTTATGTTCTCATCAAGGAAAGCAACATATTAAGAGTTTTGTTTCACCGGAATACTCCTTTACATTATAATCTTGAGGTACTTTGTGTTGACTTAAGGTTCCTAAACATTGGTGTGGCATTGGGCTATGACCTAATTATTTATAGTCATATCAAGAAATGGACACACATTTGGATGAGGTCCAAACAAACACCTATGACTTTTGGGACCACTCTTGTGGCTGAAGCAGTGTAATATGGGCAGATGAAGAGGCATGTGCCCCGATGCTTGATGCCTAAGGGAGCACCAATAAAGGTAACAGGAATAGGGTGGAAAATTGAAATTGTCAGTATAGTTATATAACTAGAGATAAGCGCAACTTGAGCTTGTGGCCATCCAAACCCAAGAATTGGGCATTTGATTACCGGTGGCTAAAGAATTTGAATGCAGCCCTAAGGATGTCTGGAAAACATGGATACAGCCATAAGCCATAGGCTCTATTCATGTTTTCCATGAATTTTAAGGGCTGTATACAAATTCTTCAGCGACCGGTAATCAAATCATACACGCTCGGCTTTTGACGTTCACGAGCATGCTCAGGTTATAACTTAATTTCAGAAACATTAATAAGACCCATGTGATTTATCTATGTACGCTGTATGTGATTTGTACTTCTTAGACCTGTGCGGTAACCTCATTGCGCCCATCACATCCTCTATTGCTTACATCTTCTTATGACAAGTTAAGACAGGCCATCGTCTCGAGATCTCCACGTCTGGCTATCGACTCGGCTGCCAATTACAATATTTGTGGTTGCAGAAAATGTCTCCGGCTGGAAATATCTGTAAACACGTTCTTCTGTATTCTGCTTCCTAGGTAAATAATATTCACATAAAGAAACAAGTCAAGACAAAACTGTTTTGTCTGTGCAAACAGCGGGAAGTGCGGCTGACGTATGTTCAAGAGTGAAAAGAAAATGCAGATTACTGACATTTTGTGCCGGAATTGGGCATTTTATGAACCATTGTGAATTTGCAGTGACAAATGCGGGAACACTAGGGGATGCGCTCAGATGGGCTCTCAGCATATGTCCCATGATCATGGAGTTTGTATCATATCCATAGATTAAGTACCGCATGGATATCCCAAACACACAAAGCCATCTGCTGTATTGCTCTTGTCTATCAGCTCCCACAACATCTGTCCCCGCTTCATCTTGCTCGCTTGCTCTTTTTCGAGATGAAATCTTTTGTTCTGAAGAAGGTGGTGGCAAACCTAAATATACTTTCGATAATAGCTAATACACAGTACATAAATCTACACATCCTATGCAGGAGATGTAATGTGTGGTGTGACTAGGTCAACCGGAAAATGTCCCCAGAGCTTGTACAAAAATAGTCCGAGCTACGGTATGATGAAGAATTCCATTGCCCATATGTCCTGGTCATGTCCTCTTTTTATAAGGTGATTTTTCATAGTCTCCCCTACCGCGAGAAACCTGTCATTTCCAATTTAGCCGGCTGAAACCATGATGTCATCTTAATACTGACACTTGCTGAGAGAAACTTGTACCATATATTTAAGTAATGCAAGAGGAAGCCATCCTGTACAGTATGCTGAACCTTTTCTTTCCCTAAGGGTTCAGACACATTTTGTATAAATTCTTCGTAACCTCCACATTGAGAAATACATACTTAAACAACTCATATAAAAGGAGTTATCAAGGCTAAGAAAAACATGGCCACCTGATTCCAAAAACAGGACCACTTCTGTCTTCAGGTTGGGCGTGGGGTTTGCAGCTCATCAATGTAATACCAAACACAACCTGAAGACAATGGATGGTGAGGTGTTTGCAAAAAAAAAAGTAGCTGTGCTTTTTTCAATCCTAAATAACCCCTTTAAGAACAGATCTTTGTAGGGAAAGGTAAGATGGTAAGGGCAGCTTAAGACTAGATATTGGATCACATATATGGATATGGCTTCAAGGACAACAATCTGATGCAAAACTTTTATTTTTTGAATGTCTAATAGTGAATAAACATCCCATGTTAAAGCTGTGAGGCCCCATACACATCAGTAAAAAGTCATCTGAATTTTCCGATTTTGGCAGCACCAGCCAACTGTCTCATGTGTATGAGTCCTTCTGACTGTTCCCCAATAGATGATGTTGGTGGATTGAAGGATAAGTTGGAAGGATCATGTTGTATTTAGTTCACACAGACATAAGCCACCAGAGGAGGAGTCTGGCAACAGATTACCCCTCCTCTCTTCATCCAAAACACATGAACATTTGGCCAAGTCAAACTTTTACATACATAGAGGGATCAAGAGGTAGTTAACAGCTAACAAATGTGTTTGGGTCCCTTAATAACCTTCCTATGAAGAAGCCATGAGCCAATTTCCAATGTTTGCCAATGGGTTCCCTTGCAGCTGCTGTTATGTTACTTATTAGATTTGAAAGATGGCAAGTAGATTATAAACAAGGCTGAGAAGGAACTGGTCCTATAGTATTCCCCATAAGCCTGAACTAACACATATGGAAGATGTGACCTCTAACTCTACAGGTTCTCCAGTCTTAAAAAAAAAAAAAAAGAGCATAATTGTAAAGATGTAACTGGTATGGAAGGGCCTGGTGTTCCTTTCTTCTTTATGCCCTACCATGGTATGGAAAAAGTATAGGACAAGGTAGGACCTGGACATCCCATGGAGTACCTTGATTTGCCTGCTTTGACCTTCACAATGTCATATATGTAAGTTGCTTCCACCATAAAGGGGTTATCCAGCGCTACAAAAACATGGCCACTTTCTTTCAGAGACAACACGACTCTTGTCTCCAGTTCAGGTGCGGTTTGCAATTAAGCTTCATTTACTTCAATGGAACTGAGCAGCAAAACCCCACACAAGCTGGAGACAAGAGTGGGGCTGTCTCTGGAAGGAAGTGGCCATGTTTTTGTAGCGCTGAATAACCCCTTTAACCATTTAAAAAAAGGACTTGGATCCCTAATTTCCTTAAAGTTTGGAAACCTCTGTTGCAATTTTACATGCAGGTTGTGTATAGGCTTTGACCTATAGTATATGGCAAGGAACCTTCATTTAGGTAAGGACCTTGTCTTCCATTAATTCAGATTTTTTTTCCCGAAAGAAACCTGCCCCTATCTGTTGGGCCTAGATAAGGAAAGAGCCATATCTATCCACGTTCAGCTCTTCTTTGATGGAGCCACCTTATCCATGTATCCCAATCCAGATGATTTATACTATGGGATTTATGTTCTCATTAAATCTTGCAGTTCAATATAACGTCCATGTTTCCTCATCTTAACTGTGATAAATCTGTCCTAACCATCTCTTCTACCCACTGCTGTCAGCTTGGTGACTTATTGCTCCACATAGATCTGCCATGGTCATGCATGAGCAATGGTTTGAAGAGTCTGGTATAAGAAAGAAACCTGTAGAGCTACTTTTACAGATAAGGGAATTAATTTGGCACTGATTGGATTTGGTCCAATTTTATTTAAAAAAAAAAAAAGAAAATCAAATTTGTTAGAAGTCAATTTTTTTTACATTCATTTTGGATGTTTCATGTCTGTTCCTATACAGTAAATGTCCTGGGGTAAATAGCTATGTTGAATATATTACAGCTTCTTCTCTCTACATCCAATTACAGAGCTCAGTGTACTATATAGGGTTAGGGATCAGAAATGAGCGAACTGAATCTTACAAACTGAAATTCGTTCTGAACTTTGCAAAAAGTTTTGAGTTTGTAAAGATGATAGCCAGACAATTGAATACACATAAAAAACAAACAAACAAAAACGGTATGTTCACTTGTCCATGCTCCCCCAATGTCCTCCTCCAGGTCTTTGGTGTCCCACCACTGATCACAGCTGCTTCCAGCCCAATCAGCAAATCACTGACTGAGATAGGACAGCACCACTGCCAGTGATTGGCTGAGTGGGCTTTTGGTGGCTGTGGGGAACACCAGAGAAAATCCAAACAGTCTAAACAAGTGAGTAGTTAGTGTGGTTCTATAAGGTTCGGTTCAGACAAACCCAAACTTTACTTCAAAGTATGTTAATCTGCCAAACCAGACTTTTGTAAAGATCCAGATGAGACCTCAAATTAATCTTGGGAGACTCGCTCATCTCTATTTTTTTTTATGGATGTGAAGAACCATTTCTGACCCTGTCCCATCAACTCAAATGACCCTTAAACCTCCCAAGATATTCCTATATTTGGATAACTGTGATAAGGGTCCTGACTCGTCCTTTATTATATGCAAAGCAGTCAGGCTGTTATTGGGAAGGGTTCATAAAGTATTTTATCACCGGGATAATATGAGCTGTAATGTCTAATAAGCTTTCATGATTTGGTCGTAAATTTTTGTGATTATTTATAACATTTACTCATGAGACAACTCAATCGCGCTGGAAAGCTCCAGACCTAGAGTGAGATAGGACAAGCACATGTATTGCCTAACAGCTGCACGTGGAACTAAGGGTTAAAAGTTACCATTCCCGAGCTCTCGTTGTTTGATGGCACAGATACGTGGTTCTTTCGGATCCCAGAAACATGTAAAGTGGTAAGGGTCCGCATGTTGTTGTTGGGGTTTCCTCTAATCTGTTATGTGATATATCCTTACGCTCGATTCTTTGGAGTCGGCAGCATGTGGTGAGTTGCGGTAGGTGCTTTGATGGTGGATGTGTCTGATGATGAAAGGAAGATGCTTCAATAGAGTATTCACCGGTGGGGAGGGGGTCACTTGAAAAGTAATACTTAGAGGGTCCATTGCCTTCATTTAACTTTAATAAGAGAGTAGCCGGGAACTTTAACTCATCCATCGCAGGTATAGATAGTTTGAAATATTGGATTATTCACTGGCAGAGCTTGGTATCTTAAAGGGTTTATCCAGGCCAGGACCACTCTAGTCCTTAGTTTAGATGTGGCTTTGCTTCTTAGTTCCATTGGAGTCAATAGAGCGGAGGTGTAATAAGACAATCTGAGGATAGGAGTGGCGCTGTATTTAAAAATTCTGGATAACACCTTTAAATATTGTGTTTTGATGCAGCAGAGTTCAGTTTGTCTTGTGCTATGGGGACCCCACATATTAATTTATTAAAAAAAATAATAATTTTTTGCACAAAATGTAAGAAAAGTTGCAAATTTGTGCAAAAATTAGCTACTTTTTTTTTTTTTTTTTTTTTACACATTCAAGCCTTGCTAAATTCCCCATATTGTGTATAGATTTTCATAGCACTGCAGGTAAAGCAATAGGGTGCACCATCAAGCATGTAAGTGAGACATTCAGCTCTGCTACATCCCTGCTTGTAATTGGAGGAAGCCTTTAATGTACACCGTGCTTACTAACATCTGTCAGGCTCTGCATGATATTCCTGGTAAAATCCCATGTATAGAAGAGTTCATACATGACTCATACCTCAGATGGCACAGAACATTACAAACCAATTTTCTTCATGTGTGAAGAACATTGACATTCACGGTTATCTCTTTTTAATCTTTATTACACTTGATGGGGTATTGATGTGACGTGAGACCTATTTGTGATTAGGTGAGGATGGATACGGGTACCAAAGTATATAACTGGGATAAACCATTCCATGGAGGCTCTGTGAATGTTCTCTCTATCGTTACAATGAGTCTGTAAAGTATTGCGTTGATGCTCTTTGAATGAGCCTAATGGGGATTATCTATGTCTCTGCGAAATGCTTCGGGACCTGTCCTATTTTATCCTATACTGGGAACTAAGGATTGACTGAACGATATGCAAGACAACTCTCTGTGTCCCTCTAGACCACTGCTCCCTAACCTGTGGCCCCCTAGCTGTTTCAAAACTACAATACCCATCATGCCCTGACAGCCGAAGGCTGTCAGGGCATAATGGGAATTGTAGTTTTGTACCAGCTCGGGGGAGGGGGCACAGGTTGGGGGACCTTGTTTTATAATCCAATAATCTAATCTTATCCTCTAGTGGTCCTAGGTTCCCAACACAGACATATATTCACTCTTTTTTTCCATGGCACACTATCCCATTGTTGTTAAATGCTAAAATATTAACTATAAGAGCAGGGACTCCTGTCAAAGAAAGGATTTACTACTTGTGCTCAGAACGTTCACAGGATCATGCGCTCTACACCACTCCAGTAAATATTCATTGAACAGAAAGACATTGACTGTATACTTCTCTGCTTAGTGCATACAAGAACAGGGACTTCTGTCTTTGACAGCTGTCCCTACTCTTGTTCTTAAGACATAGAAGGGAGAGAAGCGCTTTTTATTGTGCAGATAGTAAAAATTCAGTAAGGGAACTTTAAACCAATCGGCACCACTTACCCAGTGTAGTTGTGCAGTTCATTCACAACACTGTTTAAAGCAATCCATGGAATGGGCCAGGAACCTCAGTCGCAATTGCTCCACCTGTTCACTTCACTTAGGAGAAATACACTTGCAAGAATTACCCGACACAGGTATCTCAGATCGAATGGCTATGCAGCCAAAGGTCAAGACAGTTGGCATTAATGATCAGAATATTTTAAGACAATACAACGTGTTTCATAGGCAGTCTGGCCACTTCCTCAAATTTGTCTATACAAACTTGTAAAGACATACCTGAAGAAGTGGCCGAAACAACACAAAATGCATTGTATTGTCTTAATAGATCCTGAGTACTTATGTCAACTGTCTTGCCATTTGGCACCATTGCCATCAGGTGCTATCCGGAGCTCTTAGATACCTGTACATGGTAATTTTTGCAAGTGCTCCTGTACCTAGAGTCAAAAACCAAAACCAATACCAAATACAGCGTCTAATGTGTGTTACAGGACCCTGATGGCATAGCGTACTTTTAGAATGATGTTGTTGGCAACCAATAAAGTTGGTGGTACCTACACCTGTATATGTTCTTAGAGTATAAACCATATCCAAATGGTCAAGTCAACATTACAAATTTTTGACCTCTGTAAGAAAATTAAAATCTAGCAGTGATTACCTGGTGAATGTTGCAAATGGGTGCTGCTAAACAGTACAGGGAAAGGATTTGTGCTGCTCATGTGTTTAGCTTACCCTGATACAGTGTCACAAACTCCAGCTGGGAGACCTATATAGGAGGTTTTTTTTACCACAAGAGGTATGTAATAATGATTATATTTACTGAAGACAAGCAGCCACCTTGGAAACAAGCGAGTAGATATAAGCATATCGATTCAGTTTTATTTAGTCAGAATTTCTATAAAATTTGGATTCATTAGAATGAGAACTTTTTGTTATTCATTTTGGACTGGTTTCATCCCACCCAGGACCCACTGAGCAGCTGGAGGTAAGTGATCATGCTGTATGCATTGCAGTCACGACTAGAGGTGACCAAACAGCAGAAAATCTTAGGTTCTATAGAACTCCGCATTTGATTCCCAAGGCCTTTCTGGTCTGTGGGGAAGGAGGAGATGGGTATCGCCTGGAATTCCAAGATTCAGCCTATACCTGGTACCCGGGCTGTCTCCTCCTTCCCGACAGACCAGGAAGGCATCGGGAATAAAATGCGGAAGGTTCGACAAGGTTTGAGTTTTATAGAAGATTTTTCCGATGTTCGATCATCTCTAGCCACCACCTTCACTGGGTCTAGCGATCAATGTACTTACTGCACAGGAGCAGGGACTCACATTGTTCCCTTTCTCTATTGGCTCCAATCCACTTTGAGACCTTCTTTGAGGGGGACCTGTCCACTTATTCTAATCACGATGATTTATAGTATGGGATTTATGTTTTCATTAAATCTCGCAGTTCAATATAATGTCCATGTCTCCTAATCTCCAGTGTGATAAATCTGTGCTAACCATCTCTTCTACCCACTGATGTCAGCTTGGTAATTTATTGCTCCTCATAGATCTGCATGGACAATGGATTAAGGGACGTTATGAATAACCTGGGATGTTCCTTTTAGAACATTTGGCTTAAATCAGTTTTATTTCAAATTTCACAATTTATTTTACTATCTAAACTTAATGTGATTCATTTCGGATTCATGTAATCCCTGCTCCTGTACACTGAGTGCTCCAGAAGTAAACAGTGATGCTGTATGCTTTACATTTGCTTAGCTAGATGTTCTTCAGCCCAGCCACTAAGTGTTATGTGTTGGAGCAGGGACACCTACCTTTGATAGGAGTCCCTGATCATGTACACTAAGTAGTCCAGAGGTTAGCGGTGATGCTGTATGTACTGCAGCTTCTACATATGCTGGGTGAGACATTCTACAGCCCAGCCACTCAGTGTACTGTGTGAGAGCAGGGACACCTACCTTTGATAGGAGTCCCTGCTTCTGTACACTGAAAAGTCCAGAGGTATGCGATGATGCTGTATGCATTGCAGCTGCTATAATTGTTGGGCAAGATGTTTTTCAGCCCAGCCACTCAGTGTACTGTACAGAAGCAGGGACACCAACCTTTGGAAAGAGTCCATGTTCCAGTACATTAAGCTTTACAGAGGTAAGCAGTGATGCTGTATGCACTGCAGCTTATACATTTGCTGGGCAAAACAGTCTTCAGCCCAGTCCCTAAGTGTACTGTACAGGAGCAGGAACACCTAACTTTGATAAAAGTCCCTGCTCCTGTACACGGACAGTCCAGAGGTAAGCAGTGATGCTGTATGCATGGGTGATAAGGTCTATATGGATGAGAAGGTCTGCAGCCCATCCACTCAGTATGCTATGCAGGAACAAGAATCCCTGTTTCTGTATCTATTCTGCCTGGGCACTCAAGGGGCAATTGGAACACTTACAAATTCAAATAGGGATATGAATTGGAAACAAATCTGACAGGTTTGCCTAATTCCAGCTCCATTTTGGGTATGATTCGGCAAACCTTTTATCCTGATTTGGATTTGGTTTCCCAAATTCCTTTGGATTGCCCAGGCGCAGTATGTACAGGAGCAGGGACTCCTTTTAAAAGTAGAGAGAGATTTGCTAATTTCTTGTGATCAACTAAAATGCAAAGTCTATTAGAAAGAACGTTATACAGTGATTTAGCTCAATTTACATAAAACCCAGAAAATCTCTTTAGAGATTTTAGATGAAAGGAACATAAAAAATGGGCTCCTCTAAGGTTAGAACAATGATAGGAAGAGACCTTATTACAGTGTTCTCCATTATACAGGGTAGGTAAGCAAATCATCTCTACGAAGAGTCAAACGTGCGTCTTGGCAGCCGAGGTAAAAGTGTCCGTTTCCACCTCTCCAGGTCCATGCATTACTATAAAGAGGGCTGCAGCTTGTACTTTCACCTTCTGCGTGTTCAGGGATTTATACAAATTGATGTTGGTCAGATATGGATTTAACACTATAACGCCTTCCTCCTTCTGGACGTGTTCTTCTAACCTGCAGTACAATAGCTTCTCCTTCATCGCCTTAGTGTCCTATTACACCAAAAGATTTTTAATGATTAACGACTAACGACTATCGTTAACCTGAAATCGTTCACTGTATTACACAGAACAATTGTTGTTAGTTACGATCGTTACAATGAGGGTTACAATGATCGTTTACTCCATCTGATCCCAGCAAAAGAATGAACCATGTGGAATTACACTGAACGACTAGCGAACAAATGCAAAATTACAGCATACGATTAGCAAAGAAATGCGAAATTACAGCAAATGATTAGCAAATGATTAACGATAATTCTAGGGTCAGATCTAAATCAACGATCAACGACACATGAACGATTTCTTGGTCATTGCCTGCATTTACCCAGGACGATTATCATTTAAATTTGAACGATATAACGATTTTCTGCACAACAAATGTCCCGTGTAATGCGGCCCTTATTCCTAGAAGAAAGATGTCATCAGTTCAGATTTCTGAAGTTTTATTATGGAGACTTGAAATTAAAGTAAATTAAAAGCAGTTTTATTAGACATTTTTTTTGTTCTTGTGAGTTTTTCAGGCAAAATTTAGATACTGCATACTCAATAGGAGCTGAGCTTCAATAACCAAGTGCGGCCACTACACAGTGTACAGCGCTATATTCTTCCTGCTATGTTTTTAGATGATCGGTGGGGGGCGTCAGATAGTGAATGTCCTGAAGCACACACAAGCACATTAACACCGTCTCCCACCCCAGATGGGACTAGTACAGCACAGTAGGCTTAGGCTCCCTTGTGTTACCTAGATCATCACTGCATCTACTTCTTTTTCATTGTATTTTAGTAATTTTTATTCATTTTCCCATTCTCCCCTTCCATCATCCACCGTGATTACTGGCTTAATCGCTGAATGGAAATGGCACCTTTAGTATCTGAGACCCATGAAAGCTAACCCACCTGCTACCCCGAGGGGCTGAACCACTAACGTCATTTATCACCTATTCACAGGATAAATGTTCAATCATTGTCAATCCAATCCCCAGTGGTGGAGAAAATGGAGGTCCCTGAGTTCCCCTTGTGAAGGAAATGGTAGTACGCTTGCATTAACCCTTCTCCATTCTCCATGAATGAGATCACACTTAGTTATCTTGTCAATTCAATAGACAGTGAATGAAACAAGGACCATTGCTTTCTGGGTCAGTGTGGGTCGCAGTGGTCAACCAACCTCCAGTGGCCCAAGCCCTTTAAGGTATGGAATAGAAGGCATAAGCTGGCACTGGTAAGGATCCCACTATAGGGGCATTATCTTATCTATTGTACTGTAGGTAGCCCCTCTGTATTTAAGTATTTTCCTTGATTGATTTGGTTTGCCAGTGCCCAGTGGATTGACCCCATTGAGTGTAGAATGGAAGGCATAAACTGGCACCAATAAGGATATCATCATTAGGGCATTATTTCATCTATGTAGCCCACTGTAGTCCCAATGGTCCCAATGGTCGGCCAATCTCCAGTAGGCAAAGCCCTTTAAGGTATAGAATGGGAGGTTTTAACTGGCACTGGTAAGTATACCACTATATGGGCATTGTCTAATTTATTGTAGGTAGTCCCTATAGTAAAGTAGGGGCCATGGTTTTCTTGATTGATGTAGATTTCAGTGGTCAGCCAGTGCCCACTTGATCAACCCTATTAGGTGTAGAACGGGAGGCATAAACTGGCACCAATAAGGATTCCACCATAGGGGCATTATCTCATCTAATGTATGTAGCCCACTGTAGTGTAAGTAAGGGCCATGGTTTTCTTGATCAGTGTGGGTCCCGTTGGTCAGCCAATCTCAAGTGGACCAAGCACTTCAAGGTATGGAATAGAAGGCAAAAACTGGCACTGGTAAGTATACCACCATAGGGGCATTATCTCATCTATCTAGCCCACTGTATTGAAGTAAAGACCATGGTTTTCTTGATCAGTGTGGGTCCCGGTGGGTGGCCAATAAAAGGGAAAAACTGGAACTGGTAAGTATACCACCATAGGGTCACTATCTCATTTATGTAGTAAAGTAGGGACCATAGCTTTCTTGATAGGTGTGGGTTGCAGCGGTCAGCCAACACCCAGTGGAGAAACCCCATTAGGTGTAGAACAGGAGGCATAAACTGTCACCAATAAGGATATCACCATATGTAGTCATCTATGTGATCGGCCACTCTCCAGTGGCCAAAGAAATTTAAGGTATGGAATGGGAGGCATAAACTGGAACTGGTAAGTATACCACTATAGGGGCATTTTCTCATCTATGTAGTAAATTAGGGGCCATAGTTTCAGTGTGATTGTAGTGGTCAGCCAATGACCAGTGGGTGAACCCCATTAGGTGTAGAGCTGGAAGCATAAACTGGCACCAAAAAGTACCCCATCATACAGGCATTCTGTCATCTATGCAGCCCTCTATATTACCGATTGTCACCAGAACATTATGATCTCATCCATTATCATTAATATAATTCTTCCACATTCAGCAGTCTCTAAGCCCCTTCGGCACGTCATTCCTAAGGCTAGCTGTGAAGCACACATGACTTCTTTCTTTACTCTGAAGCACCTGTAAAAAATTTTTCCTTGTCCTATATTTCGTCTCTACAGATTTCTAAGCACCGTGATACATCCTGACGCTCTTACAGTTATGATGTTGGATATGTGGGTGTTTGCCCAAGGGAATGATTATTAAGCGTTATTGTGGGATGGGTTATGCTGCGTAAGAGCTCTTAGTAATGTATCATTCCTCATACTAATGCACAGGAACACAGACTCATACTGCTTCCCAAAGACTCATAGACTCCTAGTCTATAGCTTGTTGTTTGCCGCTCCCCATATATTTCTTGTTTCGTCTCTTATGTCTTTGAACAATGTTTTCCCCTGCACTGAGCTGTTTTTATTAGATATGTTGAATATAAACTGCATAACATTTTTTTTCCGTTGTCAACTTTCCTTTACTTCTCGCTGAAATGCAATGTTACAGACCTTCCGTGCATTTGTTCTGCTCCAATAAGCATGGACTAGTCATGCTAGGGGACATTTTACAATATTAGAATATGCACCTTGTAGAAGGTTTGCGGTGGGTTTTTAGTTCAATTTCTGTTTAAAGTAATAAACATATACTGTACGTCATGTTCTGCCCAATGCAGGGCCTGAGGGGGCAGTATGTAAATACATTTCTGCGCCATGGACCACCCCTTTAAGCTTTGCACCAGGTATAACATGATACACTGAATGACATGATAAATATGCACCAAGAAGAAATTGAATGCAATGATGATAGTGTATATATAAGGAATCACAATATTAAAGCAAAAGAATAGGGTTATAGGGGAAAACTGTATAATCGACCCTGTTGGGCACCTCCAGTCTGGATACAAGATGAGATATGGTTGGTCTTGGAAGATCCAGGTTTTGTATGGAACACTTTGCTTACAGATGAGTTGCTGATCCTGGCTCACCATAAATACCCTATTAGTGATAAATCTGGTGACTGGGAAGGCCAAGGAGGTGTTGCAATCTGGTGGAGACATTCTTGAGAAACCCTTGCTGTATGGGCGAGCATTATCCTGCAGACAAATACCAACCGGAAGCCAAAAGAGGCAACACGAGTGGCTGCAGGAAGTCCTGTACATATCACAGAGCTGTTATTGTCCCCCATAGGGGTGAATAACTGTTTTATGCAATGGCTACCTAGATCATTATACCAGCAGTTGGGTCAGTGTGTCCCAGAGCACAAGAACAAATACAGGACTAAAGCACTCACCATGAGAGCTCCACGCTCAAACCTGAGCATTGTCGTATACCATTCAGAACCTGGATGAGTATGTAGCAGTACAGGTTTCTTTAGTCATGCTTGGGCTCTCTGTGTGTCCTCACATAACCAATGGCCCCCGGTAGAGGACTTCCTGAGTAGTAGCTGTCAATGGAGGTGATTACTTAATGGAAATCTGGTTTGGATTATTTCACCTGCTCATGTAAGTCCTCATTGACAATATGGCTTGCTATGGGGACATGCTTTTGCCTTTTATAACTGGAATGTGGTCCTCTGCTTGAAACCAAGGAGTCTTATTTCAGAGCTGTATATAGGCCAGGCTAAACTTCCCTTTGTATCAATGCAAGTATGTAACCAATGGATTATTCTACTAGAAGCAGAAATGCATGGGTGGAAAAAGACACCTCTGGAGCCCTAAGCGAAGGGGGGCATGACTTTGGGAAGGGGGACCTATAAGCCCTGTAGTCTTTCTGGTATAGAGGTATAGATTTAAACATAGGTGGTCCTGCTTTAAAATAAAGAAGTATCTGGAGGAAGCATTTCTCTCCTGCCTTCCTGTTTTAATCTTTATTCTGCAACTGTTTAGCTATTGCCTGTAAATTGATGCATGTATTTTGTTCATTGTTATTTGCTTGATATTGCCATTGTATTGTATAACCCCTTAAGCTCAAGGGATGGGCAATCTTTCAGCCATGGTTCCTTAGAGTTTCCTCCCCAGGGGTTTTTTCCAGTTATTAGAGAATGTGAGTCGAGGACTTGCTGGGTTTAGCACAATTTGTGTGGCTATGTACTGTAGTTTTTAGATACATGTTCTTGATATTAAATTAAACTTGCAAAAACTGTATAAATAAAACATGGCATGTTTTTGACATTGTCCGCCATTTTTCTTAAAAATTGCAAGCAATTTATAGTGGACTCAACACAACCTTATAAATTTATAAACTTATAGTGGACTTAACACAACCTAGAAGACGTGTTGGTAAGACTGTCTCATCCAGTACAGGCACACTTTGAGTGGCAGGCAGTCTGTGGGTGCCCCATGGCTGACTTTTGGCCTGGCTATTGATGACATACACTGTGTGGTTAATCAGTCTGTGCTCTTTGTGATGAATAAGATGTCGGTCTCTGCACAGAGAAGCCTGGCGGCCTAGACAGGAAGTCGGGTCTTGTGGCTGCCAGTTCCATATTGTTCGGTTCCAGGACTGAGCTGCAGGTAACATTACCCAGAGATCAATAAAACTGTGGGCGCAGGCATCGAGGACTGAGCGGTCTTAGATCAACACAACAACCCTGCAGTGTGAAAAACCCATAACTGTCTGTGCAACATGGGAAAGAGAGGGAAGCAGTAGGGGAAGTGTTATATATAGTGTAACATTTACCGAATGACTCTCTGGAGTTTGTTGCATTTACATTAAAAGCTATCATCCCTGGAGCTCGGCACCAACAAGTCGGCACTGCGCTTTATATAGCAAAGATGTGTTTATCTTCTATATGAGCCAGATGAGAAGTCATGGATCAACCACAATTCAAAGAACATATATGTCCTGTAAGAGCCTAATCCATACCAGAGATAGAGAGAGGGATATGAGACAGATAGATAGATAGATAGATAGATAGAATATAGATAGATAGATAGATAGATAGATAGATAGATAGATAATAGATAGATAGATAGATAGATAGATAGATAGATAGATAGGAGATAGATAGATAGATAGATAGATAGATAGATAGATAGATAGATAGATAGATAATATATACAAGAAATATAGATAATGGATAAAAGATAGATAGATAGATAGATAGATAGATAGATAGATAGATAGATAGATAGATAGGAGATAGATAGATAGATAGATAGATAGATAGGAGATAGATAGATAGATAGATAGATAGATAGATAGATAGATAGATAGATAGATAATATATACAAGAAATATAGATAATAGATAAAAGATAGATAGATAGATAAATAGATAGATAGATAGATAGATAGATAGGAGATAGAAAGATAGATAGATAGATAGATAGATAGATAGGAGATAGATAGATAGATAGATAGATAGATAGATAGATAGATAGATAGGAGATAGATAGATAGATAGATAGATAGATAGATAGATAGATAGATAGATATTTTCTGTCTATAGGATTGTGATCTGGGCCCACTCTTTATACATAGCTAAAGTTAGCTGGTTTAAAAATTCAGGATAACAATCCATTGATTTTTTTTTCCTGTAGAAATCTCAGGTCTGTCTAGACAATGGAATATCAATTCAGTGAAGCAATCTATGTAATTACTGCATGTGTCACGCTTTCATCATTTTTTTATATATGTTTTTTTAATGAACACATCTTACAAGCTAGAATATTATAGCAGCAGATGTAGAAAAAGCCAATAAGTCAATGCAGACATATGTCCATATACCGATCAGCCAGAAGACTGAAACCACTGACAAGTGAAGTAAATAAGAGGGCTGTCTGGTGACAATGGCGTTGGGTGGGGGTGACATATATTAGCAGTGAGTGAACAGTCAGTTCTTGAAGTTGATGGGTTGGAAACAGGAAAAAATGGCTAGAGAGTGACTGACGGTGATGGTTAGATGACTGGTTTAGAGCCTTATACAATGGTCGGTCTTGCAGGGTGTTCCTGGTGTGCAGTGTTTAGTACCTACCATCAATGCGCCAAGAACTTACCGGACTTTCTGAGTCTGCAGATACCACAGAACGCTATGGGAGGTTTTGAGAAGGGTCCGATCAGTGGCTTTAGCATCATGGCTGATCTGTATACATGGTACATTAGGCTGTGAGTGTATATACAAAGACTGTACACCATGATACTGATTGCCCAGGGCTGGGGGATGATGAATTAGCAATTTTCCTAAATTCTGCTGTTTTAGTAATAACCCAGGTCATGACTTTCTTGTACCTCTATGACCATTTTCAGTCCTATCAAGGGTAATTTGAAGTCATTCCCGTTGCTGACTTCATGGTTTCTTCTGCTGACCTTCTGCTTCTGGTTCCTTTGATGCGGGATTCGGACCTCTGGAGACTCAAAATTAATAGTGAAAGTCGGAGTAATTTACTAGATTTGAAAGCAATGGAAATTCTGGACCAACAAAGGCGGTGGAATTATATAGTCAACATTTTTGTAGAATGGGTTGTTTATCTCTGCATGAGACATATATGAGAAATCCCCCCCCCCCTTCATGCAACTGTGCAACTGAGACGCATTCTACTACTTGTACGTTTTCTATTGTCTTTAGTTGATAGTGCTTATACCTCTATGGCCATCTCTCCACTGACAATGAAAGATCAGGTACCCCTTTCGATTTGAAGGGTTAATTCCCCATGGTTGTTGTAGGTTCATTGGTTGGGACCCCACTTTTTCCCAGTGCAAAGGGGCAGCAATGCTTGGTGTATCATACATGATCATTAACTTTGGAGGGACTTCCATTGCATAAGCAAAAAATTTAAAGTACTATCATCAAACAAATCTAACCTGCAAATAGCTCCCTAGTGGGCACTGAGGTTAGGATCCATGAAATAATCATGGGGGGAGGGAGCATGGGGCAGAACGCTGTGTGAAGGCCAGAGTAAGCATGGGAGTGGGATGGCAAGAGGTGGACTGGATCGGTGCCCCGCCCTTTGTGCTCCTAATGGCTTACCAGGCAGAGGATTTTAGAATAAACGGCACAGGAACGGCACGGAGGATGAAGGTAACAGACATACCTTTATCCTCAGTGCCCCATGCACAATAGAAAGCTTTCAGCAGGTTACGGTCGTTGTTCCCTTTAAATCATTGAAGGGCTGACCCCATAATGGAATGGGAAATGAAGATGTTGCAAAACTGCATTACCCATCATGACTGGACAGCCAAAATCAGGAATGATAAGAATTGCAGTTTTGCTACAGCTGGGGGCCACAGGTAATAAAAATGTAAACATAGACTAGACAGTCCTAAAGAGCATCAAACTTGAAGTAGCTCAGTGTGTTTGATAAATCTCTTGAATCTTTTGACTGTCTAGTCTAGTCTCAGACCAAATAATAGTGGTCCTGTTCCACTTCAGCATTTGTATATCAACTTACAAAGTCCATACAATGCAGGATCTCCATTTATAAAGCTACACTTGACCCTGTTCAGGGACTCCTGCCCTGTGGCATGATGCATATGATCATGGGAGAGGTAGAAGTCTCATGTCTCGAGGGGTCCAGTCCCATTACCGAGCGGTAAGCATTACTTCACTCTGGGATTTGGTGGGGATTCCAGATTACGCATCCCTACTGAAAGTATCTGATGTCCTGATGACAGATGACGGGTAAAGATTGGAAATCTCCATTAGAGGAACAGTCATGGGGAAATGGATACACTATTGTAGACCCGAGAGAGCAGAGCATGACGTCTATCATTGCCCTCTGCCCTCTCTGTATAAACTAGGGAGGTTCTCTCCTTTTCAATAAACTATGATAAATCAATAATACAAGAGAATCGAAGTGACTGGGAATTCTATCTTATTAGAAATAGATCAGCTCGATATATTAGTTCATTCTAATATCAGATTACAGCTGTCCATTAAAGGAGTACTCCGGAAAAAATCATTTTCTTTCACATCTACTGGTTTCAAAAATATATACAAATTTTAAAAATCTCAAGTTATCCCATACTTATCAGCTGCTGTATATCCTGCAGGAAGTGCTGTATTCTTTCCAGTCTGACACAGTGCTCTCTGCTATCACCTCTGTCCCTGAAAGAAACTCTTCAGAGCTGTAGTAAATTCCCATAGAAAACCTCTCCTGCTCTGGACAGTTCCTGAAATGGACAGAGATGGCAGCAGAGAGCACCATGTCAGACTGGAAACAATACACCACTTCCTGCAGGATGTACAGCAGATGATAAATCCTGGTATAATAGAGATTTTTTTTTTTTATAGATTTACAAATCTACATAACTTTCTGTACCCCTTTAAAGTCTATAGAAAGGGGAGGGGTGGAGGACTGGTAACTGGTAAGAGAAATATAGACAGAGGAAACATGGAGAGACTGCAGCAACGTATAGTGAGTATTAGGCTATGTTCACACTACATAAATCGTAGAAATACGCTCATACGGGCTGGTTGTGAAACTACGGCCGTTGCATTATTTTGCTTCCTAGTTTGTTTCTGAGCGGAATGAAACAGGTCATTTATAAGTTTTCCATGCACGGCCGCATTAAAATCCACGGCCGTAGTTGGAACATTACCGGTCGAAAATAAATGACATGTTCATTTTTCACGGAGCCGTGAAAACAACGGCCGTTGTCTGATACGTAGTGTGCATTGTACGACCGTAGTTCGTATATATTGCAGCCAAGGCATAAACCTCAAAACTACGGCCGTAGTTTTGCGGTTCGGACTACATCCGTAGTTTTACGTAGTGTGAACATAGCCTTAAAGTGTATCTGTCATTTAAATAAACACTGTTGATCGCTGTCTGGTTCATGTCCTGACTTATTATTAGATGTGATCAGTGTCACATGACTGACACGGATCAACAATTACTAATTGTGTACACAGGATCAGTCGAAACTAAATACCAAGACCCTGACCAATCAATACTGTTAACATGCCGTATACCATGTCAAAAGTTGTTGTTTTTTTAAAGTGACAGTTTAATGTTATCTCACCCCGTTTCTCGATTCATACCTTAGACTGATCATTACTGCTGTATAATGTCCTCTATACTGCTGCTGCTTCTGAGGGTGTGCTATAAGAATATAGAAGAACAGGATCCCCTCTTCTGTGTGAGTAGTGTGGGGGGAGACTAAGCTCCAACCACTAGTTGGGAGACAACTGAAAATTACAGAGGAGAAAACTGGTGAAAAGTGCTATATACAAGTTATACAACGGTGAGAACTTTTGCTGCTCCTCATATACACACAAGGCCTATCCTGAAGTGACCTGAAATGACAGATAGGTTTAAATGCTAAATGGCCTGTAGTGTAAGGTCACCGTTTGGCCATTCAGAGGCACTTAATAGCCTCATTGACATTGTAGTTCTATAATGATACGGCGGATGATCTCTTACTACTCAGGCCGAGCGACATGCAACATTATGAAGTATTTTCCATGTTTGTGAAGCACTTTGCGCTATTAGTCATGTTTGCCGGCTTCCATGCCTGCTGGTTGGGTTATTAATGGTATAAAGGAGGTTGTGTGTGATATAATAGATCACTTCTGTCATATTGTGCTCAGCACATTAGTGACCTGCTTAAGCTTATTATGTGTCATGTGATGGTTTTTAATTACTGTGTTAATCAGGAAATCCTCGGGGTCGGGGATGCGTTCGCTTTTGGCTTTCTATGTGGTCTGATTAGAGGGAAGTAATAAGAGAGCGCCCCCTGCTGTAAGATTAGAATATTGGAAGGCCACCAGTTCAGGAGGCATACTGAGGTGTGTGATTACAGGACTGTGAGATGACTTATTATTTGTGGTAGGGGGGACGTTACCTATTATAATACACAACGGCTTCTGCTGAAATTCTTTTTGAAGAGTTAGAGGAGCGTCTGTTGTATCGCTATTGGGTTGATGCGAAATATCTTTGAATAAAAGAATGTCAGCCAATGATGTGTTTGTAATGAGGTTTTGCAGCAGCTAAGGTGTGTAGTATGAAGTTCTGCAGCAGCTAAACTGTGTAGTATGTGGTTCTGAGGTGTATTATGAGGTTCTGCAGCAGCTGGGGTGTGTGTTGTGAGGTTCTGCAGCAGCTGGGGTGTGTGTTATGAGGTTCTGCAGCAGCTGGGGTGTGTATTATGTGGTTCTGCTGCAGTATCTGTGGTGTATATCATGACTTTCTGTTTAAAAGAGGTTGGAAATCTGGTGTTAGAAAGTTGTATACATTTTTAAATTATTTCTAAAAGAAATAAAAATCTTCAGTGGTTCCAGTACTTATCAGCTGCTATATGTCCTGCAGAAAGTGGTGTATTCTTTCCAATGTGACACATTGCTCGCTGCTGCCACCTCTGTCCATGGCAGGTACTGTCCAGAGCAGGAGAGGTTTTCTGGTACAATGTTTTTATTAGGTTTTTTTAAGAACAAATTACAACAGAGAAAATCTATAAGCACTGATTTTAGTGCCAACAGTAAAGTTAACATTTGTGTACAACAAGCTGACATATGGGTTAACAAAGAATATAGAAACAACAGTAATAACATTCGCTATATTACATAGATATAAAATTGTGGTAACATACTTTCAGCATGGTAGAATTATATTAGGTGTAGCACCTCCTGAGCAAATTGGTGTAAAGTATACTGGCTTGTCAGTAAAGATAATATACAAGGTAAAGAGAGAAAAATAATATATTATAATATAATGTAAATGGCTTGTCTACTATTTATACATGCAAAAATAGTGTTAGCCAGATACTGGAAAACTTGTACCCTCCCTCCAGAAAATGTGTATATCACAGCAGTAAACTCATCTTTCTATTTTGAAAAATTTTTAGCATATGGCGCTGGCTCAACACAACCTTTTATACGTAAATGGGGTTTATGGATGGAATCACCATACTGTATACACACACAATGAGCAGGAGAGGCTTTCTATGGGAATTTGCTGATGCTCTAGACAGTTCCTGACATGGACAGAGGCGGCAGCAGAGAGCACTGTGTCAGACTGGAAAGAATATGCCATTTCCTGCAGGACATACAGCAGCTGATAAGTACTGGAAGACTTGAGATTTTTAACTAGAAACAATTTACAAATCTATATAACCATATTGCACCAGTTGATGTAAAAACATTTAATTTCTCTAGAGTACCCCTTTAACTGTTTGAAACAGCAGAAGAAATCTGTTACAAACGTCTGCAGTACAGTAGTATAGCATTTTAAGTGTTCCCATATATCTGGGGATGTGGGGCCACCCCAGGTGGGAATGCCCGATGCTTAATGTGCTGTAACCAGCGTTCCCTTCAGTGCTCCATAGAATTCAATAGGGCACGGCCTCAGATATGTAAACTCAACTGATCAATAATGCTGCATGAAACAGAAGAGGAGAAATGTGCTGATGTTGTGGGAGGCAGTGACCTGTCCACTGATGGGATTGTCAGGAAACACAAGGCTGCACAGGAGATGGCAGCATCATAGAGTAGATGATATAAATGTACTGCAATGTATATGATGATAAATATATATATGTATATATATATATATATATATATATATATATATATATATATATATATATATTTGTAGGTGGAGAGAAGGATACTGATTCTGTTGCAGAAAGTGACTTGTCCACCTATATGATTGTTTGGAAGTACCAAGCTGTATGTGACAGTCCCATAGGAGATGATATAAATGGGCTACACCTAAGTATATAATATAAATAACTATAGCATAAGGAGAAGAATGTGCTGATCCTGCTGGAGGCAGTGACTTGTCCATGTAGCTGTACTGTATGTTAGGTAGGATCACATTATATGTAATAGGGTCAATGTCAGGAAGTAGATGATATAGATGGTCTATGACTAAGTAAATAATGTATAGTAAATGATTATAGCAGAAGGAGAGGAATGTACTGACTGTGCAGGAGGCAGTGACTTTTACGTACAGTATTTGATAGAAAGCACAAGGCCAGGGTGAGTGTCAAAAAGTGGAGTATATAAATGCTCTGTGACTAAGTAGATAATATACATGATTATAGGAGAAGAAGAAGAGTGTGCTGAATGTGCGGGAGGCAGTGACTTTTCCACCTCTATGAATGTAAGGAAGCACCAGGCTGTATGTGACAAGACATGGCTGATATGGATGCTGTGTGACTTAGTAGACACTATAAACAATTATAGCAGAAGAAGAGCATACCTCCCAACTTTTGCAAAGAGCAAAGAGGGACATGTGCGCCGCGGTCCCCATAGCTACGCCCTCCATAGCCACGCCCCCATAGTGACCCTCCATAGCCACACCCCCATAGCAACTCCCCTACAGTCACCACATGCTGCTGACTGAATAGTGCCTGATATAGTATCAATCCCCCCAAAAATGCCCTATATAGTATCCAATCCTCATTATAGTGCCCCACATAGTATCCAATCCCCCTATATAGTGCCACACATAGTATCCAATCCCCCTATATAGTGCCCCACATAGTATCCAATCCCCCTATATAGTGCCCCACATAGTATCCAATCCCCCTATATAGTGCCCCACATAGTATCCAATCCCCCTATATAGTGCCCCACATAGTATCCAATCCCCCTATATAGTGCCACACATTGTATCCAATGCCCCCATATAGTGCCCCACATAGTATCCAATGCCCCCATATAGTGCCCCACATAGTATCCAATGCCTCATATAGTGCCCCACATAGTAGCAAATACCCCTATATAGTGCCCCACATAGTAGCCAATCCCCATATAGTGCCCCACATAGTAGCCAATGCCCCATATAGTGCCCCACATAGTAGCCAATCCCCCATATAGTGCCCCACATAGTAGCCAATCCCCCCATATAGTGCCCCACATAGTAGCCAATCCCCCCATATAGTGCCCCACATAGTAGCCAATGCCCCCATATAGTGCCCCACATAGTAGCCAATGCCCCCATATAGTGCCCCTTATAGTAGCCAATGCCCCATATAGTGCCCACATAGTAGCCAATGCCCCATATAGTGCCCACATAGTAGCCAATGCCCCCATATAGTGCCCACATAGTAGCCAATGCCCCATATAGTGCCCCACATAGTAGCCAATCCCCATATAGTGCCCCACATAGTGGCCAATGCCCCATATAGTGCCCACATAGTAGCCAATGCCCCATATAGTGCCCACATAGTAGCCAATGCCCCCATATATGCCCCACATAGTAGCCAATCCCCCATATAGTGCCCCACAAAGTATCAAATCCCCCCATATAGTGCCCCACATAGTATCCAATCCCCCCATATAGTGCCCCACATAGTAGCCAATGCCCCCATATAGTGCCCCACATAGTAGCCAATCCTCCCATTTGTGTGGCCCGACCAGAAAAACAATAAACCAGTAAACCACCTGTCCGCTGGTCCCAGCAGCTCCTCTCCCGGCAGAGTGCGCACTCCCGTCATCCTCTGGGGCGGGCAGCGGGGTATACAGACACTGACTGTGCCGGAAGTAATTCATGACAGAGGCTGCAGGTCATTTCTAGTCAGTGTCTGTATACCCCGCTGCCCGCCCCGGAGGATGACGGGAGTGCGCACTCTGCCGGGAGAGGAGCTGCTGGGACCGGCGGACAGGTGAGTTACTGGTTTATTGTTTTTTTGGTGGGGCCACATATAATGCGGGACACTGGGTGCCGTTCCGGGACCGCAGGACAGCACCCCGAAAAAGGGACTGTCCCGTGGAATCCGGGACGGTTGGGAGCTATGAGAAGAGGAGTATGCTGCTCGCGCAGGAGGCACTAACTTGTCCATGTATTTAATTCTTTTGAGAGGCTTAAAATAAGGCCATAACTGAATATAGAATATAGCTGAATATAGAACATTTTGCAGCCAATTATATTAAATAAATAATAATAGCACGTGGAGAAGTGTATGCTGATCCCAGTTCTCAACTGCTGTATGTCCTGCAAGAAGTGGTGTTCTTTCCAGTCTGACACAGTGCTCTCTGCTGCCACCCCTGTCCATGACAGGAACTGTCCAGAGCTGCTGCAAATCCTCATAGAAAACCTCTCCTGCTCTCTTGCAGAGGTGGCGGCAGAGAGTACTGTGTGAGACTGAAAAGAATACACCACTTCTTACAGGACATACAGCGGCTGATAAGTACTGGAAGACTTGAGATTTTTAAATAGAAGAAAATTACAAATCTGTCTAACTTTCTGAAACCAGTTTATAATAATAATGATAACGATGATAATAATAATAATAATAATAATAATAATAATAATAATAATAATAATAATAATACCTGAGTACCTCTTTAAGTACAAGGCTGCATGTGGCAGGGTAGGCGCCAAGAAATAGATGAATATAGGACCATTAATATGGGTAATCACAGTAAAGATAGGTAAGTATGCTGATCTGTTGACAGTGACTTACCACTCGACCTCAGGGATACCGCCATTGAGGTTATATAACTGACTGCAGCAGAAGGAGAAGAGTGTGCTGATCCTGTAGGGGGCAGTCACTGGTGATAATGGTGTGGACAGGACCACATGTGACAAGGTCAGAGGTTAGGAACACTTGTATATCTCGCGTCACCAAGTTTTTTTTTCACCTGATCCAAACTGATCAGACCACTGATGCATGAAACGTTATCAGGTTGTTTTTTCCGTTGCTCTTGTCGGATTCTATTTTCATGACCCAAATATTAAGAAGCTGAAAGTTAAATAAAAAAATCCTGACTGAATTGCTTTTGTTTCGGATTTTTGGGTTCAGTTTATTCAGGCAAATAACCAATCTTGAATTATTTCTGGCCCCTACTGGCATCTACAAAGATCCTCACATCAACCCTGCACACTGGTAATAGATATTAGTCCAGGGGCAAACGTGGGAAACATGGGGCCTCTGTGTAAGACCAGTATGTAGACCCCTTAAAGGGGTAAGCCAAATTATATATATATATATATATATATATATATATATATATATATATATATATATATGGCTTTTTTTTCTAGAAACAGTGCCACTCTTGTCCTCAGTTTAGGTGTGAATTTTGCATCTCGGTTCTATTAAAGGACAACTCCAGCACTGACTTAAAAAAAAAAAAAAAAAATCAATCAATTATAAACATTGGGGGAGATTTATCAAACATGGTGTAACGTGGCTCAGTTGCCCCTAGCAACCAATCAGATTCCACCTTACATTTTCCAAAGAGTCTGTGAGGAATGAAAGGTGGAATCTGATTGGTTGCTAGGGGCAACTGAGCCCTCTTTAAGCTGAATGGAGCTGAACCACACACACCCTGAAGATAGGGGTTTTGCTGTTTTTGCAAGAAAGTAGCTGTGTTTTTTCTAATCCTGGATAACCCCTTTAATTTTATCATGTAGTTGGCTCCCTTACCTGTTGGACCTGTGAGTAGCTGCACTGTGGTCAGGTGCACATTTTATTACACTGCAGTCTACAAAGATTTCCACAGTATGGTCATCCAATGGCCAGGAAAGACCTTCATAGCCATGTAGTAAGTAATACAGGTCTCCATTCAACGACTGCAAGCAGGGATTTTCAAAACTATGAAGTATAGTAGAACACTGCCGCAAGTAAAGACAATAGAGAACATTTTTCTATTTTAAATCAACTGGTGCCAGAAAGTTCTACAGATTTGTAAAGTACTTCCTTTTAAAAATCTCTAGTATTTTAGTACTTATCAGCTGCTGTATGTCCTGCAGGAAGTGGTGTATTCTTTCTGGTCTGAGACAGTGCTCTGCTACTGCTCTGGAAAGTTCCTGACATGGACAGAGGTGGCAGCAGAGAGCACTGTGTCAGACTGCAAAGAATACACCACTTCTGCAGGACACTTTCTGCTGATATTTATTAAAAAAAAAAACTTTTTTCTCTAGAGTACCCCTTTAATTCTGCTTTCATTATTTCCAAGTGTCTTTTCATGCTGTTTTTAAAGCCAGAACTAAAGTAGATAAAAAAATAAAATAAAAAAAAGTATAATCTTTTATAAATACTTTCTCTCTTTATACAGCCCACTTTTGAAACTGCAGAAAATAAAATTGCATTTAAAACGGCAAGTGGGAAAGCATTCCAAATCATTCATATTTCTAACTAAAGGGATTTTCCTGTAAACTGATCAACCAGTGATTACCTGATGAAATGTAAGTCTGGCTTCAGAAATTCATGAGTTGTAGTAGTTAACAGGAGTCCCTGTCCTTTCTGTGGTTCTCTAGGCGCCACAAAAAATGCATAAAGGAGCGGGGACTCCTATTGAAGACAGGTGTCCCTGCACCTATAAACTGTGCAACCCAGAGGTAAGCGATGATGACGCCCCCTATACCCAGCCAAGCGAACGCGTGAGTCGTTGAATCTAAATCAGATTCGACAGACGTGTGTATTGACCTAATATGAATTTCAGGAAATTCTCGCTTTTCTATTAGTATCTGTAACCAGAGTTTCTTCAAGTGTTGAAATAGCTCCAGTTTCCCATATGGGAATTATTCCATAGTGAGAGGATCTCTAATTATCTAGATTTATCCCAGAGATAGAATATCTTTCCTGTGATGTGTCCATACGTTATCCCCCCCATGAGATTACGGCTTTGGCGTATGCAGCTCTCTCTATGCTAGTTATTATTTGGTAAAAATATTTTATTCCTGTATTATCTCTATTGGAGGATAGAAGATCATTCAATTAGCTAGCCATAGGTCAGTGCTCGATGTCGGAGGGGGCTCACTGACTAGTCTTATGTTGGATCACCATGGTTGGTTCTCATAGATTGTTGGAGTTTGGGTTTTTAATGCAGATTAATTTAAATCTGAATAGTACAGTGACTAATGGCCATGTCTTATCCTTAAAGGGAACCTTTCACTATAAACATGTAGTTAATCTATCACTATCATGTTATGGAGCAGGAGGAGCTGAGAAGATTAATATATAGTTTTGTGGGAAAATATTTCATATAACTTGATTGAAATCCTTGTTCTTCCTGTTAGGACCACCCACTGGACTCTTTGAGCAAAGGTTTATATGATTAAAAGACAAGTTATACTGAATATTTTCCTGCAAAACTATATATTAATCTTCTCATCTCCTTCTGCTCTATAATATGATGCTGGCAGATCAGATGGCTTTTAAATGTGACAGTTCCCCTTTAAGCTGGTCATACACCTTAGGTAAATGTTAACCAAACGTATCAAGTTTATCAAAAAGACTAAACATCTAACAAGATAAGGATCAGGCAGCTCGTTTTTAACTGTCCAAGTCTTTTGCGCTATAGGAGACAAAGTAAAAAATTTGGTCCCTTTCCCCCTTAAAAACACATGTGCGAAGCCAAGTGAGAGGTAGTTGTCTCCCGAATAGGCATTCAGCCTACAGCTACAGTATCTAATATATATGGTCATCATTAAATCTTTGAATTCGAAACAGTAGAACAGTAGTGTAATGTATATGAGCACACTGCAATGTGATTAAGACCATATACTTCATCAATTACACATTTGCTGTATAAAGGTAGGAAGGGGTGTCTGTATGCTAGTACTGCTACAGTATAAAACAAGAGATGAACAAACTGAACTTCACAAACTGAGATTTGTTACAAACTTTGCAAAAAGTTCAGTTTGGAACTGAATCAAACTTTTTGTAAAGTTGGTTACAAACCGGATCCAATTGAAGACAATTTAACATTTTAATACACATAGAAAACATTAAAAATGGTGTGCTTACCTGTCTGAGCTTCCCCAGTGTCCTCCTACAGGTCTCCAGTGTTCTCTGCTGATCGCAGCTGCCTCCAGCCCCCTCAGCCAATCATTGATTGACACAGGACAGAGCAGCGGCCAGTGATTGGCTGAGTGGGCTGTCATTCTCGTCTTAGTCAGGAAGTAGAGAAAGCTGGGATCAGTAGGGGTCACCAGAGGTCCACGGACAGGTAAGTACTGATGAGTAGTGTAGAGCAAACATAAGGAAATTATCCGGGTTCAGTTCAGTGTCCAAATTCGAAGGCTCATCATTCAATTCCCAACGTCTGGAAAAGTTGGATTTCGCCCGAGGAATCCTTAGAGAACATAAGTGCCGCCATATGTGATATTCTGTGTCCATGTTTTCCTGACAGTCCTAGGGCAGTATCCAATTTCTCCAGACGCTGAGAGTTTCTAATATTATCCAAAGTTGTTGAACCGTTTCGTTAAATCGTTTAACTATTTCAGTCCAGGTGCCCAAACACCTGACACCTTACCTCTCCCCGCTCTCGTTCTTCTCTCCTGTTCTCTGCAACTTCCTGGTCTGCAGCATCTAAGCAGCCTGTCAGCTGACAGGATGCTCAGCCAATCACAGGCCAGGACCGCCGTGGCCTGTGATTGGCTGATCGACCTGTCAGCTAACAGGCCGCTTAGATGCTGCAGCCCTAAAGACGTCAGCCATGCATCGCTATTACACGTGGCTATTTTCGGTCCAAACTTAAACCAACGATCAGCCGATGAACGTTGCCATTGGCTGATCGTTGTCTCTATTACATAGAGTGATAATAATCCGAATCGGTCCGTGCAATAGGGCCCTAACCCAGGTCTGTGATCTCTACCAGTAGTACTAATTAGGGCATATAAAGCATTCCTTCCTGTGATGTAATCAGCGGTCATACCATATATGGGCACACAGTCCAGGCTTATTACCATATACGTAGAGAGTACATAAATAAAGAAATCAATTTACATATTCCCTTATGGGGTTTGAAAATGTGAAATGATTAAAAGAAAGCAATGTTAAAAAAAAAGGCTGCCTCATGACTGTAAGATTTCATACAATAAATCATTGACATCCTTTCTGTTCATGGATGGGATGTAAGGTCATTAACACTCGTAACAATAGAAACAACTTAAATGCTGAAGAATATGTGCAAGAAAATGGCACCTAAAATGGTACAATGTGTCCTGCAAATAACGAGGCCTCCCACAGGTAAGTATTGTAGATCTAAAAATAAAAAATAACCTTATATAATCCGCCCCCCACACACGGAGCCTTTATATTCTATTCTCGACATTGACTTTAAAAGTCTAAAAGCTGATTAGTTGTAGTTAGGGTTATAGTGGCCGTCCATATAGCAGCACCCACTACAGGTTAAATGGGGTATTACAGAATGGCTTATTAAAATGTACATTTACTTTTTTAATCAAAAAGTTGTATAGATTTGTAATTTACTTCCATTTAAATATCTAAATTCTTCCTGTACTTATCAGCTGCTTTATGTTCTGCAGGGAGTGATGTGTTCTTTCCAGTCTGATGCAGTGCTCTCTGCTGCCACCTCTGTCCATGACAGGAACTGTCCAAAGCAGGAGAGGATTTCTATGGGGATTTGCTGCTGCTCTGGACAGTTCCTGACATGGACAGAGGTGGCAGCAGAGAGCACTGTGTCAGACTGAGAAGAATACACCGCTTCCAGCAGAACATATAGCAGCTGATGAGTACTGGAAGAGTACTCATGAGTACTCAGAAATAGTGCCACTGTTATCCATAGGCTGTAGATGGTATTGCAACTCAGCCTCATTGACTATGAACAGAATAATAACCCTACAGGATGATCATATGGGCGCTGTATAATGTCTCATCACCCCTTCATTATAGGCTGTGATGCCCTTTAAACCCTTTTAACAAAAAAAATGAATCCTTTGCGGTGGATCAACCATCTTCTGCTGACAACTGGGTCTGGGTGGTTATTATACATAATTTGCTATTATCGGCCTATTAGGAGGGGTGGGCGTCCTTTGCCCCCCACCATAGATAGCTCTTATCACTGTAAAGCGCTCTCCTCCTCCTATTACAGAACAATCTCTTCTATTAATGTATGTCATCTCCCGTTAGCTGGGCATTTATAATAGGTGTCTTGGGACGTTCTTCCCTCCATCTCCGGTAATTTTTTTTATCTCCTTAAGTGACCTTTTTCGCCTGAATGGTGCGCAGTATCCTCTGTGTAACCCTGAAATTCGTCAAACCGTCTTGCTCAACTAATTTCTAGATTGGTCCTCTCAGTTCTGCGAGCATGGCGCTCGGAGCCTGACCTTCTGTGCCTTTGTGCTACACCATTGTAATCTCCTGCTGAGAAGCTAAATATTCAGCGTGTCCAATCCACCACAATAATAGTCACCATATGGTTCCTGCATGCAGAAGACTTGTTACAGGTTACCATCCTGCTAGATAGAGATGGATAGAAGATAGGATCTAGATAGATAGATAGATAGATAGATAGATAGATATGAGATAGATAGATAGATAGATAGGAGATAGATAGATAGATAGATAGATAGATAGATAGATAGATAGATAGATAGGAGATAGATAGATAGATAGCAGATAGATAGATAGATAGATAGATAGGAGATAGATAGATAGATAGATAGATAGATAGATAGATAGATAGATAGATAGAAAGATAGATATATAGATAGATAGAAAGATAGATAGATAGATAGATAGATAGATAGATAGATAGATAGATAGATAGATAGATAGATAGATAGATGAAAGATGGATGGATAGAAGAATAATAAACAGATTGATTTTCATTGGTTATATTATCTTCCCCAATGTCCACAGGTTTGCACCCCTGTTACCAGCTTCTACACTCCTATATTAATACTGAGATCCCCTATCATTATCATCATTGTAGAGTTTTCACAGACATTGTGTAATACTTAATTTGCCCAGTGGGGCGCTGCAGGGAAATTGAACACTAACGGCCGCGTGTTCTCACAGATAACAGCTGATCGCAGGGGATAATGTAGTAATCAGACATCAAATTAGGGATTATCCAAAGCAGAGAAGCTCTTTCTCCTTTGTCTTCGGTGAGCTCCCTCTAGTGGTGACAGGAGGCAAATAGAATAGAATTGTTTATTTCATATATTTTCAGCTGACAGTTTTAGATATATTTAGAGTAAACTATTAAAGGATTAAAAGCAGATACTTCAAGATACTATTGAGTAGAGCTGAGCTGGCGGTATCGGGCATCATAAGGGCACACTTTTCATTGGGGCACAGACTAGAACTGTATAATGGCAATGTTTACAGCAGCACAGAGTATTACAATCTTTGGAGAGATTTATCGCCCTGTGTCATGGTGTGAGCAGACGGATAGAGGACGGCTGATTGACTGTCAGCCGGAAGATGGCAGCGCATAGGATCAGTATCCGAGACAAGCCTGAACTTTAGACATCTCCTTACCTTGTTATGAAGTGGGGAAGTCGGATGACATTTTACATATGCACAACAAATCATTATCATCAGGCCTGGGAATATACACTGCCGCAGATTAATATATATTTCATAGGGGAAGAGGGGGGAAAGGATATATATAATGTAGAAACTCATCTGCTGTGGCAGCTGGGCTCACACACCAACATCTCCTATATAGGTATATATGGTAATGCCATGAGAAATCATCCAGCGATCCAGGGATATACAATTAGTGTGAGTCTTACTGCCCACACGTGATGCTGTATTATAGGGATTGCTTTTACATTGCAGTTACTGTACAGGAGCATCCATTATAACAGATAGATAGATATGTGATAGATAGATAGATAGATAGATAGATAGATAGATAGATAGATAGATAGATAGTAGAGATGAGCGAACCGGGTTTGGGTTCGAGTCCATCCGAACCCGATCGTTCGGTATTTGATTAGCTGGGGCTGCTGAACTTGGATAAAGCTCTAAAGTTGTCTGGAAAACATGGATACAGCCAATGACTATATCCATATTTTCCACATAGCCTTAGGGCTTTATCCAACTTCAGCAGCCACCGCTAATCAAATGCTGAAAGTTAGATAGAAAGATAGATAGATAGATAGATAGATAGATATGAGATAGATAGATAGATAGATAGATAGATAGATAGATAGGAGATAGATAGATAGATAGATAGATAGATAGATAGATAGATAGATAGATAGGAGATAGATAGATAGATAGATAGATAGACATAGATAAATAGATAGATAGGAGATAGATAGACAGACAGACAGACATAGATAGATAGATAGATAGATAGATAGATAGATAGATAGATAGATAGATAGATAGATAGATAGGAGATAGATAGATAGATAGATAGATAGGCAATAGCAATGGACTGGCCCGCCAGAGGCCTCCGATGGGCCCCCAGCTTTAGAACCTGCACAAAAACTGACTGACATGTTGTGTCTCACTGGTTCTTCATTGGTGGGCCCCCAGAATCATTTCCTCTGGTGGCCCCAGATACCCCCACTCCCCCCCTTTAGCTTTCATGTGTTATTAATTATGCTGGTGTGCTGAGGTTCGGCAACGCTGCAGTCTGTTCCCACTATTCCTGTTAGTCACTGGTCACACAGGAGGAGTAACGCTCTGCAGGATACGGGTGACAGGCGTCTTCTGGTGGTAGAGATAATCAGCGCCTTTGTTAATGCTATTGATCGTCACAACTTGACACCAGAATGGGATGTTTCTATGAATTGTATTCACAGCCATGTCCATTGACGTATATTATTTATATATATTTCTGATTTATGGCAGGGATAAAGTGTACTGAGGCAGCATAGCTATTATGTAAGCCGAGCTATGCGGATATTGTGTAAACCACCCACCTCCATAAAGTAAGGGCTTATCCTTCAGAAATTGCATACCCAGATGTACAGCGTAGTCAGGGGCTTCTCTCTATAAGAATGCACACATAATGCACGGTATCGTGCACACACATAAGGCGCGGCGGATGCAGAGGAGACATATGACATTGCACACATGGACGCACAATCTAGTAATTATACAGCTCCTAATCCATCATGCACGCACATTAATAATAGTATGCACGGTGAGCTCTCTGGCACCGCTTTTCACTGTTCATTATCAGCCGCAGATCTCCCGCCCTCCCCCGGGAGCTTAGAAATGTTTGATACAGACATCAGGCTTAATCCTGAATACAAAAAATGATCTGAAGATCACCGGTCTAAGAGAAAGTAAATGGCAAATTCACTGGCTGCCATGGCAACCAGGAAACTCGGGTTTACCCAATGCCTCAATGTTCTTCACCCAACAATCAAATGTTAGTTGTATTGTTTGATCAGTGATGCAAGTCCCATCCATAAGCCCAACCTGTAGTCCCCATCCTCATTCCATGTCTGGAGCCCAACTTGTGGTCCCCATCCTCATTCCATGTCTGGAGCCCAACCTGTAGTCCCCATCCTCATTCCATGTCTGGAGCCCAACCTGTAGTCCCCATCCTCATTCCATGTCTGGAGCCCAACTTGTGGTCCCCATCCTCATTCCATGTTTGGAGCCCAACTTGTGGTCCCCATCCTCATTCCATGTCTGGAGCCCAACCTGTGCTCCCCATCCTCATCCCATGTCTGGAGCCCAACCTGTTGTCCTCCATCCTCATCCCATCTCTGAAGCCCAACCTGTGCTCCCCATCCTCATCCCATGTCTGAAGCACAACCTGTGCTCCCCATCCTCATCCAATGTCTGGAGCCCAACCTGTGCTCCCCATCCTCATCCAATGTCTGGAGCCCAACCTGTGCTCCCCATCCTCATCCCATGTCTGGAGCCCAACATACGGTCCCCAACCTTATCCCATCTCTTGAGCCAACCTGTAATCCCATCCTCATCCCATGTCTGAACCCAAACTGTGCTTCCCATCCTCCTCCCATGTCTGTGCCCCCCCATCCTCATCCCATCTCTGGAGACCAACCTGTGATCCCACATCCTCATCCCATCTCTGGACTCCAACCTGTAGTCCCCTATCCTGATCCCGTCTTTTAAGCCCAACCTGTGGTCCCCCATCCTCATCCCATGTCTGGAGCCCAACCTTCGTTCCCCCAACTTCATCTAATCTCTGGAGCCAAACCTGTGGTTCCCCATCCTCATCCAATGTCTGGAGCCAAACCAGTGTTGCCCTAACCTCACCCCATCTCTGGACCCCAACCTGAGGCCCTCTATCCTCATCCTATAGGAAAAGATGGACACCTGCCACCACAGCTAGGAAGGGACCAAACACAGAGGACTATACAACCTATGCTTTTTCTCTTATTCTCATCTCATCTATGGGTACAATGTGTAACTCCTTCAACTCTCCCCAGTCCAGTAAGTTACAAATGAATGAAGAAATGTTTCCTTTACATACAAATGGGGACATTTATTAAGACCGGCGCACTCGTACGCCAGTCTTAATTTAAATCCCACCACCCATTCTCCCCGCTGGATTCACTAAGTGGCACACATACCATAAGCCAGGGGGTGCATTTTGATAAATATCCCACAAAAAGTAAAGGCAGCACATTTTTAACTTCATCAGACATAAATATATAACCACATGAATAGGGTTTTTTATATATTAAAGTGTCAGGTTTAAAAAAAGTTGTATAAAAGTGAACAGAAGAAAATACAAAATTATGTTACATTACATTTTAGAATATATATATATATATATATATATATATATATATATATATATATATATATACATATATTTACAAACCTAATAAACTGAGACAATTCTGCTCTTACCGGATGGTATGGATCACCACCATCTGGGACACAAAGGCCTCAAACTCACCCTATGGCTGTGTTCACACATGGTACGTACAATGGCCATAGTTTGGCACTCAAAAACAACGTCTGTTCTTGTCATAAAATATATGTTGTGTGCACATAGTCTATGTCAGTAACAGGGACTGCCATAGCAATGAGCGGCACTATGAAGATACTTGAACTGAATAATCCTCGTGCTTTCTGCTTATCCTGTGGGTAAAGTTCACAGTTGTTTAAAAAGACAAAGAGAATAATAGACGGTATAAATTTCTATAAAGTGTATCTCTGTACTCACCAAGGTACAAAAGGTCAAAAAGATTTTCAAGAAATGGATGTCTAGTCCATCAGGTAACGCTGCCCAGATAAACAATACTGGTAATAGATGAAATAAATGCCATGTACGGGCCGGAGCTGGGGAAGAGATCATACGTCTGCTATAGAATTAAATATATATAATGTGAAGATATCTTAGATAGAGATGAGCGAACCTGGAGCATGCTCGAGTCGATCCAAACCCAAACTTTCGGCATTTGATTAGCGGTGGCTGCTGAAGTTGGATAAAGCCCTAAGGCTATGTGGAAAACATGGATATAGTCATTGACTGTATCCATGTTTTCCAGACAACCTTAGAGCTTTATCTAACTTCTGCAGCCCCCGCTAATCAAATACCGAATTCGGGTTCGGACCGACTCGAACCCGAACCCGGTTCGCTCATCTCTAATCTCAGATTTGTTTTTTCATTCCCAATTGTTTAATGTATATTACCAAAGATTTTAGAAATTTTTTAAAGAAGAAACCCATACAATCCCAAAAACTGTGCTTTTAAACCAATAAAGTGGGTGTGTCCACACATTTATTATTGAAAATTGTAAAATAATAATAATAATAATAATAATAATAATAATAATAATAATAATAAATACCTGTCAAAATAGCCAGAAACATGCCAGAGAATATTTTATGTTGGAAAAATTACTTAAAAATAAATAAATAAATAATACAAATATAAATTATTATTTTTTTTATTATACTGATTTTATTTTCTTTTATAGGTGCTTTTTTACTCTCTTTTTTTTTTTAATTGCAAAGATTTTAATATTTATTTGTTTTTATCCATGCACCACAATATTTCCTGTGAGGTGCCCCATATTAAAAGGGTAGGTTAGGCCCCCACCACCACCACCGAAAGGGGAGAAAAAAAACTTTCAAATCAACTGGTGCCAGAAAGTGCCAGGGATTCCTAATTTATCATTTACTTCTATATAAAAAGTCAAGTCTTCCCATACTTATCAGCTGCTGTATGTCCTGCAGGAAGTGGTTTATTTTTTTACATTCTGACACAGTGCTCTCTGCTGCCACCTCAGTCCATGACAAGAACTGCCCTAATCGTCAAAGAAAGTCTCTCCTGCTCTTCCGACTGGAAAGAATAAGGTAATGAGTAATCTCGCCAAAAACATAAGGGTTGGAAAAGAGAAATCCAACATGCCTGACCCTTCTTTCCATTAACAATTTCTTAAAGAGGAAGGTTGAGAGGCCCCCATGCACACTTTTCACTAAGATGTATGCGGACCTTGCCTCCAGTGAATATATAAAATAGGGAACAATGTAGGGATAATTACCATGTGGTTACATTATACAGCTGGAACCAGATCAGGAATTCATAGCAGCTTCTTCCAATTACTATTACTATTACCAGAGCCAGGATTGAGACCAATGTCACCAAGCAGCCTCTCTAAGCCTTACTGAAACCTTCTGGATAGAGATGTTATAATTTGTAGCTTCAATATGATTCCCATGTGTTGAGCATCTGCTGTCTATTATTTATGTCCACAGCAATTTGCTCAATAGATGTGATTTTTCGACCCACAAAGTGGCTCTTGTGCCCTTGAATGAGAAATTTCGAAATGCTGTGCTGGATAAATCCTGGTCTTACATTAAATGTATGGCCATCGATCGCCATCCCTTGTATGTATAAACCCCCTATGCATGGGAATATGCCTTTATGCCTGATGAAGATCCCAGCAGAGGATCAAAACGTAACCCCTAAATGAAGGAGAAATTCTTATCTTCATTCGATTGCCTTATACTTATTAAGGCTACGTTCACACAACATTTTTTCGTATTTCTACGACCGTTGTTGCCGATTGCTGCCTATGGGGTCCCGGCCGGAGCGTATACACATAGCCTTATAAAAAAAATGCCATGTGTGTAAGGCATATCATAAACTCCCAATCATGGCTAACATCTGGCCGCTGATATTTTTTACAAAAAATAAAATAAAATAAAAGTCATGGTGTTTTTATTGTCGTTTTTCCGAGATTTTAAGGCAGTGTAAAGCCAGCCTCAACTATAGAACAAGCCAAGAGCAGCCAGTGCTGAGAGGGGTTAGAGGATCTCTTTGACATACGCATTTTACATGGGATTAACCTGGTTGGTATGGTGGAATCCTCAAGGCAGTGGACCAGCCGGCGCACTGGACCAATACATTTTCATCAGTCTTACGGCCCTTTTACATTGGCTGATTTTACCGATTGGTAAATTTGCTAATTTGTTGAGTTTTCGCGAGACTCGATCAATTGTGTGGAGGAGGTCATGCAATGATTGATCACCAAATCATTCATATGGCCCATTAAATGAAGCACTGTCTATAATTGGGAAACAGCTTTACTAGGGGCATCAATAGTATTCTTCTTCTTCACGCACATAGTAGACCCAACATTTATTAATCAATCTGAGGACAAAAATCTGATTCTAAAAAAATCTCTTTTTTTCTTTTTTGGGCTTTATTGACAGGAACAGGGACTTTTTTAAAAGAAAGGTGTCCCTGCTTCTGTACACTAAAAGGCAAGACCTAGCATACAACAGAGATCGGGGACTTTCGGCCTTCCAGCTGTTGCATAACTAAAATTCCCATCATGCCTGGACAGCTAAAGCTTTGTCTGTCCAGGCACGATGGAATTTGTAGTTTTGCAACAGCTGGAGGGACGAAGGTTCCCCATCCCTGATGTATGTGGATGGAGACTGAACGCATGACCGCTTACATTCTTTGTACTTAGCTGAACAATTCACCATAGAATGTATAAAAAAAATCTAATGTAATTATAGCTGAACAAAAACTGTTACAATATTTATTTTTAAAATATGTTTTATTCCAAACATTAAAAAAACAAAACAATAACCGATATTTTTCGTATCTCCGTAACCATAACAACCTGTACAATACAGTGGACAAATTATTTGTAGTGTAATTAAAGCGTCACCACTTCCATTTTTCCCTGTATTTAACCTATGTTAATACAATATAAACACTTTACACATTTTGTATGGCAAAATGGCAACTAATAAAACTAATGCTTAACCCCTAGACGACCTAGGACATACGGGTACGCCCTGGTCAGCTGTCACCAGACGAGCCTGGACCCTGGTACGCCTGTCACCAGACGACCCTGGTACTCGTACGTCCTGAGTTGTTGATGTGCTTCATAGCAGGAGGGGGCCAGCTACAGTCATTAGCCTGGCCCTCACCGTTAATGACAGGCTGCAGCGATCAAGCGATCAAGTGATCCACGATATCCATCCAAGTGGCTCCATTATAAGTGTATGGGGTTACTAAATGATATATATGTTAGAAAAAAAATGAGATATGATGAAGATTTATCAACACTAGTTTAAACATTTTTATTCCTCAAGTAGAACAAAATTAGTATCAATTACAAATAATTCAGCATGTAGAGTACTGCTGTATGCTCCTATACAGATCTGTGTGTCTCCATAGTAACAGACTACAAGCAAATCTTGTGTAGTCTGACCCTGTAATTCTACTAATTGTAAGCTAGTAAAGGGACACATGAATGGGCGTATGACTGCAGTTTGTATTCTGTTGCCGTGGAGACACATAGCTCTGCGTAGGAGCTGTGGAGACAATACTGGAGAATATTTTTAATTACGAGTATGATTAATGATGTTTCATTGCTTATGTTAGATGTGTGCAACATAAATCACTCCAGATTCAGCACAGAATAGCGGAGGAGCCTATGGTTACCAGTGAGATCTCACAGAGCGCAGACGAATGACATCACACTGTGTTATTTGTTCTCCGGCAGAACGTGATATTTATCTCACCTGCACTTGTCCCTCTTGTCCTCTGAGTCCTCTCTGGATAATATTTATGTGATTACACCAGCGGGGAGCCCAGAGCTCATCCCGAGCCTGTCAGACTGATAACGCTGCCATCTCTGAACTAGCCCATAGAAATAAGATTAACTGGTTAAAGGGAAATTAGGGGTCTACTATATCCATACTGACTCCTATGCACCAGCAGTCAGGGAAATACCGTATGATTATTAAAGGGGTTGGCCACTTTATAGTAAAATTGCTCAGTGTATAGTATTAGTAAGTGTACTCACAGCCCTTACTGGCAGCAGCTCCCTGTGTACCTCATAGAGCTAAAATCACCATCCCCTCCTCCAGGCTGCTCTATGGTTAGTCTGTCCATAAGATGGTTGACATGGAGGACCATGCCCTGCCCCCCAGTGTAAATCACTGAATCTGTATATGCCTACAGAGGACACTGGAGGCGGGGCACAATCACATGCTCCTCCATGTCGGCCATCTTATGGACATAATCACCACAGAGTAGCATGACACAGTCTGGAGGAGGGGAGTCTGATTTTAGCTCTATGAGGTACACAGGGAGCTGCCGTCAGTATATACAGTGAGTACACTTACTTATACTACACACTAAAACTATTTTACCAAGGGGTGGACAACCCCTTTAAAGAGGTTTGACAGGATTTAAAAATATCATTTAAAAAGTGGGTCAAAGTATATATTATCATCTGGCCTTAGTGGGGTGTGTGCCTATACTCTCTGACACTATCCACTGTGTAAGGATGCCCCCTATTGACATAGGGAATGGTAACGCCCAGTCTTCAATTGATTCATAAATTTCCAAGAGGATTATTGGAGGGTTGGCATTATGCAAAATTTTAGGACAAGATGATGGATTGTTACTTTATGAGGATCAATGTCAAAAGAGTGGTTGGTCCTCTTTAAGCAGAATAACATGTAGATTTGGAGACCCATTTAACCCTTTGTATATTCAGTTATGTCTCCACAGCAGGGCATATTTAAAGGGGTTATTACAAGACTTAAAGGGAATGTGTTGCTCAGATTTTCTTGTCCTAATTAGAGTAAAAAACAAACAAAAAAAATTTCAATCTTTTTTTTTTTTGTTGTACATTGCTATGGGGGCCGCCATCTTGCCTGAGCTGTCACATTTAGTGACATACTTTATGGCAATAATCAATAGACAGATTTTGTCCTCTTGTGATGAATGTAAACAGGGCCGATTCTGGGGTCCCTGCTGCCTGAGGCAAACCTCAGGCGGCCGTCCCCTCACTAGCGCCTAAACCCCAAGCAGCAAGCCTAACCCCACAAACCCCACCCCGGAGACCCAATCACAGCGCAACCCCCCTCCGACCCCGCGACCATGGGCACTTACCACAGCCAGGAGGGCAATTAGAGCTGCTGGGGGACGTAGCGGGAGCCTGGTGGGGCATGGAGAAAGCCGTGAGAGTGGGCGGCTGTGGCGGGACAGGTGAGCGCATGCAGGGCTGCTGTCATTTTTGCTAAGTGAAACTTAACTAAAATGACAGCAGGGGGAACATTATGCCGCCTGCAGGACCGCAGAATGCTCATTCCACCTCATGGCAGAAGCGGCCCTGAATATAAAACAATACTGATGCTGCAATTGTGTACAGTTCACTTTACAGCAGCCTCCTCTTATCACCACAGACACAACAGAAGTCTCAGCTTAGTTTTAGACGTAGTGATGGAAATGATAACTGCAAGATTTCAAAATCCTTTTATAATATAGATCGTAAAATGGAAAATTAGAAAAAAAATTACCAAAAATTCTTCAAAAATATGTTTAATATAAAAACTTGATTTAAACAATAGACAATCTTCTGATGACACATCGCCTTTAAAGTTATCCCCTTCTCATCGTACCCTAGTTGCCTGACCCCTAGCGATCATGAAAACAGAGGCCATTGAACCATTCACTTTCAAAGGGATTTGTGAAAATAGACGAGTTCAGTGTTCAGTATTATGCAGAAGGCTCATAGAGAATAAATGGAGAGGTTGGTGAGCATGTGTGCTGCTGCTCCATTCACTTTTTCTCATAATCAGTGGTGGGTCTAGTTAGGTGAATACCTACATAAAACTGGCAAAAAAAAATCAAAGTACTGGGTAGACACTTGAGCCAATTCACCACCGTTTATTCCTCTAGAGAAAGTGTTAGGAACCGGACAGCAGGACAAGACAAACAGTGAGCCCTAAGCTCAGCCCCGCCCACTGTCCTCTACCTATTTGCCACAATCCGCCCTAAAATGGCGGCGAGCAACTGGGCGGCAGTCCCTGCGCTGGCTAGGTGGGACACAAGGACAAGACAGACAGACAAAACACAATAACGAATGGTCAACAGTCCGGGTCACAACAAACGGGCAGCAAAAGTACAAAATCACAATCCGAAGGCAAAGTCAATATACAGGCAGTATGGTCAGGGGCAGGCAGCAAACAAGAATGGTCAGAAAGGCAAAGCAGGGTCAGAATAAACAGAGCAAGAGAAGCAAACACAGAACCAGGCAGAGACAAGCTCAATATCCGGCAATGAGAGCACAGACTGGGTTAGTTATATAGGAGGCCAGGATTCTGGTCCAGAACGTAATTGAACCATCCCCCTGATCTCCAAGCACAGACACCTGAGAACAAGACAGATCCACTGGCAGGATGACCTGTCAGTCACAGCAGAACCCAAACACAGATTAACCATGACATGGCCAGACAGAACTCAGCAGGTGAAGTCGGGTGTGTCTCCCAACAAAGGTGAGCATATAAACCAGTGTTCACACACTGCAAACAAAACACAGAAGCAGGATACAAGAAAATCAGTGCCTTCTCGGCCGAACAGCACGAGCCGAGGGGCGCATAATGCTCTGCAGAGATACCATCCTGACAGAAAGATGTCTGGCTACATCCATTTAGTAGGCAAAGTATAAAAATGTTTGCATATATTTAAAGGGATGTTTAAACAAAATCTACAAAAAATAGAATGAAATTTTTTTAAAGTTTAAAGTTTCTGCAAGACACCTTAGAACTCCGGCGGTATGCCAGCAAGTGGGAGTAGGGAGTAAGGAGCTGTTAAAGCTTACTGCACATGAGCTTGGGAATGCCTCTTTGACTCTCTCTGCTATAGAATAAAAGCATGTTTCTATGTTCTGGAAGCACAGCTGGATGTATAAAAGGTATCCTGTGTTTTCTTGTCCTAACAGCTATCTAGCCGCGTCAGCAGTTTAGAAGGTGAATTGCAACTGACTTGCTCTTTACTGCCACCACCGGCAAATGACGCTTGTAAATAATACATGGAAATCTATCTATCTATCTATCTATCTATCTACTGTATCTATCTATTATCTATCTCCTATCTATCTATCTATCTATCTATCTATCTATCTATCTATCTATCTATCTCCTATCTATCTATCTCCTATCTATCTATCTATTTATCTATCTCCTATCTATCTCCTATCTATCTATCTATCTATCTATCTATCTATCTATCTATCTCCTATCTATCTCCTATCTATCTATCTCCTATCTATCTATCTATCTATCTATCTATCTATCTATCTATCTATCTATCTATCTATCTATCTCCTATCTATCTATCTATCTACTGTATCTATCTATTATCTATCTCCTATCTATCTATCTATCTATCTATCTATCTATCTATCTATCTATCTTCTATCTATCCACCCACCCACCCACCCACCCATCCATCCACCCACCCACCCACCCATCCATCCATCCATCCATCCATCTATCTATCTATCTATCTATCTATCTATCTATCTATCTATCTATATCACAGAAAAATAGTAGCAGCACTTCAAGAGAGGTAGAAGTCGGGTGCAGCTATTCACCGCCATTTTCAATGTTGCGTCTGTATGCTGCACTTGCTTTTTCAATAAATCGCACCTTGAATTGCATTAAGGAGTGCTGAGGATTTTTCCATATTATCTATCTGTCTGTCTATCTATCTATCTATCTATTTATCTATCTATCTACTGTATCTATCTATCTACACACAACATATACAGTACAGAATGTACAATAGATGACATCACCCAAGTTGATTGACGGGAATGACTGGCACCCTTCACTACATGTCAGAGGTTACTGAGCCAATGCTGATATGTTAATATAAAGGAATCCAAGACATCTGTTCTATATCCGCTAAATATCTGGAATATGCTGGATGACGCCAACAGATCCTTGGCACAGATATTCTTAGTATTTCACACGTTCCCTATCTCGCAAGGTTGTCTCATATCAATCAATCAGAAGTAGAGAGCAATATCATGTAAAAAGAGCTTCTGCAGCAGCTGAGATATGTCTACTAAATAATGGGCCTCTTTCTACTATAATCCTGGAGCTCTGCACCTCTAATATTCTTACACTGTACAGTCCATTATCCCTATATAAAGCTTTGTGACCGGTGAGATGTGTGTTATCGGACGGGATCCATCAGCTCATCCCAGTCTTAGTGCAGGTGCATTACTGGGAGAGATGCAATGTACGGTTTCACCATTTTGATGTGCTAAGCCTAAAGCTTAAGCACTCGCTTTATAATTGGATTTATAGGAACGGTATTAATAGAGCATTAAATTACTTTTCATTCATTTCCTATAATTGTTTATTTGAAATGCAAATAGAAAAGCATTTACTAGAGCAGGAATCCCCCCTGTGCCGGCAATGCTAGGTGAGCTGGATTTTGTATGGTGACAAGCCATGTGGATGTGGTGTGCAGAGGGAATTCCTGTTATTGCAGTCTATGGCTATGTTCACACTACGTAAAACTACGGCCGTTGTTGCCATTGTGCAGCGGAACACAGCCTGTTAAGCAATGGGATCCTGGCCGGAGCGTACACACATCGTATACGCTTCGGCCGGGATCTGTGCGGCCCTGCAAATAACTGACATGTCAGTTTTCTGCGGTTGGAATTCAGAGAATTCCGGCCGCAGAAAGACCTGTCCGTGCACACAGTGAAGCGAGCGGCTCCGGCCGCTCGCTTCACTTTGTGCTATGGTAAGCTCTGATGCGGGCGAGGGCTCTTGCGCCCGCATCAGAGCTCTGCGGCCGGAAAGATCACCTGCCCGGTACTTAAGTACCAGCCGAGATGACCAGCCAGAGACCGGCCGTTCCGTGACAGCCGGGGTCACAGAACGGCCGGTCTCATATGTTGTGTGAACATAGCCTATGAGAATATATGGCGATATGTAGGAAAGATACATTGTGTGGCAGGTTAAGGCTATCACTGTGTGTTCACAGCTTCTATGCAAACCTATGTGTTCCCATGGTTACAGACAAGAATACATAGTAAGGCTATGTTCACACAACGGCCGTGATTATTACGAAAATATAGGTTACCTTGCTTTCTACGGGATCCCGCCGGATCCCTAGCGGCGCCGCAAACAACTTTCAGTTTTCTGCGGCCGCTATTCATTCATTGAATAGCGGCAGCAGAAAACCCTATTAGTGCACACAATGTCCAGTCTTCCAGTACTTATTAGCTGCTGTATATTCTGCAGGAAGTGGTATGTTATTTCCAGTCTGACACAATGCTCTCTGTTGCCACCTCTGTCCATGTCAGGAACTGCCCAGATCAGTAGCAAATCCCTATAAAAACCTCTTCTGCTCTGGACAGTTCTGGACAGCAGAGAGCACTGTGTCAGACTGGAAAAAATACACCACCCATCTGAAATACCCCTTCAAGTAATGTCAGTGTAAGACTGGGTTGACACTACATTTTTTAAATCGTTTTTTTTTCTCCCCATCCATTTTTGTAAAAAAAAAAAAAAAAAACAGATGAAAAAATTTGTTTAAAACTGTCTGTCCACGTTGCTCTTTCTGAACCTTGCCTTCCACCAGAAGCAAACCAAACCAGGTGTAGTGACTTGGAGGGTCGCCTGCCACAACAAACCCAACATGCATTGCGACGGGTTCTGGTGAAAACCAGTGGTCCCTTACACTCCTCTCCCTGGTGCGGCTTAGTCTTTCACTGTGACTGGTGAATCCACATTGTCTATCATTAAAACCTTTCATGCTGGACCTTTTGCACTACTTAGAGTAGCTTTATAATTGCTAGATCTACCTGTATTCATGGATACAGCGTAATTGTGAGGAAGTGTTGACTTTCCCTACAGAGTCACAACAGGTGGAATACAACATGGAGGAGATTTATGGCAACGTCTATAGTTCGGAGAATTAGCATCCCGTCGGTCCCTTATGTAGATAAGCAGCTTAGCTGATAAGGTTGAAAAAAAACAAGGGCCTATCAAGTCCAACCTATAATCCTAGGTTGATCCAGAGGAAGGCAATAAACCCTTATGAAGCAGGTTCCATTGCCAGTCAAGAAAATTCCTTTTCGACTCTAAATAAGGAATCAGAATAAATCAACATCTTGTCTCTAAAGGTCATAACTAATAATACTATATTTCTAGGAAAGGCATCCAGGCCTCCCTCCAATGTGTAATGAATCAGCCACGACAACATCACATGCACAGAGGGTTCCATAGTCTCAATGCTCTTACAGTAAAGAATGCCCATCTGTGGTAATGGATAAACCTTCTTTTCCCCTAGTTGTAGAGGGTACCCCAGTCATAGTTAAAGGCCTGAATATAAAAAAGTAGAAACATCCATTTATATAATGTACATTGTTGTACATTATTCACCACCAACATCTTGGTTCTGCAGCCCACCAATTCTTTTCTTACCTGGGTCACCTTCCTCTACACCTGCTCCAGTTCAGCAAGGTTTTTTATATATACAGGTATCCAGTATGTGGTATGAATAGTGTGTTGTGTCCCACTACATGTTTTCTTTTTCTTTTTACACCTTGGTAAAAGTGAATCTCTCTAATCTCACAGGTTAGGACAGGATGCCACTGTTCCTTACTCCAACCACTAGATGTCACACTCTCACAGCACAACTGTAGCGAGTACTTGGTCTAGCTAAACTTACACTTCCTTTTTATAGTTACTACTTCCCTTTTAGCTGGAGAGTGAGTGCCTGTTTATAGTTTTCTCCAGCAAATAGCTACCCAACCACTATGGGTTGCTATACCAGACCCCTAGGGAAACCGGAGACAAGAAAGTCTTCACCCTTGCCTATGCCGTGGACTTACTTGCAAAAACAGGACAGTCGACAACCTTAGAGAAAGGAACTGATAACTATAGATGAGCGAACCATTCGGACTTTTGGTCCGAAAGCAGTTCGCTCAATTGTGATGCCTGTGATCCCGGATGCATAGTTGCGATCCCGGGAATATGGGCCCAGGATATTCCAGGGAATTCCAGATCCTGGCTGCATATTCCTGGGATCGCAACTATGCACCCACGATCACAGGCATCACGAACGAGCGCAGATGCCGTCAGACCAAAAGTCTGACGGTCCGCGCATCTCTACTGATAACTCAAGACTGGATCTGCAGTAGAGCACAGTGCCAGAAAGCCGCTCTCTTTGACATGATGCTCAGCTTCGGAAAAAGGTTTCTACAAGCCAGCTCCACCCAGAGAAGAGACCTGGGACTCGTTGCTTCCTGATACTGGTCAGTTTTGCTGAGATTACTGTCCACCAATACCCCCCAGTACTATTCAGTGGGATTGGCGTTACAATCCGTTCATCAAAATCAGTGGGTTATCCATATAACTAACAGATGTGCCAGGTCCACCGAGGAGGAAGACTCTCTCTTTAGACGTTCCCCCTCCTGCTAATTTATGGAGGTTATGAATGAAGGACCATCTTATTTCCATCTTGAGTATTTAAGAATGCATTTTCTAAATTAGATAACCCCTTTATGATTTCTCGAAGGCCACGGTTAAGCTCAAATGAGTAATATTTCCTTAGAACAATGCTAAAAGTTACATCGCCCTAAGGAGGCATCTAAAAACCAAAACGGGGCGAGAGGCTTGTTAAGACGTTATGGCACATGTTCTGCCAGCTCTGCCCGCTCTAGTGCAAAGTGTTGAGCAAAGCATCTTCATGGCGGCTCATCAAACAGCGGAATGGGTACACCTGTTCACGTGCCTTTGGGATTATTACTCATTTTCATGCATAAATATGTGCTGAGCCTCAGAATTTCTTTGCCGAATGTGAATGACCCAGATGAAAGTGAATGTCTGACTGGTTGCTGTAGGTTACTGCTTATTTGCGTTTCATTAGGGAATAAGCTCAAGTGACATTAGCCATGGCTAAATAATATAGAATAGGATCAATGGCTGAGCCTCGAGAATACAACAGACACAGCTGACAGATGTTTGATGGGCCTAATCCAATTTTACATGGCTAGTTCCGCTCAGGACTTATCTATCTTTCGGCACATGCATATTGTAGACGTACGCTAACTCTTGAGTTTCTCAAGGAGACTTGGGAGAGATAGGCTGGGAGTGCGGTCATGACTTCCCGGTGACCGCAATTCAGTCTCGTCATTGCCCTTAGTCAGATCTCTATAAATGGCTTGTTCCGCTCAGGACTCATCTATTTATTGGCATACACATATTGTAGAAGTGGGAAGGCGGTCGTGGCTTCTTGGTGCTCTGCGATACACATTCAGTCTCACCCCTTGTCTTCGAGGGTCCCTTGCTGATTTCAGCACAGATCATGTGACAAAAAAAAAAAAACACACAGCATATATCTCTGTTAAATCCTGGGAGAATGGATTTATTTCCTCATTTTCGCACATGGCTGGGCAGCTCGACTATCTGAAAAAAAATCTAATTAGGGAACAGCTTTTCTGTCACCGAGAATGTAACAGAGCCCTGTGTACACTTGTAAACAGAGGCAAATAGTCCTTGTTAGGTTGTTATTTTCTTATAATTAATGGCCTGGGGCTGACCTCGGTGGGAAATAGTCCTGATCACCCCCACCATTCTGTAAAGAGATAGAGAGATACTGTAGCTCTCCAGTCAAGGAGGCAGCAATGGCTGACGTAGGTACAGAGGATATAGGAGGAAGAACTGTGGGTTGGAAAGGCTCCAAGTGATCTTCCAGAATGATCGTGTCAGGGTCGCGTCGTTCCTGTGCAAATTATACTTGGAAATTTTTATTTATTTTTGTTCTGAAATGTAACATTTGTCGAATGAACTCATCTAGGGTCTTGGGTTTGCATTGTAAGTGTAGGAACAGATGCACTAGCGCTATCCACCCACATTTGAAAGGAAATGGAGGGGGGGAAGTGACACATTCAGGGTTAACAAACACAGTTTTGTAGCATTCATAGCACTGTGTTACGCCTAATGCAGGCAATCAAGGAATGGCGCATGACACAGGATTCTCTCCTTCTTGAGGAACTGTAATAAAACCTATAGGGTCCAAAAAAGTATAAAACTAAAAGTGTCACATCTAACAAACACACAACCCAAAAAAAGAAAAGTGATGTATAGGAAAATAGAAAATTTTATTCAAGACTGGTAAAAAGAAAAAAAAACACACACACATATTCCGCACAACAGACATAAATAACAGTAAAGCCTAGTAAGAACAGAAAAATACACTTGATTCCAGCAATGCCAGACAACACATATAGTAGACTAAAGTAAAACAAATAGATTTAGAGAAACCCCAGCTATACCCGACGCACATTTCGCCTGCAAATGGCTTCTTCTAGGGTTGGAGTTCATCACCAATCTGACCATGTACTACTGCTTAAAGCGACTCTGTACCCACAGTCTGACGCCCCCCAAACCACTTGTACCTTTGGATAGCTGCTTTTTATCCAAGACCTGTCCTGGGGTCCGTTTGGACAACTTTTAAACTTGCAGCCCCTGCCAAAAGGGAGTATCTGTGCCCTAACTTTGCACCACCCCTCCGTCCCTCCTCCCCACCCTCTTCATCATTAGGAATGCCACTGGAACATTTTCTCCATGCTGACGATTCAGCATGCTGCTTAACGATTAAGCCCATGTGCCTGGCTGACACAGCTGTTGGATAGGAGACAATCTGCCTGTAGCATTCCTAATGATGAGGAGTGTGGGGAGGAGGGACAGAAAGGTTGTGTGAGCATAATGCATACGCAATCTAGGCCACGCCCTTTTGGCACGAGGCTGCCAGTTTACGGCTACAAACCCACTTGGCGGGTCTGCATCGAGTCTCCTTGCTGCGTTTTTGCAGCGAGACTCGCTGCAGATCCCAGCCCTATACTTTCATTAGCAGAGAAACTTGCAGCAGGGATGTACATCCCTGCTGCGATTTTGTCTGCAGCCCGCCCCATTAACCCCCTAGCCGCCGGACATTATACATTACCGGGTCCCCGTTCCTGCTTGCTTCGGGGCTCCCGGTGTCTTCACGGCCCGCCCGGCCAATCAGTGCGCTGCGGCGGGGCAGCACACTGATTGGCCGGGCGGAATGTGCCGGGAGCCGCCGAAGCAAGCAGGAGCGGGGACCTGGTAATGTATATCCTGCCCGCCCCCCCTGCAGCCCCGTTGGCCCCCGGCCGCATGATCGCCCCCCGCACCCCCCGGCCGCACGATAGCCCCCTGCAGCCCCCGGCCGCACGATCGCCCCACACAGCCCCCAGCCGCACGGGTGCGGGGGGCGATCATGCGGCCGGGGGCTGCGGGGGGCGATCGGGGCTGCAGGGGGCTGGGGGGGGCGATCGTACGGCCGGGGGGTGCGGGCGGCGATCATGCGGCCGGGGGCGATCGGTGCTGGAGGGGGGTGGGCAGGATATACATTACCAGGTCCTGCTTGCTTCGGCGGCTCCCGGCATGTTCTGCCCGGTCAATCAGTGCGCTGCCCTGCTGCAGCGCACTGATTGGCCGGGCGGGCCGTGAAGACACCGGGAGCCCCGAAGCAAGCAGGAACGGGGACCCGGTAATGTATAATGTCCAGCAGCTAGGGGGTTAATGGGGAGGGCTGCAGACAAAATCGCAGCAGGGATGTACATCCCTGCTGCGAGTTTCTCTAATAATGAAAGTATAGGGCTGGGATCTGCAGCGAGTCTCGCTGCAAAAACGCAGCAAGGAGACTCGCTGCAGATCCGGCAAGTGGGTTTGTACCCTAAAAGTACTTTTTTAGGACAATAACTGCATCACCTGCCGAGCGGACACCAGGACAGATCTTAAATTAAAAGCAGCTATCCGAAGGTACAGGCAATTGGGGGGGGGGGCAGATTGTGGGTAAAGAGTCGCTTTAAAAACTTATTTTTGTATTATTCGACTACATCTAACCAATTAAAACAAAGTTCTATCATTTTGTGTCCATATTCTATGCCGAAGAAATTGTTTCCATGGTAACAGACTACAAGCAAACCACGTGTGGTCTGATTCTGGAGTTTTACTGTCATTCCTTGGCCTTACTTCTTCCTTATCGACTAAATGTAAATGAGTAAGAATAAGAGATCGGATGGAATTGAAGATGAATGCATGATCAGACTACAATGGCTGAGGTTGACTTAAAAAAAAATCACCACTTTTTGTAGGGGTTTTTCCCCCCTTTCTAGCATTATGCGAAGGACTAACCATCCGGAGAGCGCTTCCTTTTGTAGGAAATCTGGTTGTCCTCCAAAGAACTGCATGGAAAAAAGTCTTTATACTAATGATCTCCTCTAAGAGGGTTAGTACCCCCTGGCATGCATTACATAGCTACATAGTTACTTAGTATGGTTGAAAAAAGATGCATGTCCATCAAGTTCAGTGGGGTGGGAAGTGGAGGGTAGATGGGTAGTTTCTATACATATGCATTTATGTTATTTCGTTCTAGGAACTTGTCTAAGCCTGTTTTGAAGCCTCCACTGTTTTTGCTTTGATCAGATCCTAGGGTGACTGTTCCACAGATTCACTGTTCTCATAGAAAAAAAAGGGGTCCATGAAGCCGCGGTTGCAGGTCTCAAAACACGGGAGTAGTCAGATATCCCTACCCTGTTGGGGGGGGGGGACACTTCAGATTAGGAGATCACCAAACTACCCTGATTGGTCCCTTTAAGTCCCACTCGGTTGTGAGTATTGGAGCATAAATAGGGAAACACCAGGGTGGCCCCTTTTGTGTCAAAGTCTAACTCTGTTGCGAGTATTGCAAGGGTTTACCAAGGCAGGCATCCATCCACGGACAGCTGTTTCAGGGTATTTGCCCTCGTCAGTGTGGAGCAGGATTCTCACTGACATTGTGTGCCGTTCTGTAGTCTAACTAGCATTGGTTGTTAAAGTGGATCTTCCTTTTGAGAAAATCATTGCTGCTTTCCTATTTGCCCTCTTGATCCTTTTACTTTTTTGTATAGTAGCTGCAATAAACCTCTATAAAATTGATTGTTAGCTTAATGTCAAAAGCTTGGACTTGTTCACCTCCTTTTCATATTCTATTATAGGGCTACAAATATCGCTTTGCATGATCTCTTTCTCACCAGTCACATACATAGAATTGTGGGATCCCCAACCTAGGCCATCTTGGTGCAGCCAGAAAAATAGGGCCTGGTAATTTTTTCCGCCTTCTATGTCTGTACCTAATGGACCAATTCTTCATTTCCTTATTTACTAATGGGTAGCTTCTCTGGACCCGGCACAAGTACTAAAGAGCAAAGGACCCATCGGTGGTTCCCAAAGGCCCAATTGCAGCTATATGGTCTCTATGTTACATACATCTTTGCCTTTTTCCTTTTTTAGTAACATAGTATTACACGTGGAATGAGAAAACTGTAAAAAAAAAAAAAGGCCAAATTTAAGGACTCAGATCCCAATGTACATTGAGGTTGATCTACTCGTTGGACATCACAGCAGGGTATTATTATTCCCATCCACAGATATAAGGCAATGCTGTGAAATACTCTGAACATATCAACCAAATATTAATCTTCTTAGATGTTTTTTAAAGCAGATAAAAAGTGTTTTCCTTGGTAAAATGGCAAAGGTTGTGCGTACATTTCATCACCATGTAAAAGCCCATTACTCAGGACACAAAATAAAAGGTTGTTTAGATGTCTATGTCATTAAATGGGAGAGGAACTTTTATTCAGAGAAACGCTTTGGCAGATGGCCCAGAAATACCGTAGAACCTGGTATTTACAATAATTACTACTGTGTGTAGGAATAGGCGTAAGTGGCGAGACCTTGACAACCTTTAAGTGGTGGACCTCATCGGAGAAAATAGAGATTTCTAGGGAAATCCATCTTAACGGCCTCTTTTTTTTATTTTTTTTTACGCTTAACTCCTCAAAGTCTCAACAAAACTGGAATATTTGAAGCACACATAGAGCCAAAAGGGGTTAAGAACTGGGTAGGGGCCCAACTCTACTATGACTCTCATCACTCAACCCCTCAAACATCCAGAGTCATGGATGAGTATTTGACACAAAATCAACGTGAATCCACTGGCTTTGGATTTGGCATAGAGGTTAACTGAGGAGCAAGGTTTAAAGGGCCCCAGAGATTCTGGTTTTAACTATGTACAGAGATCTGGAGCCAGTGAACCCCCAGAATAACTCCAACAGGGTTGTCTCTTATGGCAGACTATCTGATCTAAGAGTCAATGAGGCTGTGGTCAATGCAGATGGAGATTCCATCAACAGACGTAAGGTCGAGGCAGGCAGCAAATGTAGAGAATGGTCTGGACACCAGTTGGGTCAGGTATAGGAAACCCCATCTGAAATATACCTTTGCTGGTCTTGGTCTATGGTACCTACTTGGACAGACAGGGACCATAGCATAATAAATCCTATAGCCCCAAACCATCTGCTTTATGTCATAGAGCTGTAAAGTTAAAGGAAACCTGTGACGAGCTTTATGCTACCGTGGTCCTTAAAGGGGTACTCCAGTTAAATGTTTTCTTTTTCTTTTCTTGTAAATCAACTGGTTTCAGAAAGATATATATATATATATATATATATATATATATATTTGTAAATTACTTTTTGAAAATCTTCAGTCTTCAAGTATTTATCAGCTGCTGTATCTCCTGCAGAAAGTGGTCTGACACAGTGCTCTCTGCTGCCACCTCTGTCAGGAACTGTCCAAAGCAGTAGAAAATCCTTATAGAAAACCTCTCCTTCTTTGAACAGTTCCTGACATGGAGAGAGGTGGCAGCAGAAAGCACTGTATTAGGCCATGTTCACATTTTGTAAAACAACGGCCGTTCTGACATGTCAGTTTCTTGTGGCGCCACTAGCGATCCCGGATGGAGTGTATACTTTGTGTATGTCTTAGTGAAATGATAGAATCAGGGATCTGAAATCCCAGGAAATGATGAAATGTCCGCGCCGTTCCCTCATTTCCCTATGAAATTGATCAAATCACTGGCCCCTTTCAGGAAAATGATGGAATGAACTCATCTCCCCCAGCGACATAGAATTTGCTTACCGTATTGCCTCTCTGCTCCCCCCGGCCTGTCCGCTCTGCTTCCCGTCCGCCTCCGCTGCCTCTCTGCTCCCCATTCCGCTTTTTCCCCCTGGTACAGCCTCCTGCTCCCCCAGCCTGTCTGCTCCGTTCCCCGTCAGCCTCCGGTCCTGTCCGCCCCACTCTGTGACACGCCTCCCGCCCTGCCCGGTCTGTCCACTCTGCTCCCCGTCCGCCTTAACGCCGTATGCCTGCCGGGTGGTGTCTCTGCTCCCTGTCCGCCCCCAGTCACGTCCGCCCCACCACCATATGCCTGCCGGGGAGGCGTGTCGCTCTGCTCCCCCGTCCACCTCTGCAGCTGTATGTTTGCCGGGAGTCCCCGTCTGCCTCCCTGCCACCATATACCTACCGGGGAGGTGTGCCGCTCTGCTCTCCCAGTCCTCCTCCGCCGCCGTATGCCTTCTGAGAGTTCCAGTCCGGCCCTCCGCCACCATATGCCTGCCGGGGAGGTGTGCCGCTCTGCTCCCCCGTCCGCTTCCGCTGCCAAACATAGAGCTGGGCAACTCCTTGATCGTTCATTCCATCGTTTCCCTGAAAGTGGTCAGTGATTTGATCAATTCCCTAGGGAAATGATGCAACGGCATGTTCATTCCATCACTTCCCGGGATCAAATCCCTGGATTCTATCATTTCACTGCAACATATACACCTCGGCTGGGATTCCCTCAGCTGCAGCACAAAGTAAGTTCAGTAGTAACCACGGCCATTGTTGAAAATCGTCAACAACGGCCGTGATTACTACTGAACTTACATTGTGTGAACATAGCCTCAGACTGGAAAAAAATACACTACTTCCTGCAGAACATACAGGACACACAGGTACTAGAAGACTGCAGTTTTTTTTTAATAGACGTTAAAAGAAAAGGACTACTCCTTTAAGATATCACAGCATATTCTTAGATTTTTTTTTTAAAGCCAGACAGATTTGTAAATTCACTATATTTCTACATTTATGATAGATGACGTTCACCTTTAAGCTTCCAAGAAATTGTCATTACGTTAAATGGGTGATGGACCACGGAAGAGGAAACCTTCTGCGCAGCAGTCATTGGCCACCATCTGTTTTCTGCAACCCTCTTGGACAGATCCTGTCAGATTTCCTCTATGGGTCACTGATCATCGCTTCAAGCTCAGTTAAACCTCCATTCTTAGCATCATGACTGGAACATACACGACCATCCGGTGACTGAGCCGAAACACAACCCAAGTGGAAGCGCTTACCATGGCGCCGCATTGTCCACTAGATGCACAATAGCAATTCGTCTCTATGTGATAGATGGAGCCACGGCACGTCATATGGCCCCGGCTCATTGTCCTCTACTTAGGCGTTCTCCCTTCTGATGTCACGTTCTGTAGATTCCCTTTGCTGGCAGCCTTGTTCTCCCTTTGAGTCGGGGTGGGGACGGCGGAGCATCTGCCAGATGGGAAGGATTGATGAAAGAGGCTTCGTTCTAGACTGCATTATTGTATTCTGAAATTTGTCTTCAAAGCACAAGCTCTCAGCTCGCTCTCTCGAAGAGTGGGATATACCACAGGGGATTGTGGGCCATAGTCGCTAAGCAGCCTCCTCCGTGCACTTGTACATTCAGGAGCACAATTAAGCGCAGCAATCAGCGTCGTCTCTCAGGATGTGGCAGGCGAGGCTGAAGATGTGTTCTTCTGTAAATGCATAGAGCAGGATGGGGCTGGGCAGGCCGCTGCAAGCAATATTAATGCATTCTGTTAACCCTTCGTATACTAGAGCACAACCTGGAGGTTAGGGCTGGCTGCATATGCTTTATATAAAGTAAGCAAAATCTACAACCCAATTCCATGTGGGTACAATGAGACGCACTGTGCCAGCATGCAATGGTACCAAGGCTACTGTTTGTTGCCAATATCATATAGTTGCAATGCAATGGCGTACCACTAGTGATGCCACGCCCTGCCTGCTACCCATGTGCTGCTGTAATATACTGACATCCTATAGGGGATACTGTAAAACATATAATTAAAAATATATCACATATACAGGAAAGATAGATAGATAGATAGATAGATAGATAGATAGATAGATAGATAGATAGATAGATAGATAGATAGGAGATAGATAGATAGATAGGAGATAGATAGATAGATAGGAGATAGATAGATAGGAGATAGATAGATAGATAGATAGATAGTAGTGATGAGTAAATAGTGAGATATTTGAATATTCGATATTTGTAAGACTATCCCACAAATATTCGAATAATTATATTATATATTATAATTCGATTAGTGAAAAACATCTATTTGACCATTTGGAGGGTGAAACCGGAAGCTGGGGGATTTGAACACTTATCGAATATTCGCGGGTTATTCGTACGTAATATTCAAATATCTCACTATTCGATCGAACAGTATTCGCTCATCACTAATAGATAGATAGATAGATAGATAGATAGATAGATAGATAAATAGTAGATAGATAGATAGATAGATAGATAGATAGATAGATAGGAGATAGATAGATAGATAGATAGATAGATAGATAGGAGATAGATAGATAGATAGATAGATAGATAGGAGATAGATAGATAGATAGATAGATAGATAGATAGATAGATAGATAGATAGGAGATAGATAGATAGATAGATAGATAGATAGATAGATAGGAGATAGATAGATAGATAGGAGATAGATAGATAGATAGATAGATAGATAGATAGGAGATAGATAGATAGATAGATAGATAGATAGATAGATAGGAGATAGATAGATAGATAGATAGATAGGAGATAGATAGATAGATAGATTGATTGATAGGAGATAGATAGATAGATAGATAGATAGATAGGAGATAGATAGATAGATAGATAGATAGATAGATAGATAGATAGATAGATAGATAGATAGGAGATAGATAGATAGATATAGATAGGAGATAGATAGATAGATAGATAGATAGATAGATAGGAGATAGATAGATAGATAGATAGATAGATAGATAGATAGATAGAAGATAGATGATAGATAGATAGATAGATAGATAGATAGATAGATAGATAGGAGAAAGAAAGAAAGAAAGAAAAAAGAAAGAAAGAAAGAAAGAAAGAAAGAAAGAAAGAAAGAAAGAAAGAAAGAAAGAAAGAAAGAAAGAAAGAAAGAAAGAGAGAAAGAAAGAAAGAAAAAGATTAGATTAAATTGAGTATGCAGCACACTGTTGGTTTATGGGTGCAGGATTAAAGAGGTTGTTCAGCGAAAATCTTTTTCTTTCAAATCAACTGGCGTTTGAAAGTTATGTAGATTTGTAATTTAATTCTATTAAGAAATCTCAAGTCTTCCCATACTTGCTGTATGTCCTGCAGGAAGTGTTGTTTTATTTTCAGTCTGACACAGTGCTCTCTGCTGACATCTCTGGCCGAGACAGGAACTGTCCAGAGCAGGAGAGGTTTTCTATGGGGATTCATAGAAAACTGAGACAGAGTTCCTTTCTCAGCCAGAGATGTCAGCAGAGAGCACTGTGTCAGCCTGAAAATAAAACAACATTTCCTGCAGGACATACAACAGCTAATAAGTATGGGAAGACTTTTTTTTTTTTTTTTTTTTTTTTTATAGAAGTAAATTATAAAGCTATATAACTTTCTGATATCAGTTGATTTGAAAGAAAAAGATTTGGACAACCCCTTTAAGACTTCTCTTCCTCTGTACAATTAAAGGGGCTTTCCAGGTAAAAAAAGAAATTGATGAGCTATCCTAGCTGATCAGTCACCGATCAGTGGAGTGCCGGCACCTGGCCCCTGCCATTTGGCTTTTCGATGACTGCAATACACAATGAAAACGTTCTAGAAGCAGTTTGTTGACTGTGTAATGGTCGGAACTGGCAGCTCAGCTACCATTCACTTGAACAGGAGCTGAGCTGAAGTTATAGTTCAGCACCACTGCACAGTGAACAGATAAAACTGTTCCAACCCCATTCACTGTGTAGTGCAGGTGCTAAACATCTGATCAGTAGAGGTGCTGATCGGTTACTGATGCACTATCCTGTTTTGCATGGAAAACACATTTAAAGGGATTATCCAGCAAAAATCATTTTCTTTCAAATCAACTGGTTTCAGAAAGTTATATAGATTTGTAATTTACTTCCATTTAAAAATCTCAAGTCTACCTATACTTATCAGCTGCTGTATGTCCTGCAGGAAGTGGTGTATTATTTCCAGTCTGATACAGTGCTCTCTGCTGCCACCTCTGTCCATGTCAGGAACTGTTTAGGGAAGGAGACTTTTTCTATGGGGTTTTGCTACTGCTCTGGACAGTTCCTGACATGGACAGTAGAAATCTGCCTACACTTCAGTTCAGTTACGGGACATTCATCAGACACAGATTGCAAGAAGAAATAGAGGCCTCTGGATAAATGTGGGCTGGGCTGCGTGTGCACATAGCATTGGATGCTTTATTAGTCATGAGTGATGGGTGCGGGGGAGGAGGGTGATAACCCAGTGTGTGTTGTATATGAACTCTGCATGTATTGTTATACTGGCTACCTATATAGATGAATGCATCCCCCATTGAGTTTTATACCAACTATATAAATCCATATAACATTAGCTGGCTCTGGACATTGACTGTATGCAGCTATAACCAGAATCGGGACAAGCTGTGTTGGTGCCTTAGGGTACTATTACATGAAGCGATTTTTCGACGATTAACGATAAACAAACTTAAACGACTATGGCGAACAACCCGAAATCGTTCACCCAATTACATGGAACGATGATCGTTCCTTATGATCGTTATTGCGTTTGTCCTGTTGTCCCCACTATGTTTGCCGCTACTGCGAACGTCCGAACGAATTCTTATTACACGCGAACGATTTGCGAACGATAAAAATAGGTCCAAAATCTATTAAAGACCAACGGTTTCTCGTTGCTCGTTTAATCGTTGTCTGCTATTACACTCAACGATGATCATTCAAATCCGAACAATTTAACGATTTTTCAAACATTAACCGTCCCGGGTAATACCACCCTTAGTCAGACTTGGTTATCTGTCCACCAAATTAATTTAGACCAGACAAAAAACTCATACATTATATTCGAGATGTTCCTTTTCAGCTCCACCACATATCACATAATCTTGTGTATGAAAGTGTCAGGAGACACCTCTCAATGTCAGGATATGATGTGTAATGTAAACTGTTTGGGCAAAGGCTGCATGGACATCACTAACGATGTTCGTGCGGCCCTTTCTAAACGATTATCGGGCCTTGTAATAGGCCCAATAAACAAGCGCCAATCTAGCTGATCAGTGCTCGTTTTCAATATTGATAGGACCCTTAGCCATGTGTACGGGCACGTTTCCTGTCATCCATATGATGGTAAATGTATCCAGGTTCCAGCCCACTTGTATACACCTATATACAGTCTCTTTCCTGCCCACCCTCTGAATGAGTCAGTCTTGCGTATGTTACTCGCACAGTCACATCATAGTGACAGCCCGCAGTACATCCACCCCAGGAATAGCAGTATAACCGGGTCCTCTCGGGGTTTCCTTCCGTTTCGGCAGCGGATACCTCCTGGGAGAAATCAGCTCCAGAACGTTCATTTTTGGAGATAAAACTTACAGTCATAGGAAACACATTTCATAGGAAGGAAACGCGGGGTTAACCTTGTTTTCGACAAACCAATGCGTAAGTGCTGGGGATATTTAATAAAATTATGTTGCTCTTAAAACGGAATGGAGTTGAGCTGCTACCAACAAAGCTGCACATTTACGTTTTCATTGCCTTATTAAATGAGCCCAATAACATTTTATGGACAACTGCAAAGTGCTTCTCTTGTTCTACATGTGAATGCCTCGCTCATGGATTCCATCTACATTGGGGATTCGGCGGCATTTTATTCTTGTTTTCACTTGTTATACCACAAGCGGGACCACACTAGGGCGGGGCTTATTCTGTGTTTCCTAAAAAATGGGTGTGTCTAACCAGGATGGAGCGAGGGTGGGGCGGATAGAACATGTGCTGGAGAAGGGACAAAAGGAATATGGAGATATATATATATATATATATATATATATATATATATATACATATATATATGTAAAGATCGAAATTTGCAAAATTTTGACAACATTTTTTTTGTCTGAAATTAATAGCACAGGCATAGGAAACCTTCAGCCCTCCAGCTGCTGCAAAACTATAATTCCCATTATGCCATCATCAGCTTTGGCTGTCCAGGCATGAAGGGAATTGTAGTTTTGCAACAGCTGGAGGACCCATGGTTCCCCAACCCTGTTCTATTGATTTCCGGCTAATCAAATTTTGTCAAAATTTTGCAAACTTCGTGATCTGTTTCCATATTCCTGTCGTCCCTGCTCCTGTACATTCGGTGACTGGGCACTTCTAAATTCAAAACAAAACTGAAAGATTCGCCAAATTGGACCTAAAACTTGGAACATCTGCCCCCCCCCCTCTAGTCCGCAATGCAGAAGACATTGAAATTGCTAAACTTTATTATTCTCTGCCCTAAATAATCCAGCTGTCACCCCTTTCATGCATATCGGCATTAGCTCCGTCTGGTTGAGGTCAGCCCATCGGAAAAAAAAAATGGAAGCTATTTCTTATCTTCAGATGCTGAATGTTATGTTCATTAGTTTCCTCTTGATCTTCACTTGATCTACTTAAAAGACAAACTCATTTCTGCTACGTTGGTACATATTCATGAACTCTAGCCACTCTTATTACGGTCTTTGATGTCATAGGCTTTGCACATTCAATGTGGTGTTTGCGTTTCAAGTTAAGTAGGGTGGCTGCCGTTTTTGCAGTATCAGTCTGTCCCTTGAAATCACGTTGAATTATAGATGTAGCAGAGCTGAGCATTTCATACCAGTCACTGGGGGCTCAACAGCTTGTGATTTTATGATAAATGAAAAAACTACTGCTATAGCACATATAGTATGTCCTGTGAGAGAAAAATCGAGAGAATGAAAAAAAATTCAAAGGGGTTTGTAAAAAAAAAAAAAAAAAAAAAAAGTTGTTTAACTTCACAATTAAAGGAGTACTCCGGAGGGGGGATGTTTGTAAATCAACTGGTGTCAGCAAGTTAAACAGATATGAAATGTACTTCTTTTTAGTTTTCTAGTACTTATAAGCTGCTGTATGTCCTGCAGGAAGTGGTGTATTCTTTCCAGTCTGACACAGTGCTCTCTGCTGCCACCTCTGTCCATGGCAGAAACTGTCCAGAGCAGCAGAAAAACCTCATAGAACACCTCTATTACTCATGACAGTTCTTGACATGGACAGAGAGCACTGTGTCAGACTGGAAATAATGCACCACTTCCTGCAGGACATACAGCAGCTGATAAGTTGTGAAAGGTTCAAGATTTTTAAGTATATTACACATCTGTATTACTTGCTGAAACCAGTTAATTTGAAAGAATTTATCATTCTGGAGTATTCCTTTGAGATCTGCTTTCTCTCAGTGAATGTGTTCATTCCTGTTTACATTTACAGGCTAAAACCCTATACAGAGCTAAGGACATAGTCCTATTCATCATAATCTAAAATCATATACACACCCTCTGTGTTCAGCGCAATCCTGGACACTATATCGGAAACCCAACAGATTTCCTTATAGTTAAAGGGGTTGGTGACTTTATAGTAAAATAGGGCAGTGTACAGTATTAGTAAGTGTTCTCACTGTATATACTGATAGCAGCTCCCTTTGTACCTCATAGAGCTAAAATCAGACTCCCCTCCTCCAGGCTGTACTGCCCTACTCTGTGGTGATTCTGTCCATAAGACGGCCAACATGGAGGAGCACATGACCATGCCCTGCTTCCAGTGTCCACCACTGAGCCTGTATGTGCCTATGGAGGACACTGGGGGCGGGGCATGGTCACATGCTCTTCCATGTTGGCCATCTTATGGACAGACTCACCACAGGGCAGGGCAGCACAGCCTGGAGGAGGGGAGTCTGTTATTAGCTCTATGAGGTACACAGGGCGCTGCTGTCAGTATATACAGTGAGAACACTTACTAATACTGTACACTGAGCAATTCTACTATAAAGTGCCCAACCCCTTTAATGGAGTCTGGGTGCTGTTTTTGGCATTCATCAGACATGGCAGTGGGGAAGAAGAATAACAGGACTGTATGATGCAGATGTGAACATGGCCTGATACCCTGTACAGAATAGATGTACCACAGTAGCCCGACTGAGTGTATGTGACATAACAAGCCCAGCTCTGCTACATCTGTATGATACGGGCAGCGCCTTCCTCTGTCTCCGCGCTGGGTTTTATTGTTCCAGACTGACTGTACATACAATAAATACACAATTACTGACTTTTCGCTGAGCAGAAATGTTAGAATGCACAGGAAGCCATTTCAGGCTATAACATCTTCTTTTCATTTTCACCATTATGCTCCAGTGAATTTCATTTATTCAGCACTCTCATTTAGAGGCTCGGAGACTCGTCTGCTGACGGAAAGCAGTTTTTCCTGTGTCTCTTGGGTAATAGCAAACAGTAATCGGGAGATCAAGAGCCGAGTTATGTACAGGAAGAACTGCTTAGCGGGGTTCGCTCACCTGCACCACCCCCGGCAGCCATATTGAGCAGGACCTGCTATACGTTGCGGTAATATCCTGACTATCCTCACCAATGTACCTACAATAGTAAGGCTCCTGATTCCTTGTTCCTATTGAACCTTGGCCCTTCAGCTGTTTCCAAAACTACAACTCCCATTATGCCTGGACAGCCAAATTTTAATGAAGGCCAAGCCTACCGATACCATGTTTCGACCCCTATTGGGGTCTATGACAAAGTATCTGTAAGCTTGGCCTTCATTAAAATTTGAAGATTTATCTGTGGATGCTGGTGGACCTCCTTTGTACATGTCTCTATGACACGTCAAAAGTTTTTTTTTTTTTTTTTTATGATGACAGGTGCATTTTAAAGGGGTACTCCGGCCCAGGGGTATTTTTCAGTTATGGCCAGGGAGGGGGTGGTTATAGATGGTGGAAGTCACTTACCTACCCCGTTCCAGCGCCGGGTCCTGGATTGTGCCGCCCAGTACACCCGTCCCACGGCCGCTTCCTGGTGTGAGCTGCCACATGAGACGTGACGTCTCAATGCAGCTCAGCCATTCAGCGGCCGAGGCGGGACTTTGCTACAGACGCAGAATGGCTGAGCTGCCTTGAGATGTCATGCCGGAGTACCCCTTTAAGGTTCAGGCCCATTTACCTAAATAGGGCAGATCTGCTGTACTAGATGCAGTCCATAGACAAGAGAGGTCTTGATTTTGGAAAGAAAAGACCATGTATTTCTTGTATTCAACCCTTTCTAAAGGAAACCTTTCCTGAGCATGAAACATCAGTATCTTTTTTTTCCCCATTGTCAAAGTACCTGTGCAATGTGTTGTTATGTTCCTTATATAGGCTCTTTTTATATGTCAGAGAGTCATATCAAAAGCTTTGATCAGATGGGGTCTGACTGTTGAGACTGTGACCGATCAGGAGAATGAGGCAGAACGAGCCAGCTCCTGACTCTGTTATGTGACCTACACAGATTTCCAATGCAAGTTTATGGGGCCATCTTAGTCTACTGATCACAAAGCGGAAAGAGGACCATGCGGCAGTGCCGTCGCCTCCTCGTTTGTTCTATTGTGTTATGGTCTGAATACTAAGGGGGAGATTTATCAAACATGGTGTAAAGTGAAACTGGCTCAGTTGCCCCTAGCAACCAATCAGATTCCACCTTTCATTTTCTGTGAGGAATGAAAGGTGGAATCTGATTGGTTGCTAAGGGCAACTGAGCCAGATTCACTTTACACCATGTTTGATAAATCTCCCCTAAGACTCATTTCTCATGGCAGAACACAGTACACCACTATTCACCACTTCCATTGCTCAGCAGTCAATGCTTTAGAAAGGGAAGTACCTCAAAATTTGCTGCCATGCTTTGTCAGGCAAGAGGAGGTGCAGAAAGTTAGGATACTCATGGAAATGCCATACTGACCGCTATACGGGGTTGGCAATGGAGATTTTTCTGGTCCTTTTGGACTATATACTTATATACAGTTTTCCTTTAAGCTTCATATTCTACTTTTAGCCATTAATTTCCGTCCGTGAGGGACGAGAGGCACAAATCTGTTTTGCGTTCGGAAAATTATAATGTTCAGTCTATAATTTATCTGTCATTAGATGAAGAATAGAAACGGCTGTGACGTTTATCAACTCATCTCCAGAAATAATAATAACATTTGCCAATTGAGAACAAATGGTCGAGTAACTAGATTATCTCAATTGAGTGTCCATCATATGTAAATTCAGGCTCGGCTATCAGAGAAGCAGCATGAAGCTTCTGGACCGTGATGGAAAATCTATGCACCCCCCCACCCCATATGTCACATGACAATTGTCAACATCTGAAGTCTGATACTGGCTGATATATGAACTTAGTCACCAGCTCTCTTACATTATCAGTGCAAACACATATGACAGGTACAAGGTCGATAGAACATAGATTTGTGTGTATCATGTAATTATTTGTGATGGAAATCCATATAATATCGCTCAGGGGCAAAGACAGTTAATTGAAGAATATTCCGAATGTAAAGACATACATGAACACGTAATGATCGCTTCATTAGGATCAGGGGATAGACTGAAAATTAACCCCTTGATGATTTTTTTTTTCAGTTGACATACCTATATGAGCGGTTGTTTTTTTTTTTTATTTTATTTTTTTTTATGCGGGCCAAATTGTACTTTCTATTGACACCATATTAAGGTACATATCACTTTTTTTTTTCTTTTTTGAAAGCAGATTAACAAAATACTGAAAGTCTGTATTTTTTTTTTTTTATATATATATATATATAGCATTAACCAGGTGGAATAAATAATAAAAAAATATTATAGTTCAAGTCTTTACGGATCTGGTGATACCAAATATGTGTGTTTTTTTTTATGTTTTATATATATTTTTTGTAAGGGATAATTGTGTAGTAGTATTTTTTAGGAAAGAGGGTGGAGAATTTTTTAAGTATTTGATATAATAAAATTATATTTTTTAAAACTTTACTTTTTTACTTTTTATTAATCCCACAGAGGGACTTTGAAATGCAATCTTCAGATCGCTCATATTATACAGTATAGTGTGGTGTATTATCCTGTCAACATAACTAGGGATGGTCCGAACCGAGTTCTGTTCAGGTTTGTACGAACCCAAACCCTCGGTAATGATTACCGCTGTCTGCCCGCTCCGTGCAGCGGGGGCGGATCCAGCGGGAGGACCGCCTGGAAAACTGGGATACAGCCATAGCCATAGGCTGTATCCCAGTTTTTCAGGCGGTCCTCCCGCTGTATCCACCCGCTCCACGGAGTGGGCAGACAGCGGGAATCTGATGCCGAGCGTTCGGGTTCATAAGAACCCCAACCTTGGCAGGTTCGGACCATCCCTAAACATAACATTTAGGGGCAAGCCGAGTAGGGACAAATATATAGTATACCTGGGGGCCTTCATTAGACCTCCTGCTGCCATAGAAACCCACCTGCATCCGAGATATTGTATCACCCCGGTGCTGATGGGGTGACAGAGGCTCAGAAACCACTTAAATGTCACAATCACAATTTGACCACAGCATCTAAGAGGTTAAACTACAAGGATCAAAGGTTTCTCCTCAATCTCTGTACTTTTGGAGACTAAGGAGTTCGTCACCAGGCTCCTTTCAATATTGCAATATTGTCATTGGTCAAGGCTTGTCTGATATATATATATATATATATATATATATATATAATGTTAAAATAAATGCAAAGCTAGAGTTGGGAAAGTTGGGTGTGTCAGTAGTGCTGCTGCTTTGTAGCAGAGGGAGTGGTGATAAATGTCCATCAAAGGGTGCTGCACTACTGACACAGTCAGCTTCCCCAAGTGTAATTGCTATTAAAATGCTAACATGTATTATATAGACATCAGGGGAGACTTGATATGTAACTGTGTCAGGGCCAGGGCTTCAGTTCCTCTAACAATATATATATATATATATATATATATATATATATATATATACACATATATACATATTACATAGCTTTATTAGAAACAAATGTAAAAATAGTCTTTTTCCCCCCACAGGAATACCCCATTAAGTGTTTTCCCAGTATTTGTATAAAAAAAAATGAGTACAAACTTAGACTAACCTAAAAAAATAAAATAAAATACCTGCTGCTAACTCCACTGTCATTCCGGTGTCCCCAGCCAATTCTACTGTGATGACATCATGTACATTGCCTCAGCGGTCATGCGTCATACATGCAGTAAGAGACCAATGAGGCGGGCGAGGAGCAAGTGCGCTGTCAGAAACCACGTCAGACTTTTGCGCAGTTGTGAGGACGGGTCTAATTTATCAAAGTCCATGCAGCAATTTAATAAATCAGGTGTACCATCTAAAAATACACGAGGGAACATCTACAGATACACAAGATGTCAGAAACACTGCAAATGATAAATTCCCCCTTGTATATTCCAGCCATGAGTTTTCCAAATAAGCTTTTCTACATAATTCTTCAATACGGCTGTAAGTAGGAAGGGAAGTGACAACTGACTGCACCAAAGTAGTGACTACAGATAAACCAAGCTAGATCTGTCCTTTAAAGCAAACCTGTGCTTCCAAGCTGTGATACTGTATGTACATTAGGTCCATTGGAGTAGAACTTTTCCTGGCCATTATATATCTTGTTTATGTCATTTTTCACTAGAATTTCCCTCCTTCAGGCTCCATCCTTATCATTTGGTCATCTCTGATCCTAACATCCTTGATGTCGCCTATATACAGGGCAAACACAAAAGAGGAAATGCTGCTCACATAGATGTTTAAAGCAAATCCTCAAGGGCAGCAGCATAGAGGACATTATAGAGTAGCAGTGAGCAGTGCATGCTGTGAATCCAGCACTGGAGTAAAACATCACACTTACTAGAACTTACAGCAACCTAATAACATGTCCAATGCCACTTTCTCCACAACCCCCCCCCCCCACACACACACACACACACACACATCCTTTTTTCAGACACTTCTATGGAGCTGATCCTTTTTCAAACAGTCTTTAGAGAGAAAGGGAGTCGTGGAAATGTGTCTGATAAGTTTAGATCTTATTGTATTGCATGCTTGTGATAATGTTTCACAGTCAAGTTCTGGAATTATTATAAATTTATGTATTTTTGCTTTACTTGCTATATTTTATCCACGTTATTCCTCTCCGGCGGGTGACACCATTCATCTTTTTGCATCTTATTTAATAATTGTGTCAATAGGCTGAGCCTGATTTAGAACAAATTTTGTAACACCATCATTTAAGCAAACATATGTGATCCGTGACTCATCGCAGTAGTGATGACTAATGAGTTCCTGAGAACAAACATTGAACTATGAAATTCATTTTCTTTATTAAAAGAAAGTCTATACTTCCATAGAACACAAGGTTACACCACAATAACAACACATGAGTACAGCATTGTATAGGAGAGCTATGTGTAGAGCTATGTGTAGAGCTATGTGTCACCATGGTGACAGACTACAAAATGTGTAGTCTGAGTCTGCAGTGATATCCTCCTGGCTCCCATGTATGTTAGGAGTGTGCATACATCCTTGGGAAGTGTGACTTTAGGATTAGAGATGAGCTAACCGGGTTCGGGCTCGAGTCCATCCGAACCCGAACGTTCGGTATTTGATTAGCGGGGGCTGCTAAAGTTGGATAAAGCTCTAAGGTTGTCTGGTAAACATGGATACAGCCAATGACTATATCCATGTTTTCCACATAGCCTTAGGGCTTTATCCAACTTCAGCAGCCACCGCTAATCAAATGCCGAAAGTTCGGGTTCGAATGGACTCGAGCATGCTTGAGGTTCTCTCATCTCTATTTAGGATCTGACTACACAGTGTTTGTAGTCTGTTACCACGGAGACACATAGGTCAGCATAGGAGCTGTAGACATAAAACCACAGTTTCTTTTATATAAATCTCATGGCAAAGTTGCTTTACTTTTGCAATTAAGCTGTAAAAAAAGAAAAGAACAGATACAATGTATTTGAATGGAGCTACAATATAAAGGAATATGCTAGACAACAGCGATACACTGTGTTATGCCTAAGAAGGTAGTATAGGATGAAATGTTTAATCACAGTCACAATAGTCAATGGTACTGACCAGTTGACCAATGATCCAGCTGATCACCCTTCACAGCACATAGTAAGGGCCTCTATGTAGTTGATGGGAATCATGATTAACAGCTATAAGATTGCTTGGGGACCCTAGTCATTGCCTGAGCCATAGTGATGTTTTACGGCCAGCTGGAACCTACAGATGTCACATAAATACTGTGGGGTTAGGGCTGTTGCTAAGCAGGAAAATAAAGCAGCTTTGTGTATGTGAAATTACTGCATGCATAATTCTCACATTTCCAGTGATAATGCATTTTTTTACACCTTTATATTCTTCAAATAATACAAGTAATTTCCATGGATACCCTATAGTAAAGCATATTAGTCCGGGGACTCTTCTGTATCTGGCTGCATCAGTAATGTGACTAAGCAGCTATATTGATTCTCAGCCACAAATTCTCAATTGGATTGAGGTCTGTATTATGATGACCCCCCCAAACCGCCCCACCGCCCCCTGACAAACATACCTCCCCACACTTCCATTAAACTTAAAACTTTGTCATGATCCAACTAGGAACATCCAGGAACCTCCTAGCAATGTCCAGTTTTAGTATTTCACATAGGCTTCACCCCTCCCCCCCCCCTTCATCATGGGTCAATCCCATGAACTACTGTATAGGTTGTATAGGATAACCCCTTTCTCATTTGAAGACAACCTCATAAAAAGCCGAGATTAGTGGAAAGCTACCACTGGACATACGTTTCTTATAAACGGCCCGCTATGTGATACATGGACAGATGGGGTCTGATTCAGAGAATGAGAGATATTCTTTATTAATGTGTCTCTTCTGGCTCATAGAATTGTGGCTCTATAATGTCCATATGGCCTGAGAGAACATGTAGACACGGGTTGTCGAGATTACACAAACACTTTAAAATTTTAGATTTTTAAGGTGCAGATTTGAAGAGGTTGCATAAAAATTTGCAACTTTTTGCATGGACCATGCTTAGGGGTATAGAGGCATGGAATGGTACAAAGGTGATGGTGGTGAGTGTGTGTGTGTGTGTGTGTGTGTGTGTGTGTGTGTTTATGTGTGTGTGTGTGGTGGGCAATGTCAGTAAAGCTAAATCTTTGGCATGGCAAGTACTGCCATGATAGAAATTGTAGTTTTGCAACAGCTGGAGGCCTTCACACCCCTGATATATAGCATGTAAATGAAGGAGGGAAAAGAGCTCTCGCTGGAGCTTCCTGGCTTCCTCGCACAGCTGATCGGCACGTGTGCCAAGAGTTGGACTCTGACTAATGTGATATTAATGGCCTATCCTGAGAATAAACCATCAATTCTTCATAACAGGATAACTCCTTTAGGCTGCAAACCCACTTGCCGGATCTGCAGCGAGTCTCCTCGCTGCGTTTTTGCAGCAAGACTCGCTGCAGATCCGGGCCCTATACTTTCAATAGCAGAGAAACTCGCAGCAGGGATGTACATCCCTGCTGCGAGTTTGTCCACACCCGCCCCGTTACCCCCCCCCCCCCGGCCCGGCTGTGAGTTTCTCTGCTATTGAAAGTATAGGGCCAGGATCTGCAACGAGTCTCGCAGCAAAAACGCAGCGAGGGGACTCGCTGCAGATCCGGCAAGTGGGTTTGTACCCTAAAGAAAAGTTGAAGACCAAAATGTTAGTCGTGTGATCTCCTAGAAAAGATGATTTCTGGCTGAAGAAGATAAAATCTGATCTTTTTCAACCACAATTGATTTTCCCAGATCCCCCTGGATAAAGGTGGATAAGACACTGAATGCTGACCAAGCTGAATATTGCATGAGGTTCATTTTTATAACAGATGATGCAGATGGTGCACAAAGGCAGCAGCACGTTTACATCTAAAGATATTCAGTTACTTACACCATGTAAGATGGTGTCGGTTTTTCGATCATTTTAATAACTATTATAATTTTTTGGAAACAGTTTTGCACAGTTTCAGACATTGCTGACGGACAGCTGCCATGGTACATATTCTCTCAGGTATTGGCCTACTGTGGGTGCTTCAAGTGGCTTGCCTCCATGGTGCTGTGGCCAAGGGCCATTATAGTCAGAGAGAGGCCATTGCTAGGGTAGGTCCAACTATCTGGGGTTCACCTTAACATGATGAGTTGGTACATTCTATTTGATCAAAGGGTTTGCTAAGAAAGCTTAGAAAAAAAAAATCTATATGGCACTTGCAGTTTGCTGCAGCAATTTTTTTTATTTTTGGCTGTGGCCAAGGGAGCCAATAGTCTACCAGGTACATCAAGAGCTTTATGATGTCTAATGGGCATGCCTGGGCATCTGGCACACCTTTTAGATGCTATTTAGGAGTAGTCAACCCCGGAAGCTACTATGTTATCCACCCTCTGAGTAGGTTAAGGGGTGCAACTGAGAGTCCTCCTAGTCATTTGCCTAGCCAACTAACATCATACCCTGGTTAAAGACAGCTACCACCCAACAGACTCGAGTCCCAGACAAAAATTTACACCTTTAGAACCAGACAGCAGAGGATGCAGAAGATTCCAGGAATTACCATGTTCAGGCACAAATACATTGATAAAACTTTAACACCTTAAAAAAAAACAATAACATAAAGTGTATTACATACATAAAGGGGCAGATATGTCCAAAAGTAGACACATAGAGATAGTAAGGACCCTGATTGTAACTTCGTTCCCATCACTTACATTATGGGGTAGAATTACTTAATTTTTTTTTTTGTTTGTTTGTTTAAGATGAGCAAAGCAGACGGAAATTTGTTTCACGAGCTTCTCGAATCAGAGGGGCTGCAGCTGATTGGATCGGGGCTAGGGATTGTGGTTAATCTCTTTCTCCCACTCAGTGATGCTCCAGACAGCATGTGAGGCCGCCATTTTTTATTATTATTTCCTTAACAAATTGGCTGGAATTTGCTTTGTAGAATGAGTATGCAGAGGAGCAGGGACACCTGTCAAAGACAAATGTCCCTGCTCTTTGCAAAGGTTTGTAAAGAGCTGGTGCAGGCTGGTAAATAGATTGAGTGTTGTTTTGCTACGTGTTTAAATTGATGGAAATAAGGAAAGTGTTTTCTGGTTTACTGGGGTTTACTGGTTGCGGTCATTTCACTCAGCAATTAAGTTGAATATAGAAACTTTGGTAGTAGGACGGGATACACGGTGCCCGTAGATCACTTCATAATCTTTATTTAAATCTATTTCTTTAAACTTGGAAGCAGTATTGATCTTCTGTGCCGGAATGCTTCGCCGTTCGTCTTGGGCTTGTAGGATTTAAGACTCAATCATGGAAACTGTCAGGTGTATACAGTAAAATGTTGCTTTTATTACCAACTTTGTTAGCACAATATAAAGTCATCTTTTATAACAATGAAATGCAGATCTTAAAGGTTTATTAGATATATTTGTTCTCATTGTTCGATGACCGGAGTGATTTACACGCGGGCGTCTTTATGACTCTCATAAATGTCTGTTTGATTTTCAGATCCAACTAAACTCCCTTGTTGCAATGTATACAGAATGGCGACTCCGGCTTGTTAACTCCAAGATGTAACACCCCTGCACTGGTAAGAGGTAGGTGGATTCTTTTAATTTCATATTGGAATTCATTATAATAATAATAGACGTAGCAGAGCTGAATGTGTTATAACACAGAGATAGCTCCCTTTGACTATGCCTACTTCTAGTTCATAGACTCTGTAGTATATACAGCATTATTCTTCCCTTTAGGATGACATAAGTCCAGTGGGTCTTATTCTAAGTCAATGGAGTCCATTAGATGATCCTTGTAACAAATAGAGTATGTCCAAAAGGGGTAAACCTTAAAAAATTATATAGGGAACCTGTCATAACTTGCCTGTGGTCCCCACCAATTTTGCCTGCCCCACCAGCCTTTATTGGATTTCTCCCTATACCCGAACAGGAGAAGAGCAATGACGGATGGGATGGGAGAAGCTGTTGGGGACCACACCGATGACTTGGGGTTTAGAAAGCATGAACGTGAAGACAGGATCCCTTTAAAAGTAAAAAAAAAAAATAGAACGTAACTGGTGAAATAAGGTTGTTGTTGTTGGTGGTGGGGCCTTTGTTGCCCAATTAAGGATCAATGCTCCCCAGACCATACAGCGTCTAACACTATGATAAGATGCCAAAATAATAAACAACTACAAAAATTTAGCTCTACTACTGTTTTCATACCTTACTTAATAAAAGATTTCTTGGGGCTTGGTCCAGTGAAAAATGCTTTTTATCTTTGCCACCTGTGCCACCTGGGTGGGGCTTCATGACTGCTGCTGCCACTTGGCCCAGCTCACATTAGTGCTGTAGGCCCCACCCCTCTGTGACATCATCTGCACCTAGGCTCCACCATCTCTGCCGACATAGAGGGGGTGGGTCCTAGATACCATTGACATAACAGATGGGGTGGGACCTATGGGGGCACAATCCATCAACGATAAAAAGCATTTTTCACAGGACCAAGCACCAAGAAATTTATAATAACGTAAGGTATGAAAACTGCAGAATTTAGGCTTTACAGCCATGTAGAGAGGTCCCCATCCAGAAAGGGGGTGACAGTGTCACTTTAAGCCCATTAACAATTTTGCATACCCCAAATGGCATGGACCTAGAAATATTTATATCACAACATATAATTGCAAAAGTCATGGTATGGTCATGGTAGAGAATAAGCTGGCGGATCCAATCATTCTTCCTGCTAGTATTGAAGAGTGAACCTTGAATTTGTACAGGAGCTGGGACTACTGGCAAGCACAGGTGTACATATTGGGATGCCATGCCCGTTGAATGTAGTAAGTGTAAGCGGCAATGCATTACCATCCGGCGGAAAGGAGTTACTATATATTGGATTTGCCTAAATTAATTCAAAAATAATAGTAATAATCAGATTTTGAACATTTCCTTTTTTTTTTGGGGGGGGGGGGGAGGGGGGTTGGGGGGAGTATATGAGTTTGGAGTTTACTCTTCTCTACCTGCTAGTAGTCAAGGGCATTTTCCTGTATTCAGTGCTAAGTGGTTAAAACCTATTTCCATTTGGAGCCCTACTAGGGCATCTGTAGCTGATAGAATTGGGTCACCAGATTGCGACTCTCCTTTGTTCATCAACGATAAGAGCTGCAGCACCGCAGCTTTCAGCTCTGGAGGCTCTCACTGGGTGCTGTGTAATAAATGCCTCTGGTGAATTCACAGTTTGTCCACCCCCTTAATAAGATACCTTGTGCACGTTCCCGGCACATAGCGGCCTCCTCTGTAGCAGTACAGGGACTTTACTAGGAATGACAATGATTTTAGGCTTCAAAAAATATTTAAAAAAAAAAAGTAAAAAAAAAAAAAAAAAAATGAAATGAGGCTTTAGATATATTCACGTCCCTGGATGTAGCCATGACAACCTGGATAAAACCTCTAGTGCAGGTTACATGCAGAGAGCTGAAAAATCAAGGAGAATAAGATTTATATTAAAAAGTAATATTTTATTTAATAATTAGGGATCATAGTGTATGACGGGTCCTCCGTAGGCCGCCATAGGTGACCCCCGATATAGAACCCAATATTGGTGTCAGGTTGTAGCTCACTATCACATACTGGACACAACTGTGTGCATGAAGTCTCGCAAAAAGTTGGGAACCTCTTGAAAAAGTGTGTGTCAAGAGGACAGCCCAGTCCCAGTGTCTATATCCTCATTGGGGTATGTTATAGGGGGGTTCCCTACTTAGTACCCACCTCTATCAAATCAGTCAGGATGAATGTATAGCTCTACTTTTTAAATGGCTGACTGAGCATCCTCCTTATGGATGATCATGATTTCAAGGACTAGTGGTTTATGCACTTTATGAGCACTATAATCATATAGAAATTAGGTAAACCCTTTGCTTAGAGCCAAACAAGCAAGAAACAGAGTTAAAACATGAAAACACAGTACAATCCGTATAAAAAAAATAGGACATACCTACTCAGCCAGTTGGTTGGGTGTCATTTGGTCGAAGCCTTGTGTTGTATCAAGGCATTGACTGAATGACACCCAACCAACAGGCCCCACAGGGATCCAAGTAGGACAATGTTTCTGTTCCTAGATGATTAATTTTGTTCTTCCCACGTCTTGGAAGTATACTCTACCTTCCAAGATGAGAGGAAGTGGGTATACACTTGCCCTCTTTCATCTTAGAAGATCTACTTCCGAGATACAGTAAGAGCCCGATAAAGCACCAAGGGGCAAAAGGCTTGAGCTGTTTTCTGCACTCCGAACAACCCCTTTACACAATAGGTAATCCTCTGATGACATATTGCCTTTAATAGGGTACTCCATTGAGGAGAATATGGAGTGTAAAATATCATGGAGGGCAGGGGGTGGTGGGAATATAAAAACCAAGGGATACTTACCCATCCCTATACACCCGCAGTGCAACTGTTCACTGTCAACCTACGATTTCCAGTTTTTCCTGCCTTCCTCTGTTATCAATACCTAGTAGGAACTACCTGCTTAGCCAGTCAGTGCAAAGGTGTCCCACCTCAGTCACTGACTGGCTGAGTAGGCATTCCTGAGCCAGGTCATGATGCTGCAGGACCACAACATTGAGAAGATCAGAAGGGGACCATGAGTGATGGCGCTGATGAGGCACATGGATGGGTAAGTATTCTTTTATTGTTATGTTCTCACATCTCCTGCCCTTTGTGAGATTTGGCATTTGCCAATAGATCAGTTTCAACCCCAGTCCCTCCATTTGTTGTAAAACTACAATTCCCATGATACCTGGATAGCCAAAGGTTTTGCAACAGCTGGGGGACTGCAAGCTGTGCACCCCTGCTTTAATGGAATATCCGTATGCTGCAGACCTGTTACAGATTTGCTGCAGATTGTCTTAATTAACCTAATTTGAGAAGCCAAACTTTTCAATAAATCCACAGCATGTGAACATACCCTCAAAGAGATTTGGCTGCTGTATGCAGTGTAGGAGCCACCTGGCAGCATAGGTACCTAGGCAGTAAATGTTGAGTTATAGGGTCTTCAAAGTCAGCAAAACTAAAGAGTGCCGACTGAAACCAAGGATGGATCAGTGTTTCTTGACTAAAGGAGAAAATGTTAAAGCCTTTAAGGAATTGTACATTGGACATGTTGCACAAACATTTTTAGATATTTTGTTTGCGGAAATTGAAGTATTCACTGATGAGACAATGCTGTTAGATAGTCCGGTAAGTTCTTTTGCCTTTAGAAGCAATTCTTGGATAATAAATTTGGTATAAAACCCCCTGAACACCAGAGCAGTTTTATCAGGGTCATAAACAAGGCTACCAGTCTTTAGCAGGACCCTTAGGATGGCATTTATTAAGTCCAGCGTTTTTTACGCCGGACTTATAAATGCTCCCGCAGCTCCGGCGCTACGGAGATTTATGTAGAGGCGGACTGCCTCTACATAAATCCCGTGCGCGTCGGTGCGCACCGCCGAAAACCTACGCCAGCTGAGGACTGGAGTAGGTTTTCGGCGTACATTTGGGCGGAACGGATGGTAAATCGCGCGGACTCTGAGTCCGCGCCCTCCGTTCCGCCCACTACACGCCCCCTTTCCGCCCCCCTGGCGTACTCGGCGGAAAGTGCCGATTTGCGAATATTTTATTCGCAAATCGGCCATTTGCGAATAAAAAAATACGCAAATCGGCACTTTCCGCCGAAAATCATCCGTTCGCCGGATGATACATGTGGCCCTTAGGGTACATTCACACATACTTCATTTGCTGCTGACTTAATAATGCAGTTCAGCTTTTTGCTTAGGATACATTCATATATACTTAATCCTCAGGGAATTTAAATATTGAGAATAAATAGCTAAAATCCACATAAAAAATGGCAGCATGAAATGCACAGTGGATTGGATATATGTGAATGTATCCTTAAAGGGTTTATCCAGTGCTACAAAAACATGGCCACTTTCTTTCAGAGACAACACGACTTTTGTCTCCAGTTCAGGTGCAGTTTGCAATTAAGCTCCATTCACTTCAATGGAATTGAGCAGCAAAACCACACCTAAGCTGAAGACAAGAGTGGGGCTGTCTCTGGAAGAAAGGGGCCATGTTTTTGTAGCGCTGGATAACCCCTTTAAAGAGACCTGTCATCACTTTGGGGGACATTTATACATAAGTCCGGAGTTTTTTTGCGCCGGGCGTAAAAATGTTCCCGCAGCTCCGACAGTACGGAGATTTTTGTAGAGGCACACTGCCTTTACATAAATCCCGTGCGCACCAGTGTGTGCGCCAGGAAACCTACGCCAGCTCAGAGCTGGCGTAGGTTTCCTTATCATTTTTTGTTGTGAAGAATGATAAATGAAGCGGACCCTGAGTCTGTGCTCCCCATTCTACCCCCTCCCCACTGGCGAAGGTGGCATAAAATGGCCAGATGCAAATATTTTATTCGCAAAAGGGCCATTTGCAAAAACAGCACCACCAAAGTTCACTCATCAATATTTACCATTTCACGCTCCCCCGGTGTCCTCCTTCTCTGTTCTCTGGTCTCTCCCGCAGCCACCAAAAGCCTGCTCAACCAATTACTGACTGAGACGGTACAGTGCCAAGGCCAATGTCTGAGCGGGCTGTCATTCCTGTCTTGGTAGTGCCAATCACTGGCAGCGGCAAAGTCCTGTCTTAGGCAGTCAGTGATTGACCGAGCGGGAGAGAGATTGGGCAGCACCACGGCCAGTGATTGGCTCAGCAGGCTGTCACTCTGAGGGCAAGAATAACAGCCTGCTCAGACAGTCACTGGTTGTGGCACTGTCCAGTATTGGTCAGTAAATGGTCAAGTGGGCTGGAGGAGGTTATGATCAGCAGGGGACACGGGAGACCTGGAGGAGGACACCAGGGCCACCATTTTAACAAACTCGTTCCGAACACTGCATATTCTGAAGTTCGGAATGAATATCTGTTTATAAGATTTGCCACAGTAATGCTAGACAAAGGGTTTTTATTTACCAAGGGTTTGTTTAAGGTATCTGACATTCTTCTCTGAAGGCATTTTAGGATAGAAGAATGGAAGGCATTATAGTTAGAAATAGGAGTGTTTCCAATAAATGGTTCCACAGACTATAACATAACGTCCTTGTGGGTCCCAGTCCCCATTACAAACCATAAGCAAATTTGAAAAAGCAAAAATACCAGAAATGAACCTCTTGTAGAAAGACTATACCTGCTATAATACGGGTACGTTACCTTAAAGCCAAACTCTTTTCAATGTCTGAGTGAAGCCTCTTGACATTTAGTGATATTATCCACAATATAATAGGGCAGAAAATAACTCACATAGCGTTGGATAAATGTGAACTCACTGCCCTCCAGAGAGGTCTCAAAAGAAAGGACGCCACCAGGTTGCTCCAGGTGATCCCACTGGTCTTGGTGAGGAGAGAGAGGAAATAGAGCTAAAAGGAAAAGAGAATTACGATTTTCAACCACAGTTATACTACTAGGAAGTACATGGTAACAAATAAAAGCTGCTGGGGTGCGTAACCTCCTCAACTCGAGAGCTAATCTACCGATTAGTCAAATATGTAAAAGATGAAAAAAGAAAACTATGTGCCATTGTGAGGTTGATACTAGGTAAGGAATGGGAGTGGCGGCGGGGGGGGGGGGGGCACTCATTTAAGTAGCTTTTACACTGATTTAGGAAATAATTTTTATTATTCTCGGTTGCACATTTCCCACAGTAAGTAAATAAAGGGGGCCTATGGAGATCAAGCTGTAGCACAAAAACGGGGCCATCCTAACAGGTGCATTAAAGTAATCTAACCAGTGCATCTGATGTGCATTTGGATATATGGATGGATTCCTTTTGTTTGCTTGGGTGGAATATCAGTCAGTTTCTGACTGCGACAATTCAGGGGCTGAACCCACTCAAGTAATGTAAATTGAGTAATCTGGGGAAATTGCAAGAGGTTAGAAGCTTTTAATGAACTTAAGGATGCTAGTACTTCCATCCTTCCAAGCGATCAACCTGAACGGAAACCTTCTTGGAAACCTCATCAATATGGAAACTTGTTGTCCCTTAGAAGCTGGCCAGGAAAGATCTGTATACACAAACACACTGTATGTACTCCGTCATGTTTTGTGAAACTAAATGACAAGGTTTTTTTTAAATGTTTTATTCATTTTGAAAGAAAATGTAACAGTTACACATGTATAACCATTTTATCGGATTGTCAGTAGCATTGCTACTAGATCAATCCTTCAAGAAAAAGAAGTGCTTTTACAGTATACAATGTCAGAGCTGGCAGGTACAATGGGGTATCTGTCTTTAGTCAAGTATTTCAATGCATTTCTGTTAGACCCACAGTTGCACAACACATAGAAAGAGAACACACACCATACCTTCCCAATGAGCTAACACAAGTATATCAGTGGATTTCCATGACATAATTATTTACCAGCCCAATCCCATGAGCTAACACAAGTATATCAGTGGATTTCCATGACATAATTATTTACCAGCCCACCCAATGAGCTAACACAAGTATATCAGTGGATTCCCATGACATAATTATTTACCAGCCCACCCAATGAGCTAATGGTGCGTTTACACAGGCAGATTTATCTGACAGTTTTTGGAAGCCAAAACCAGGAATGGATTTGAAAAGAGGAGAAATCTCAGTCTTTCCTTTATGACCCGTTCCCTGTTTATGGTCTGTGTAAATGCACCATAACACAAGTATATCAGTGGATCCTTATGACATAATTATTTACCAGCCCAATCCCATGAGCTAACACAAGTGTATCAGTGGATTTCTGTGAAATTATTATTTTCTAGGTGCAAAAAAGTAGACTAAGAAAAAACAACCTCTTTTACATTTCCTGCATAATTTTGTCTCCCAAAAGACAGGTATGAGAATGAGGAAACTTAAAATGTGAATGAATAAACAATATAACTTCAGACCCGATTCTCTAGACTGCAAAAAGAAGGCTCCAGTGGAGATAACACATCGAAACAAGTATCTGACTCAGCAAACCCAATTCTCTGCAGCCTAACAGCAGTATAATAAAACTTGTGAAGGAATCTATATTATATAAGGACATCTCTGGAGCTTTCCATTGTGGAAATTTGTGACTATCTCTTTAATTTCTTAGTCTGCAATGCTGCAGATATCCCTAGCGTTCATAGAGGCATCTTGAGGTCTTGGCGAGCTCTATGTGCTGTGATTTGATGAGTATCAGGAGCTCCTGGGATTTAGGTGAAGATAGATTTTAATATCTTTTTCAATTTTTACTTCTTAAGAAGACCTTGTGTTCTGTACGCACCCTAAGTTCTTCAATTTATTTATGTAGTTAAAAAGGTTGGGGAAAAAACATGAGTCCATCCATTTCAACCTATAACCCCACTGTGATGATTTCTCACAATTTGGCAGGCTGTAAGCAAATCACTCCTCTAGCTTGATCATAATAGGTCAGGGTCTTGGTGCTAAGACCCTAAATACTTATTGCGATAACAAGTGGTATGAAGTACTTAGCTAAGTACCTCCCTCCCCATGCATTTCCCCAGGAAATGGATTATATAAAAACTCTTAAGATCTATCCTCTGCAAAGGGAGAAAGACAAGGAGATAAGAACCTACAGTAGACACTTCCCCTACTTTGTTTTAAAAATTAGCAGGGATCTTAGCACCCAGACCAGGACTTTACCATGCTGTCCACTGATCACTCAATATCATTTTTAGTACTTAAGGTGACCATCTTGGAGAGAGTCCAGGCATAGTGATAAATAGGTTGCAATGAATGGGGGACACTGGAGGGTCCCAAAGTCATAGGGGGTTTTACAGAAGTAATCGATCCTATAAGAACCAGTAGAATTAGCCATTGGCTACCTGATCCACCTACTTTGGTAGGTGGAGTTTGGGCTTTGTGTATTTTTCTTCGGAATACTTCCAAGAGTTAAATTTTTTTAATGGACAACGGAAATTGCTCCTTATCAGTATACTATTATCCTAGTTCCTTAGAATTCTATTGTGATCTAAATTTGGACCAATCAAACAAAAAGGCGTTGAGATGTTATATCTTATCATGGGACTATATTACGATTCTATGCAACCAATAGTATAAGAATATTAAAATTTTAGACATAAATCAAAAATTTATAGGAGACATGGATAAAAGCAAATACTTCTTCATAAAACGGTACATGCCCGGTTGGCATCACTTCATGATTTCCGCAAGGTAAACTGTATTGACAACATTTCTAGATGTAAAAGCTTTTCACGCTGGAAATAGTTGTGCTGTTTTAGCAAATTTTTGTGAGAAAAGATGGAAAACATTAATAATTCTTGGTTATTTGCTATTTCAGCTGAGCTACCAAAAAGGTCAATGTGAGATAGTGTTAAATGGCAGATTGAGGTCCCATAGAAGATATAACAGCGAGAGACGTTTTCTCGGCTTCCTTCTTGTCAGAAATTTATGGATTTAATAAGCCTTAAAATATCTCAATGAGTAACATAATTGCCTCATAGCAGAATAACACAAAGAACATGATCGATACAAATCCTATATTTATAGATATGTGCTGATACAATTCCAAGTATTTTCCTTGGTGAAAGGGATAGAGAACAGGGGGGAGAAGGCGACGCTGTTGTGGACAATGGCTGAAAGCTGAAAAGTAGATGCAGTAAATCTAGAGTACAGAGATATAATGACTGTATAAGCTACATGGGTAATGGCATTATATTAAGGAATGTAACAGGACAAGGTTGTCTAAAGATGCAGGAAAACATGGAAACGGGCTTTACGGGTAATTACTTCGAGAAAAATAGAGTAGAAATAAAAAAATCATTAAAGGGAATCCAAAAAAAATACATATTATATATCCCTTTATAGCCCCAATTGTCCTGATTCTGTAACAACTAGAGTTGTGGATCCGCTGTACCACTGCCAGCAATGGTGCAAGCCACACCAGGGAGCAACACCAGCACCAACCACAAGGTGGGATTGACTTGCTGTGGTAGGTAGGCTGGAATCAGGACAGCAGTCACGGACTGGAACCACAGGTGTCAGGAATCATGGGCTGCTGAAACCACACGATAAGAGAAGCATGGCGCCAACACTAGGTTCAGGTCAGGGTAAGAATTTATAGGGAGGCGTTAGTGCACATAACCAATTGGAGACATACTGTCTTTTTAATCTGTGACAGCTGGTGCCAGATGCGTGCATCAGCTGGGAGAAGGAGAGCAGGACCATGGAGCAAAGAATCGCCCCAGGGGGCCAAAGAGAAAGTGAGGGAAGCCTCGGGCACATGAGCATCGGTGTTCACATAGCAAGGGGAACAGGGAGAGCGGGTGCGACTGGAGACCAGAGTACAGGGCGCCACCACAGCCCTAACAGATTCCAATAGTGTTCTTGCTTCTCCTCCCAGTTCCTGAGATATTACAGGGTTTATTATATGGTTTTAACTTTTAATTTAATAGTCAGGTAGGCAGGAAATTTATTGCGAAATGGGTAGTAAATACTAGGCTCAGGGGGTGTGATTAGAAGCTTCATAGTCTCACCCTCTGGACATGATTTAGGCCCTTTTAACTTTTTTATCACATCCACTTAGCAAGAAAGTTCGGACCTATCTGACCAATATTCCTCTGATACCCTGATATTACGTCAGTTGGGGGAGCATAGCAAGAAAGTAAGAACACCATTGAATTTAAGGCACCAGAGTCTACACAGCGATAAAATCTCAGATTTATTTGGATTGGACACCTGTTCTTTTTAAGTAACTCAAGAGTTAGTGGAGACTCCAAAAGCTCAACTAGTTTGGAACTTAGTAAATTTGCACTGTGGTCTGACAGGTCTTTCCCCTCCCTCCTTCTTATGGAGATATGCACTTTCCTATTCCGATCCACCAGTGTGGTGCTGAGGATGTCAAGAAGGACAGTGGAAATGATGCATAAGCTCAGAATAGACGTGGACAATACGTTTACGTTTACCAAAAGTTTAGTTATTTTGGGGTCTTTGTTGTGTATTTTGTAGTTGTACTTCCTGGTTGAGCTGTTGCTCAGTACTACAATTCCCAGAATGCTTTGCCCTCTCACTCTGCCACCCCCCCTCTTAAAGGACCCCCGCCAGTTCCCCGCTCAAATCTATTAAAGGACATCTACTTGGCAATGCTCATCACAAGGCAGAAACTGTAATCACTTCCTGCTAGATCTCAGAGACAAGAACCATCCACACCTCCTGTGACATCGGAGGATGATGCATTATCTATAGAGAGTGGTAGGAGCTGGGCAGCTGGAGACAATACACATTTTGTAGTTCTCCTATTTTTTATTTCCTGTCAGGGGGGAATCCTGCAAAACCATGCTGAAGCAAATACTATTAGTGATTACACTATATTAGTAAGTTATATAGCTTGAGGTGGTAATTTTATCTAAATACAATTCTCGAATATCAGAATATCCCTTTATATCTGAAGGATTGAGCTGGCATGGAAATTAAGGACTAGGATCAGGTGTATTACCAGGATCGGGAAAATACAATACATGGAAATACTGTAATGCTGGCCATAGACGGCAGAGCATTGTCTGCCAAATCTGCCAGTTTTGGCTGGACCAGCCAACCATCTTATCTGTTTTTATGCAGATGTATTGGGGAGAAAAGGATGGGACAGTTGGATTTTGGCAGAACCATTTTTTTTTGTTCTCAGAGTAGGTAAGCCATTGCTAAAGGAGTCTGTCAGCAGCTTATCCCCCTCATTCAATGATAAGCACTTTGGCAAGCCAAGCCGACACAAGGGGGAGAAGAACTAATAGTTGTCGGCAGAATAAGCATTTCCATTTATATGTGTAACTCTACTTCTGTAGTATTGATAAAGAGATTATTCTGATCTCTGGCGCTCCATTTCCTCCCTCTGACTATCTCTGGTGATAACTTCTGAGATGAGAGGGAGGCAGGTGAAATCATCCCCTCACACAATGTCCAATAGCTGCCCGATGTCGCTGCGATATCAGTAACATTGGGCAGCTATTGATTACTGCCTGAATCATGATCCTGACTTCTTCTCGTCTTGGAAGTTATCACCAGAGACGGAAGGATCCAAAGGATGGAAGTGGAGCGCAGGAGAGCAGAAGAGATAGCACCTTTTCTGCTCTCTAGATACCACCTTTAAGATGACAAATAGTTTTTCCTCCCACCTCTTAATCAGCTCGATCACACAGAATCCCTTTTAAGCTTTGAACATGGTGTAGGTTTTACTCCTTTACTTAGGGGTTATCGGAAGTATTTTTTTTTTCCAATAGTATAACATGAGTGTGTAGCACTACACTATGGTTTAACTATTGGGTCCTTTATTATCACAGGGAAAAAATCTTTATGCTAGGTAAATGGCTGATAAATTTCCAAAGATTCCTAAGGGCAGGATTCTCCTCAGGTTTTTAAAAAATGAAGTTTTTAACCCCTCTGCTATTATCTGTACATTCCCCAATGAAGGTAGTTACATGTGTATGGCCACCTTTAAGTGTACCACTAAAGTTTTTGTCCCACACAATCTTCAGTCTGAAGAGACGTATTCTGCTCTGGGCGGTACAGTTGCCAAGGAGGTATACTTTAGGTAGTTAGGAAGCATAAGGACTAGATATGAGTTAGCATGCACCTTCGAGTATAGTATTCCCTCAAGTATCGGGCTACACAAATATACTAGATACTCAAGCAAGTACTGCCTGCAGCTTGGATGCTCGGTAAAAATAAGCATGTTGAAAGGCTGCTGAGAAGTCTTTGAACCTTAGGGTATGTAACCAGGTGCCCCCTGCTCAGCAGATCAAAGAGTACCTGATAAATCTGAGAGTGACAGTCTGTCCCCCAGGGGGTTAACCTAACCCCCTGGGGGACAGACTGAGCTCTGTTGGGGGGGATTATACTTACCATTGCAAGGATTGCGTCTATTGCATTATAGATAACAGCTTCTTAACAGTATATGAACTTAAAACAGCATATTTTCATTTAAATTTAGCTTTTATGAACAAAAAATAGCAAAATTAGAATAAAAATATGCCGTGTTAAGTAAATATATAGTAAAGAAACTAGCCACTATAATGCAATGGACAGGAAGAGGATTGCTTTTATTGCATTATAGCCACCAGTTTCTTTACAGTATATTAACTTATTACAACATATGCACAAGCCTGAAGGACAGAAATGGCTGCACATCGCACCCATGGTTGATAAGAAAGCTTGTTCAGCTACATTAAAAATAAACATCAGAAGTTGGTATATAATTTGATCAAACCATATTGCCTCATGTACTGTACCACGTGCAGGTCTTCTGATACACATAAGTTCCTACACTAAACAACACTGTGCCGGTCAGCGAACGCCAACCCTGCAAAGCAAGTGCAAGCAGGGAAGAGGGGCCACAGAATGGCCCTGCAACCCCACTGTCATAGGACCAAACCCCAAGGGCCCCCCCAAATTCCTGCAGGCGATGCCGGCGGAGAAGGCGGTTGCAAAACAATACAAGTGTGAACAAGGTGTCACTACTCACCATTGCACCAGCAGGTAGAATGGGAGAAAGAGGAGGTACTTACCATATGTACACAGATGCTTCCTGATTATTTGGATCACATGGGTCTTACAAGGGAGGAGTGCTAGCCACAAAGAAATAAGGGACAGAAAAACATAAAATATGCACAAGCCTGGGTAACAGGAATGGCCATGGGTGCGAAGTGCAGCCATTTCTGTCCTCCAGGCTTTTGTGTTATTACAGCATAGTTTCATGTTAATTTTGCTACAGAAAATATACTGTTTTAATTAATATACTAATAAGTAGGAGTCTCTTTTTTATTTCAATTGGGCTCATTACTCAAATTGAAAAATACTGTGCTTGAGTAACAAGCATTCCAGTATATTGGTGCTTGCTTACCTCGAATAAGGACTTGAAACATTCAAATTGGTCATCTGTGGAGACACCATTAGTGATGAGCGAATACTGTTCGATCGAATAGATATTCGATTGAATAGTGAGATATTCGATTATTCAATATTTGTACGAATATCCCGCGAATATTCGATAAATATTCGATAAGCGTTCAAATCCCCCAGCTTCCGGTTTCACCCTCCAAATGGTCAAATAGATGTTTTTCACTAATCGAATACTTGTCCCCATAGACTTGGGATCGAATATTCGATCGAATATTTGAATATTCGTGGGATATTTGTACGAATATCGAATATTCGAATATCTCACTATTCGCTCATCACTAGACACCATGGGTCCATGTTGGTTAAAAAACAAATCGGACACCCTGAAAACCCTGTAAAGGAACCATGAAATAAACCAATGCTATAAAATATTGTCTCGAGATATTGCAGATCACAGGATGAAAGACTTAGCTGATGTCTAGTCATCTTTGGTAGGATGGGAAGAAGACGTTGTAAAGTGCCTTTTAGGAGTTGAAAGCATCTTGGGACTCAAGATACTATGCAGTAAACAAATGGTGTGTATGTTTTCATGACATGGCCATCAATGGAAAATGAAAAATGTTTCCATAAAAATAAGGAAAGATAGAATTTGAAAAATGGAAGCTTTTCTACTGAGACAGTTTATTGGTATTCAGTGTGCAGACATAGGAAAGACTGGAATGTAGTCAACAATGCTAACTTGAGATGTGGTATATTATGCAATACAGAAAATAATGCTGCCTGTTGTCAATGGAACAGATAGAATATGTATGAGAAGGGAGGAATAGAGACAGCTATGTCTGGTATGCTTACATCACAGAGTGTCGGGTGTGGGAGTACAGAACATGAAGATTGAATAATGCATATCTATTGACATGGGGAAGATGGAATGTCATCTTCATAATGGAGTATCTAATCTTCTTTCATCTCATATTCAGGGTTCCTTTCACTTGGCTCCAAGAACCGTCTAGCTTTTTTAGTGTTTGAGGCAAAAAGTGAAATGGTATCCCTGGCAAGACATAGGGATGGACTGCCCTGTTCTCATTGGTGGTGGCATGCTTGGCAGTGGTCCCAGTCATTGAAACTATCACATAATCTAATTGTCGATGCCAAGGTTTACAGGAACGTCTCACCCTTTATTTTTGCACCATAAATGACTAATAATATGGGGATAATTGGATGGGATTGGAGGTATCTATGATGCCAGCTGGCAGTGTAGAAGTGCAAATGATAGATGCCCCCGAGCTGGTGTTTGTGGTGGCATAGCGCCATTCGAGTACGGTACAAAACAAGGAGATGTTAAAGAGTTGAAAAAGCCAACGTGTAAGAATTATGTGTGTTTCTTTAGTGCGTGAACCCATATGCTTGATGCAATTACTATGCCGTAAAATTGTGTATTTTCCTAAAGAGATGAGGGTTCTGTAAGAGTTTAAAGGGCTTGTCCTGTGATAATGCCCGTTAAGTGATACTTAAGATACGCTATTATGAACATATCCTACTGGCATATAGATATATGTTGGGGCATTAAAGTTATATGTGCCGTAAAGTAGTTGAAAATAAGAACAGAATACAACCTGTTCTATAAACCAAGACCTCATACAATTATGTCAATGTAACCATAAAAGAAAAAGTTATGGCTGCGGGGAACATAAACAAAAACAACAAAAAGTTCTTTCAATTGCAGATAACATTGGGCAGGGTTGTAGTATCGGGTTACGGCCAACACAGAAGAAGTGATGGGAAGTCTGGATCACTCTTGTGCCAAGTCAATTTGAGAGATAGAGATTTTAGGAATTATAATGATGGCCTCCTACCTAGTCAAAGAATAAGTGAGACGTGGAATGGAAGGGTCCATGGTAATGATATAAGTCTGGACATGAGAAGAATAATATCTAACTATAGAATGTGTTCACCTGGTGACAAAAGGGTTGGGTCTAAAGACAATGGAAGAAGAATTTCAGATTTATTGTTTCTATATTGACTAGGAAGCTCATCCAATAGCCACTGCTGGGAAGATGTATTACTACATGATATCCAAACAAGTGAATGACCAACTCAGCATTTTCTTAAATAATGCACAGTAAACGACTGAGAACTACACTATCCTTCCCTGTAGCTATTAAAAAACTGCTGCAAAACTGCACATCCTTTCCCTTTAACAACCTCAAGTATGTCTTTTTACAATGTCTATAAAAATTATTTTCCCATTTCTAATAGTTAGTGCTTATCTACAGGATAGGGAAAAACATGTTGATAGGTGGTGGTCCAATAACCGAGACATCATGATCACCAGAGTAGACTATCAAAACGCACCACGAGTAGTAATGAGCGAACATCCCGATGTTTGGTTTGAATCCCGAACACATACAAAAAAAAAAAAATCCTTATCAGTTCATGTTCGTGTTCGCCAAACATTCACGAACAAATAACGAATGAACGATCTACGCACATGTGTACAGATTGTCAGGGACACAGTGTAAAATATGCATTTACATACGCATTTTTGTACGCAGTTGCGTACAGATTGCGTAGATTTCAGTCTATAGTTCTGCACATGCCTACAGAGTATAAGGAACAGAGAACAAATTGTGTATTATTAATGAACACAAACAATTTACTAATCTTTATGGGGCACCATAGAAAGTGAATGGAACACTGGCTATACACTTGGGATTGATTATTGGAGACATGCATACCCATTTAAATAGCCTTACGCCTCAGGGCCATGTTTTTGGAGTGCTGGGATAAGCTCAAGTGCCTTGTGCCTTGGTGGAGTTGGTCAAAAGTTAAAGGGATACTCCAGCAAAAAATAATCTTTCAAATCAACTCTTTTCCAAAAGTGCCAGAGATTTGTAATTTACTTTTATAAACATCTCCAGTCTTTCAGTACTTATCAGCTGCTGTATGTCCTGCAGGAAGTGATGTATTTTTTCAAGTCTGACACAGTGCTCTCTGCTGCCGCCTATGTCTGAGACAGGAACTGTCTACAGCAGTAGCAAAACCTCTCCTGCTCTCCAGACTGGAAAGAATTCATTACTTACTGCAGGACATACAGCAGCTCAGAGATACAGAGATTTAAGGAAATTTCTGGCATTTTCTAGTGCCAGTTGATTTGAAGGATTTTTTTTTTTTTAGTACCCCCTCTTACTTATTCAGATAAAAACCCATAATTAGTAAAAATTTGGTCTTACCATACTTGTATTAGTCTGTAAAATAAAGCCTATTAAAGTGCAGTGAAAAACATAAAAACCCTAAAAAAAAAGTGGAAGAATTGCTGTTTTTTTTCCTCATCTTCACCTAAAAATAAAAATAAAAAAAATAAGAAACGGACCATACAGTATGTATCACCAAAATTCTCCTCAACATAAAAATAATAAAAGTGAAGACTCTTGAAATTCCACAATAAAAAAAAAAAGTAGAAGTTGTCCGGTTAACTGCAGTTATCACCAGATTGTGTCATATCCAAAGCATTTTAGATAAACTGCATATTATTTGCCTGCGAGCGAGCTTGGATTTGGCTGTGACATGATGGAGCCTCGCAGCCTTGTTTCAATATCCTATGGCATTGTAGTACAAGTGAAATCATGCCGCCTCTAAGGTAGAATCACATGCCGCTTGTACAGAGATGCCATCAAGGCTGCAGGCGGCAGACATCACTGCGCAGCTCATGACTTAAAAGACATTTCTAAGAATTTGAATAGCTTTTCTCTGGGCCAAAAAATAATAAATACAATTTACAGTTTTCCGAATTTTTTTCTTAGTTTCTTGGCCATGTCTTCTGTTTCCCCTACTACCATACAACCACAACCACATTTTGTCTTCAGTGGGTGACATCATTTTATCTGGTGTGATGTCACTGCAGTGGCCAGAGATTGGTCATCTTTGCTATTAAGTCTAAGGTCGGCCCGCTCACCAATATAAATAAGTACGGATCTGCTAGATCGACGCTCATTTACTGAGCTTATCACATGGCCTGACTATCGTGCAGCAAGGTGTGTGTGTATATATATATATATATATATATATATATATATATATATATATATATATTGCAATATCCATTGCAGCCCTTGCTTTTAGTTTAAAATAATAAAAATCATTGATCGCCAACTTGGCGTCACTACGTGGAATAGTGATACGCTCGCCAACTGTTGCTGAAAATAATGAAGTTTATACATATCTGTCCTCACTTCCTGGTGCTTCTTCAAGCTCCCCGGTATCTTCCTGGCTTCTCTCTGCTGCCCACAGAGTTGCTCTCTAAACTGACAGGCCACTCAGCAAATCACTGGCCGCTGCGTTGTTGTGTCTTAGTCAGTGATTGGCTAGCGACTGGTAGAGACCGGCTCTGCAGTTCTCGCAGCAGCTGCAGGCAGCAGAGAGAAGCCAGGAAGAAACCGGGGAGCGTGGACAGATATGTTAAAACATAATTATTATTTTTTTTAACAAATTCATCAGCCATTGACCGTGCATTGCTATTACATGTAGCAATACGGAGTTGGCGGACGATGATTTTTACGCAGGACCAAAAGACGTGATCAGCTGATTGTTGTCTTGATGCAGATGATCGCTCCATGTAATAGGGCCCTAAGAATTCAAACAAGATTAAGCTCCACCCCCCAGGGAGGGCAGAAGACACTCAGGAAGAGAAAAAGTGGTACCATGCAATCCACAGAAAACACCAAAGCTTGCAGTGCAACTTGAAAAATGTTGATTTATCTAGAACTTTTTGTTGAGACACAGAGTAGCTGACACCACGCTATTTCAGGCCTTTGTGGCATCTATATATTATATATTGCAAGCATTGGAGTTTTCCGTCTTTCTCTTGGTAAATTATGGATACCATGATGTCATGCACTGCTGATAAGAAGGAGTCGCTTTTGGATGCTCAGGCAGAATAGTATCAAAGTCTGGAGTCACATGGTCATAATATAGATGTATATTACAAAACATTTGGATTTTTTGGGTTCTACCAAAGTGCTACTATCATTTGGACAAGCTTTTTAAAATGTCATCAGACTTCCATTATAATTCCACCTACCACTTGATAAAGCTGTATACAGTTTATATAAATGGGACACAGCATATGTAGCCTTGTGCATCTGACTCATTATTCCAGTGAAGCACCTGGACCTGCACACCCAATTTTCATGTCCAAATTGAAGTTGTAAATACACAATAAGGCCGGGTTCACACAAGGTATGACAGCGGCCATTATGTGACACAGCCGTGTCACCGAACGGCCACTGTCAGTAAAGTTCACGCCAGCCGGTACGGATTAACTTCACTTCTTTTGAATTGGAATGTGGGCGCATTTGGGTGTGCCCACATTTCAAATAACCATAGCAAACAATGTAAAGTGCAGCCTGAACCACACTTTACATTGTCTGCACTGTCAGTTTTTATGTGGCCGCATGGAATCCTGTCTAGAGTCTATACAGAGTATATTAACTCCGGCTGGGATTCCATAGGACATAATGTTATTACAATTTTCGATAAATAGTGGCCGGTGTTGCAACGGTCGTTAATTATTGAAAATTTACGATGTGTGAACTTAACCTACTGTAAGTGTAGGTCATTATAGGGATCTATTGGAATCTAAGTTCAGTTCGATAGAACTGTGGAGTCTTAAAGAGGTATTCTCATCACAATAACTAAAACAGTAGGTCCTTAAATGTTGAAGAAACTTTGCAGTTGGTTCCTTTTACCCTTTTAGGATGGGACCTGGAATAGCAGAGCTGCACAGAACAGCAGAGTGCAGAGCAGAGTAGCACAGCACTTCTGGCCAGAACTGCCAATGATTGTGACGAAGCTCGCCCACCACCCAAAGCAGGGAGCAAAAGCAGGCAAGGAGCATGGAGAGGGGTAAGTTTTGTGAGAATACCCCTTTAAGGCCTCTGATATCATACAGGGGTGTGGCCATATTATAGATTGTTCCTTAGTCCAAGATAATCTGACTTGTTCATCCCAACACCGCCTTAAACCCTGAGAACCCACTCAGAACGTGAGGTTGTCTCCCTCCTGCCCATTGCTGTCAATATTAGATAAGCGTTCTTATGAGAGCAGCTTTTTTTGGAGCGCTGTCAGTTTGAGTGAAATCAGCTGCGAGGGAATGATCATACATCCAAATGGCCTAGAACAGAATGTTCAGCGATGTTATCCGCTTACATAACTGCCAGAGCTGTATGCACATCTATAATTATGTCGGCGAGCTTTGTCTATGGAATAGATAGTAGGTAGGAGGGGGTTACCACGCTTTTTATATATTCTTTATAACTAAGTTTTCAATCGCATTCATCCTGCAATCCTATAACATATGGGGCATTCCGGGCTTTTCAGTTGTTGCAGAGACGCAAGGAAGAAAGTGCTATTCATGTCTATGGTAGGGATAGTAATGTGCATATTATTCGACATGTCATACATATGGGATGTGACACTGTGGTGGAGTGACATAGATTTACACAAAGCATAGTCGTGAATGGCCGATCTGAGCTGGACCTACTGTATATAAAAGGGCAAAAATATGGGATCAGTAGAGGTATAGGTTAAAATAAATAAATAAATAAATAATATATATATATATATATATATATATATATATATATATATATATATATATATATATATTAGGGTTTGCAAAGAGATAATGGAAAATAATAGGGTTTTATACCATTCTGATGTAGGTGTAATGCTTGGACGAGTGTTCAGCTATATGAATGCCTGTCTCAATGGAGATGAAATCTAACTAGGAACAATGACAAACTTATCGATTGAAGAAATAATTTTAAGCAACCTCATCTGATAATCAAACAGTCTTTTGTTTATATCTTTTACAGTGAACGACTGTAATGGCCAATACTGTGTATAATATGCATGCTAGGTAGAGTCCCCTGTCCTCATTGAAGTGACTCTAGAGATGTTTTCCCCAACAAAGGAAAATTATGCATCCGATGTGTGGTGGCCCTGCTGCTTAAACCCCACTGATCCCAAAAATGTGGTGTCCAGTTGGTAATGGCCAAATTGCTAATGTTTCCTCTGATCATAGTCTCCAGTAAGTGTTGTTAAAAGGTTGTCCTGGGAAACTGAATGATTCAAGAATGGGGTGTTAAATTGGTTGTGGTCTGATCAACGACCAAAAAGTCATGTCTAATCAGTAGTGATTGTACCACAGGGATACCCAAAAATGGGTTGTCTGGTCAAGGTGGTAAAACTACTAGGACTATCCATGGAATCAAAGAAGAGAGTGTTCAGCTAGTGATTGTCCACTGATGAACACTGATCATGAAAGTGATCTGTCTAATTGGTCTAGTTGGTAGAGGCCCAAGAACAAATCCATTTTGTCTACTGAGAGATATCAAAACAGTAGAGAACACCAACTTGGCTGTTCCCAAGAGACTTAACAGAGACCAAAAAAGCAGGCAATGCTTCACTAAGAATAGGAACCCTAATCCTCTGCTCTTCAGAGTGGAGAAGGTCCAATTGCTAGGACCCCCGCTAAAACTGACATAAATGTATCAAATTGATATGTCCAGCAGCACTATACTCACCTGTCCCAAATCCCACCATGACAATCCTGGTGGCTCCTGGTCTTGGCTGCTTCCTGGTTTCTGTGACAAGTTGCCCTGTCAGAAAATGCCTGCAAAGGTCAGTCACTGGCTGAGATGGGTCAGCCCTGTAGACAGTGATTGGTTAAGTGGGCAGGTCCTGGTGGGGCAACTTGTCCAGGAACCAGGAAGCAGCCAAGTTCAGCAAGGACCGGAAGTTGCCAAGACAGCAGCAGTGGGGGATCAGGCCAGGTGAGTATTATTATTATTATTATTATTATTATTATTATTATTAACCTTTTGAGGACCAGGCCCAAAATGACCCAGTGGACCGCGCAAATTTTGATCTTTGCGCTTTTGTTTTTCCCTCCTCCACTTCTAAGAGCTCTAGCACTTTCAGTTTTCTATCTACAAGGCCATGTAATGGCTTATTTGTTACAGGAATAGTTGTACTTTGTAATGGCGTCTTTCATTTTACCATAACATGTATTATGGAATTCCAAATATATTATTTATGAAGATATAAATAGGTGAAATCGTAAAAAAAGAATGCAATATGGTAACATTTGGGGGTTTCCTGTGTCTACGTAATGCACTATATGGTAAAAGCGACATGATACTATTACTCTATAGGTCAGTCCGAACACAACCACATGCAGGTTACACAGATTTTCTAATGTTATATATTTTCTTTTAATGAAATCCTTTTTTTTGGCAATTAAATATTAATAAAATGGGCCTATTGTGATGCTTATGATGGTTTTATTTTTTTTACCTATGGGGCTGTATGGGGTGTCATTTTTTCCGCCATGATCTCTAGTTTTTATTAATACCATATTTGTGAAAATCGGACATTTTGATCACTTTTTATTATTTTTTTATATATATAATGTAACATAAAATCGGTAATCCGAGCACTTTTTCCCCTCTTTTCGTGTACGCCGTTCGCAATGACGCTTGTTATAGTTTAATTGATCGGACAATTACACATGCTACGGTATATTATATGCTTATTTATTTATTTATTTTTATATGTTTTATTTGTATAATGGGAAATGAGGGGTGATTTAAACTTTTATTGGGGGAGGGGTTTTGGGGTTGTGTGTTGGTGTTTTTAACTTTTTTTTTTATACATTTTAAGTCCCTTTGGGGGACTTGTACATACAATACTTGGATTTCATACCCTGATGATTGCTATGCCATAGGCATAGCATTGATCAGTGTTTTTTTAAATAGATATTTTATTATAACATCATGTCAGCTAATTGCAAAACAATACAGAAAGCATTAGATGTACCAGATGTCTTTTTGATGCATAGGGATAGCAAAATACAAAGATATCTGTGGCTTGCCCACCTCCCACCATGTCCATTCCAGAGTCATCCAGTCACTTGAGCAACTCCTCCAAAGTCTTCTGAAGCAGTAGAACATCAGTGAGGTGTCGTCAAAAAAAAAGACTCAGCGATCCAGTCGGAGGGTGGATCAGGGAGGACAAGACAATGTAAGCCATGTCACATATCTAATCAGGGTCCGTGTCCATATGCAAAGAGGCGGAGGTATGTGCAAGTCATCATAGCATAGTATCATGAAAGCTAGGGCTAAAAGTGAGCTGTTTTATCATGGGCTATTTCTATGGGGAGAATAAGCAGGGTCGGGGCGAGACTGATCGCCCGATACAAAGCTGGCTATCTCTCACCCCTGGTAACATCGAGGGGATAGTCTCCCATATCTATATCTAGCATAGAAACTAGGCAGAGTAGAGAGAAGCAACACAAAAAGAAGAGAATAAAAACAAATAACTATCTAACAAAACAAAACAAAGTCAACCATTCCTATGCATAAGTATCCGGTATGTCATCAGAGTTCACCTCTCAGTGGCAATGGAAGTCGGAGAAGTGAAGAGTGAAAGGTGTGATGTGTGATGTGTGAGGTGAGAGGTGAGGTGAGAGGTGAGACCGACCAATCCTTCCCAACCCGTTATCTTCAGTCTAGGTGACAGGATCCGTGAGTTTCAGAGCTCCTAGGGTGCCCCCAACGTCTTCATTACAGTACCAGCTAGTGAGTCTAAAGTGTTGCATGAGCTGATTTCTCTCCTCCGGAGAAAGACTACGTTCTATAAATCTCCTCCATTTCCCCATGAATGCTTTCGTGGAGGTTTCTTTGGTTTTTAGAGCGAATATAAATTCCCAGTGCATTGTTTCTTTGAGCAATCTAGTGAGTTCTCCTATCGGGGGAAGCTTATCTTGTAACCAATAATGTAAGATATTACGCAAGGCCAGCAGAAGGGTAAGGTGTATCCCTTTACTTGCCACCAATCTACTCGGGGCCTCATTATCAGGAGAGTGTGGGATGTAGTGGAATAAGAGGGTCAAGGGGTCTATAGGCAGGTCTATACGCCACGTGGAGGTGATAAAGTTCCCAACCTGTCTCCAATAGTTCTGGGTCTCCAGGCAAGTCCATAGACCGTGATACAAGTCTGTTGCTGGGGTTTTACATTTCGGGCAGTGTGAGATATAGGGAGTGGAGCGGGATGGATTATGAAGATTAAAAGCATAAACAGCTTTGTGAATCACCTTCAGGTGTGACTCACGCAGTCGCTCGTTCGGTGTGGCAAGCCTCACCAGGGACAGACCTTTTAAAATTTTCAGATTTAGGTCTTCACCAGTCAGAGTTGTAGCCCAGCGACCCAGAACTTTATCTACCAGACCCTGGGATGTCTGTTCAGTGAGTAGCGAATATATTTGTGATAACGAGAGGTGAGAGTCGGTAGGAGTCAGCAAGCAGTCAAATTGGGTCGTTTTCTCCATCTGGGGGAAAGCACGGACCCTATCTTGGCCATAACTGCAAATTTGTAAATGTTGCCATTGTTGCTGTTGGGGTAGGTTGTGCTTACTAGAGAGTTCCTGCCAGGATAAGTAGGTCCCTGACCGCGGATCTAGAAGATCAGCTAGTGTGGTTATATTTTTTGTTTTCCATATCCGGAAAAAAGGGTTAGAGTTTCCTTGTGGAAAGGCAGGATTGTGCCAGAGAGGGAAGTATTTGGAGAGGCAGCATGGTAGGTGATAGAGTTTACGGATGGCTCTCCACGTTGCCACAGTGTCCCTTAGGAGAATGCAGGAACGTAGGTGCGAGGGGGTCTCAGTATATTTGGCATGGAGAAGGGCTGACAGGTCCCAAGGGGCCGCTAATTCAGTTTCTAAATGTAGATTTGAGAAGTAGCTAGTACGCAGTGTCCAATCCCTCACATGTCGAAATAATGCTGCTAAATTATATAACCTTACATTTGGCACCTTCGCACCTGTTTCATGAGGTGGAAGACAAAGCGTGGAATAGGCGATGCGTACTTTTTTATTTTGCCAGATAAACTTATTAAAGAGGGACGTGAGTCTATTAATGTCTGTGTGTTTTAGTAAGAGGGGGATCGTCTGGAGGGGATATAATAATTTTGGGAAGCTCATCATTTTGACTAGGTGTATCCTACCTAACAGGGACAGGGGGAGGGACCGCCATTTATGTAGTTCTTGTTCTATTTTATTTATAAGGGGTGGATAGTTTAGGTCATATAAGGAGTGCGGAGTTCTACCAATTTTTATGCCCAAGCATTGATCAGTGTTATCGGCGATCTGCTCATTGAGCCTGACTGTGCAGGCTTAGTGTAGCAGATCGCTGATCGGACCACATGGAGGAAGGTGAGAGACCTCCGGCGGTCCGTTTTACCGATAGGGACCCCCGCAGTTACTGCAGGGGGTCCCGATCGGTAAGTGACAGGGGACTCCCCCTGTCACTTACACTTAAACGCTGCGGCCGCGCCGCGGCGTTTAAGGGGTTAATGACAAGCGGCAGCGCGATCGCTACAACGTGTCATTACCGGTGAGGTCCCAGCTGCTGATTGCAGCCGGCCCCCACCTACTATGAAGTGCGCTCCGCTCCGGAGCGCGCTTCATAGCTCAGGACGCACCGGTACGTCCAGGGTCGTCTAGGGACAGACTTCCAGGACGTACCGGTACGTCCTAGGTCGCCTAGGGGTTAATATTTTACAGCACACAGAATTAATTTTAAAGTTCTGTGTTGCCAGAATACCCCTTTAATTGTAAGCAATCCAGATTATGAAAAATAGGATCATCTTTACTATCGATGACCTAGTTACCGGATTCAGTAATTGCTAGAGCCAACTCTTTGTTCACGGAGACGGTTTCTTGATACAAAGTAATTACTGCTTCTTACCTTGTGCTGCTAAATATCCTGTATTCAAGCCAGGGATGTGCCTCATTACATAAAAGGAAGACTCTTCTTTCTATCCCGCTGTTATCCTTATATAAGATGCATTACAGGCGAGCCTTTTGGCACCCTGAGAACAGCAGGTAAGATAAATATTTTTGCTGATGTTCCAGATCCCGGGTTCTTCGGTCTCGACGTCAGATCTGCGGTTTTGGAAGTCTGTGCACCGTTTGATTGAACATTCTCCGCAGCATTATTCCAGCTTTACACCTTGTTTTATCAAATATTCCATCTAGTTGGTTATTTACACGGGAAAAGCCCATGTTTAGAAGCAATTACGAATTCCATTGAATGTGTACATACCACCTACACATCGTGAAAAGAGATTTCTACCAATGAATATTCTAGTGGTTTCAAGGGATACATACAGCAGTGAAGATAAGTAAGCCCCCTATTATTGGATATCCATCACAAGCAATGATCTGATATTCTAACAAACGTCTAGAGCCTGAGGAAATACAGCTTTTAATTTTGGGTGCATTTAGTTCAGAATCAGTGCAATCCAATACTTATATCTTGCGTTAAAGTAAGTGCCCCCAAAAGTTAATAGTTGCATATTTTTTATTAAAACTGTCTGCAATGTTAGGTATATGTTTTATCTTAACATGGGCTCTTAGGAGTCGTATAGCCGTGCTATCAAAAAAGAACAGAATGTGTACTGTAGCTCCTTACATTTCCATTCATAGCCCACTCCATTACGTAGTGTGTGGCTGCAAGTCTAGGACCTGCTCTTAAATACAGACCTGCACCATAGGCGTCTACCAAAGTGGCGCTCACCACTATTTGTAGAGGAGGGTAGAAGGACTCACAAGGCCTTGCATAGAAGTTCCTGCTGACACTGATTATATAGAGTCAGCTCCCTCTATAGTTGTTAGAATGGAATGAAGATGGAAACGTGCAGCTTACAAAGGGTCAATTATTTGCAGTCGAAATTATTGGTTGTCTACATGTCCGAAGGAGGATTAAAGCGGGATAACACTGAGAAGGCAGCAAAGTAGAGGATTGTGCTGATGCTGGATCAGCACAAGGGGGACTCGTGTTCATGAGCAGCAAATAAAACTATTGTACAACTTCTTAAGCTGTCTCATTTATTCTGAAAAATAAAGAAGACTCAAGCTCTGGATGGGCTTGGAGCTTTTGATTTGTAAGAGATGACCAATAAATAGGAGCCTGTGGTGGTCCCAGGTAAAGTAATGGGCACCAAAGGTTTAGCCAAAAAGAAAAACTGTTAGGACTAACTTAAATGATGTGTTAAAAGTTTTTATCAGTCATAGTCAGCGTATTCAGAGCCTCACCGATCAGTAAAGCGAGTGAGAAGATGACAGCACTGCCACATGGTCCTCTTACCACTGGATGACCCAATAGTCTTGCATTGGATGTCCATCTAGGTCAAGTAACACAGAGCCAAGTACACGCTAAGTGTGTTCTTCTCCCAGCTCGTTCACCTGATCGGTCAGTCTGAACACTAAACTCTGATTGATCAAAACTTTTGATATGTTTCTGTGACATATCAAAAGTATTTTTGATGACAGGTACACTATATCTACTTGCGGACTAGATATAGTGTCTGTTGTTATTATTCCAGAGAGAAAGCAGGGATGGTTGACTACCATATCTTCCTTACTGATTGTGTATATAGTTTGGGAAGTAGCTATGATTCCTCCTGCTTTTCTCTAGTGACGCAATCCTTCTTCCTCCCAACATACTACCAAGGAAAAGTCAGGAGAAACAACCTGTACACATTAGGCTGTAAGCCGATTTTGCCCAAACTGCTAGGTTTAACCAAAATCAAAGAAATATTCCATCTTTTTTGAAAAATTTTTACTATATTACCTAGTTCCGGTCCCCCACTCATTCTCCACAGTCCAGTCCCCTGATCTTCTGTCTTCTTTCTACATCCAACATGAGCTCTCAAAGAAGGACCTGCTGGCTTAACCAGTCACTGTCCACAGCAGTGTCTTGTGATGGCCAGTGATTGGTGCTCATCTCAGAAGCAGGAAAAAGACAGAAGACTGGGGGACCAGTCAGATTGAAGTGGTAGCTGCAGTGGAGAACCAGGGCTAGGTAAGTATACATTTTTTTACATGGCCTTAACAGAATATGAATTTTTCAAATGCACTAGAATATCCTTTTAATCTCATGTGTATAGACAGACTTAGGTCCTCTTTTTTTTCCAACAAGGTTATTTAGGGTTTATGATGAAACACACCTATGGTTTGAATCTTGTAACATCTACAGTCTAGAAGATGGTGATGGTGTGGAGCGCAGCAGTCCTTTTCTCACATTAACCAGGATTAAGATAATAGTTGCATTGTGTATTGTATCAGTGACACTACATTGGTCTGACACGTAGATGTTCAGATTACCCCCTTTTTCCTGACCATGACAGCAGCACAGTCTGGAACAGGCTGCTTGTCCTTTTTAAAGGTCTAATCAAAGTGAAAAGTCCACGCTTGTTCTGTCCAAGTGTGTCATTCCGATTCAGGCTCATGTTCCCTATCCGGAGGCAGCTGACAGATCTCTCCCGGGAACAGAAGTAAACAGTGTGTCACCTCCTGTAACCCATCACAAACACGTCACATGGCCTCCAGGGAGCAGGAAATCTCAGGGGAATAAATGCCTGTGTAGCTGAATGCCTTTGTAGAAGGGTATGATAATGCTTTATTGTACAAGAACAATTAGATGTAAAACGAGTGCTTGGCGGTAAACAAGAGCAACCTGTTATCTAGTATCAATATGTGAGAGCATACCGCGCAATAACAGACTCCACTGTGTCTTAATGGGTTCAAATTTATACTTTACTATTGGGTAACCTAGATTATAAAATGCACAATCCTTCATAAAATTCCAGAATACTAATTTAACTAATCCCCAGCTTTATGAACATCCAAATTCCATGTCCTAGCTCAAGTACGCTTCTGGACTTTTGGGTGTAATCTCCCTGCTTTGTTCTCTCCCAAGACCCTATATGATCTGTAACCACAACAGTCAAATCTGTTAGATGAGATAAGAAAAAGTAAACTCTTTGAAATTATTTAAAAGTCACAAATAGACATCACAATGTGGTGAGCTGTACAGTTCAGGACTATAAATGATCGAATTGAGTAAACATCTACAGTGCAGAGGGGGAAAGTAGGTGAATTCTTTTGTAATATGTAGATTCCTGCCCAGCATCAGTCAGAAGTAAACACCAAACATTTCCTGTGGCTGTGAATTTTTTTGATGTTGAGCATTTTGGACTTCTACTAGCTTGAAATTAATTTCTGTTCTTGAATATCCCTTGGGTGCCTTGCTTGGACAATCCTCTTCGGGTCACACCACAACATCTCAACTGGGTTACAAACTCTTGATATTGACAGACAAGACAAAAAGACCTAGCCTGGTCCTACCCAGCTGATCCTGCCTACTTGTCTCAAACAGCCCTAGGCGACTGAGGGCAACCATGATGATGGTCCCTTAGCTGAGGCTATGGTGAAAACACGGAAAACAGAGACAAGACAGACACAGGCTTATAAGAACTGTGGAACATTAAATAGGAGGTCAAAGGGCCGTTCCAGAGACCTGGTCCAGTATGTGATTGGACCAGACACACAAAACACAAACTGACACAGTAAAGTGGATAAACAAGATGTCAATCACCTAGGTAAAGAAGAGGTTGCCAAAAGGAACTCAGCAGGGAAGAGATGGGTGCAGTATGAAATCAATCACCAGAGCAGATGGAGTAGAGCTATGTTAAGACTAGTGCAAATAAAACATAAATTCAAATGGAAAACATGACTAAAGGCACCGTCTCGGCCATTTATCACAAGCTGAGGACCATGCTGAATTCCAGACAGGTACGGGCAAAACAATATCATTGGGCTTTTGTGATAAAACTTTCCTCTTTTGCCCATAGACCTTCTCCCTCTGAACAGTGCTCTGGAGCGTAGTGAGCATCATAGCAGGTGGGGGCCAGCTGCAGTCAGTAGCCCGGCCGTCACCTTTAATGACAGGCTGCAGCAATCATGCAGCTCCGGTGACTTACCGATCGGGACCCCCACAGTGTGACTGCTGGGGTCCTGATCTCTTTCACGCACCGCCAGAGGTCTCTTACCTTCCTTCGTGTGGTCTGATCGGCGCTCTGCTAATTGAGACTGTCACAGGCATGCTCAATGAGCAGAGAGCCTATTACACTGATCAATGCTATGCCTGTGGCATAGCAATGATCAGTGTATGCAATCTGATGATTGCATGTAAAATTCCACCAGGGGGACTTAAAATGTGTGAAAAATAAAAAAAAGTTCATATGTTTTTAAAAATACCCCAAAGCCCCTCCCCCAATAAAAATTAAAATCAGCCCCCTATCCCATTTTATAAATAAAACATGTAAAAATTATTTAAAAAATAAACATCTTATATACTGTAGCGCGTGTAATTGTCCGATCTATTAAAACATAATCGTTATCACAAACGGCATAAATGAAAAGAGGGAAAATAGCGCCAGGATTGCCAATTTTCTGATACATTATATATATATAAAAAATTAATAAAAATGAATCAAAACATCCGATCTACACAATTATAGCATTAATAAAAACTGGCATAAGAGTCACAACAGGACAATTTTATTAATAATTAATTGCAAAAAAAAAAAAAAAAAAAGGATTCCATAAAAAAAAATAAACATGTAACATTAGAGAATCTGTGTAAACCTGCATATGGTTGTGTTTGGGCTGACTTATAGAATAATGGCGTCATGTCACTTTTACCATATAGTGCACTACGTAGACACAGGAAAGTTATAATGTTCTTTTTTTACGATTTTACCAATTTATCTTTTCATAAATAATATTTTGGGGTTCCATCATACATGTTATGGTAGAATGAAAGATGCCATTACAAAGTACAACTATTTCTAAAAAAAACAAGCCCTTACATGGCCCTGTAGATAGAAAACTGGAAGTTCTAGAGCTCTTAGAAGGGGAGGAGGAAAAAACAAAAACACAAAAATAAAAATTGACGCGGTCCACTGGGTCATTTTGGGCTTGGTCCTCAAAGGGTTAAGGATTCTGCCTACCTCAATTACAGTTAGCTCCATCTAACATGTCTAAGGCTATATTTCCACGTTCAGTTGTTTTTCAGGACCATACATAATGTTTGCAATCATCCGTAATCTTCGTCTGCAATCCGTAAAAAAATGTTTCCATAAATTATTTGTTATGCATCTATTAATCTATATTTTTTGCGGATTGTAAAAAAAAAAGGGAAGATGATAGTTAAATACGCGGGAATTGTTTAAAATAATTACTATTTTTGTTTTTTTGTTTTTTTTCTGTAAACTTTTTTTTTTTCCCCCCCTGTAAAAATTACTTATCGGCAAACATTAAGGACATTCCTTTAGACTTCTATAGGACAATCCGTGCCACAATTATGGTCCGTACTAGAGCTTGTCAGTAATTTTTGCGGATCCATAAAACTACAGAGAGTGTGAACAGTCCGGTAGAAATCAAGGGGCCTAAATTTGTCCGTAATTACGGATCTGGAACATGTGCTTGTAGCCTTAGACAAAAATTTATGCAAACTTCCACGAGGATTTGTCAGAGGGATTAGATGCATTGATATGACTCAGACTACCTATTTCTATTGCTTGGGCAGGGATTATTCATAGTGGAATAAGAAAGCAACCTGAGAGAGTTCTACATGAGTAATTTTGACGTGCATCTCCAAGGGGATATTTTACCCAGGGTTGCAATCATGGTTTATTGCTTTTTCGTGATTCATTGTTTACTGCGGCCAATCAGTGTGATTTATGATTACAAGCCACATTTACATCTGAGAATTTTTAGCATAAATTTCTTGACATGGTACCAGAAAAAAAAAAAAAAAAAAAAAAAAAACAGGCTCACCAAAGACGTGTATGTGTGGAATGCACTGGGTGGATTTTATATCCACAAAAAAAAATCTCAAATATATACAGTAGGAAAAGGCGCCGATTCTTTTCGAGCCAAATATACGCATACTGTATGTGGTAGTAACAGTGTTTTTATTTCAATAATGCTGCATTATAGCAACAATTTAAGAAGACCTGAGGTCAGTTTAAAAGAGCTAAATTTTAATATAATTTTTTATTTTAAAAAATTCAAAAATTCCAGTGTCCCCGCCCCATTTCCCAGATATAGGGAGTTTATTGTTTGGTGGACCGTGTACACTTTCGCTTAGTAGGCTAGAGATGAGCAAACTTTTCAAAAGTTCGTTCCGACCGGACTTCCGGATTTTTTTGAAAAGTTTGGTTCAAACGAATTTCGGATTTCTTCGGATTTCATAGTTTAAAGCATCTATATGATATGGGGGTAGTGTATTTGGTTGAATTTAGGGCTCTACATGATGTGAGTAACTTAATTATCTTTTCGATATCTCAAAGTCATTTTTTTTTTTTTTTAAACTTCAATATTCCCCATTACAGGGTCTATGCAGGAAAATCACCATTACAGGGTCTATGCAGGAAACTCACCATTACAGGGTTTATGCAGGAAACTCACCATTACAGGGTCTATGCAGGAAACTCACCATTACAGGGTCTGTGCAGGAAAAAGGTCACAAATGCAGTGAAGGAGCAGCAGTAGTCATTTGAGGCCAGTACAGGAGCAGCAGTAGTCAACATGGAGGCCAGGCAGGAGCAGCAGTAGCCAACATGGAGGCAAGGGCATATATATATATATATATATATATATATATATATATATATATATATATATAGTTTTATGCTACACTCGTGCACCAGGTATATTTGTCTCTCAGGATAACACATATGTGATAGACAGTATCACAAGGATCCAATTATAGTACTTCTATATCTGTACTGCACGTTTTTGTTCCATCCACCCTTTGCTCTCCTATGCCTAATCTATCTATCTTTCGCCCTCTCTATATTTCTCTCTCAATCACTAGATCTTTCTCCTCTCCGCTTTCCTAATCTTTTGGTCTTTGCTTTTATACAATTGCTTCTCAGTGGTCAGTACAGCAGCACCAGCAGTGTTTTGTCAATGACGAGCTCTGTGCACTGCTAACAGTATGCTTCCTCTCTCTCTCTCTCTCTGTGCAGACTACGTTGTGCGGTCATGTGACCCCTCCTCTTAAAGCAATACCGACGTCACAGGGGGTGAGCTAGTGCAAGATCCCTGCTGATTGGATGTGTTCCGGGCATCATGGGAAAGAGCTTTTCCCGCCCGGGAACACTTCCTGCTTTCTAAAATGGTGGCTGCCATTTTAGAAAGCAAGAAAAAAAAATCGGAGCGGACTTCCAAAAATCCGAATCCGATCGGACTTGGACTTTTGGAAAAATCCAAACCGGATCCCATACCGGCTGAACCGGTTCGCTCATCTCTATAGTAGGCATGAACTTTGTTTGGAAAGAGGATTGGATATGAGATTTTAGGGGCATGATTTATGCTAAGATTGGTGTTAATATGAGTTCTGGAGCATGATTCATGCTGAGGAGGTGTGCGAATATAAGGCTGGGTGGGGTGGGGAGTAAATAAGGCTAAGGGGTTTTAATTATGATGTTGAGGGGGCCTTATTCAATCTAGATTGGGTAAATATGAGTCTGAGGGGGAAGGAATTAGATTCAGGTGGAGGATGGCTGAGGGGGCCTGATCCATACTAAGATTGGTGAAGATTGAGAGGATATAATCCAGTACAGGGGTGGATATGCAGCTGTGGGGGCATGAATCAGGTTTGAGGGGTGGATATGGAGATGAAGAGGCCTGGTTTATGCTAAGCTGGGTGACTGTTAAAATGAAGGGGTATGAATCAGGTTTAGGGGATGCATTTGAGGTTGAGGAGACATTAATAGAACTTGGGGGGTGGATATGGAACTGAGGAGGCCTGGTTCATGCTTAGATGGGTGAATATGGGGCTGAAGGGAGTATGAATTGGGTAGAGTTGGTAGAGATGAGGATGAGCAGGCATGATTCAAGCTCAAAGGGGGAATATACCGAGATTAGGGTGTGAATATGAGGTGTGAATATGAGGTTTATGGGACATGAATCAGGTACAGTGATAAGGGGGCATGATTCAAGATTAGAGGGGTGTGAATATGACGCTCGGGGTATAAATCAGGTTTGGGGTGGTGGATACAGTGATAGGGAGGGTGATTCAAGATTAGAGAGGTGTGAATATGACGCTTAGGGGGTATAAATCAGGTTTGGGATGGTGGATACAGTGATAGGGAGGGTGATTCAATATTAGAGAGGTGTGAATATGACGCTTAAGGGGTATGAATCAGGTTTGAGGTGGTGGATACAGTAATGAGGAGGGTGATTCAAGATTAGAGGGGTGTGAATATGACGCTTAGGGGGTATAAATCAGGTTTGGGATGGTGGATACAGAGATGAGGGGAGTGATTAAAGATTACAAGGGTGTGAATATGACGCTTAGGGGGTATGAATCAGGGGCAGTGAATACGGTGATGAGGAGGGTGATTCAATATTAGATAGGTTTGAACATGACGCTTAGGGGGTATGAATCAGGTTTGGGGTGGTGGATACAGAGATGAGGAGGGTGATTCAAGATTAGAGGGGTGTGAATATGACGCTTAGGGGGTGTGAATAAGGTTTGGGGTGATGTATACAGAGATAAGGGGACGTGAGTCAAGATAATAGGAGTGTGAATATGAGGCTTACGGGGTATATCTCAAAGAAAAAGGAGAAAAAACAGTGGGTGAAAGAGAGTAGAGTTGAGATTATTTGACCTCCCAGAGTGGATGCAGAATGGTAACCACGTACGCTTTCAGCACATCTACTTCATCTCCATTCACAATGGCATTTCACCCATATACATCAATCCTTGCACCTGATTTGCAAGTTAAACTTTCAAGGGGCAATGAATATGATTAAAAACATATCTGTTATGTATAAGTTCAAGGGTAAAATATGCAATATAGATATCAGCTCCGGGGCCCTGAGAGCAGATTATTATGCAATGGTTGCCGTAATATATATTGAATATTACTAACAATGATCCAAAATGTATTGACGCCGCTAGGTTATGATGGTGAAGCTTAATGGAATATTGTCATATGTAGATTATTTTTATTTGACAAAGAAATCCAGCAAAAAATTTTTTTTCTACATTGTATAATTCTACATAAGCAGATGTAAAAGTATCTGTAATATATACAAGTAAACTCTGTGTCTCAGCAGTTCCGTCATGCTGTGAATCTAGTCATAGGGATAGAACTAGATGTGACAGTCCTCGGTGCTGGCTCACCCATCTGTTTCGCTTGCGTACTTCAGTCCTCAAGATGCCAAGTTGGACTTTTCAAGTCAATCTTACAACTTATTTGTACTTTCCTGCTGGTGCTCGGCTTTCACTGAGTATTATTTGGGGTCATCTAGATGTGCCTGCAATCTTAAAGGAGTACCCCGGTGAAAGAAAAACGTTTTCAAATCAGTTTGTGTCAGACAGTTAGAGGTGGGTTCACAGTACGTAATCAGCACTGATAAGTTCCGGAGGATTCCGTTGCTCGTACCCACTGACGGCGGCGCGCACCACCGCAAGTGAGTACGAGCAACAGAAACCGCCGGAACTTATCCACCCAGATTCCGTAGTGTGAACCGACTCAGATTTGTAAGTTACTTCTATTTAAAAATCTCAAGTTTTCCAGTACTTATCAGCTGCTGTATGTCCTGCATGAGAGGTTTTCTATGAGGATTTGCTACTACTGCTCTGGACAGTTCCTCTCACAGACAGAGGTTGCAGCAGAGACTTGAAAAAATACACCACTTTCTGCGTCCTGCAGCTGATAAGTACTGGAAGACTTGAGATTTTTAAACAGACCTAATTTACAAATCTATAAAACTTTATGACACAAGCTGATTTGAAAGAAAATAAAAATAAAAAATCCCACTGGAGTACCCCTTTAAGATTGCTGGCACATCTAGACAGCCCTAAAACCAGTTGATTTGAAAAAAAAAAAAAAAGAAAAAAGAAAAATAGAAATCACAGCAGTACTTTAAGATTTAAAGTGTCACTGTTGTTATATTTTTCAAAATCTAAATGAACAGTAGATGTGATATAAAGCAAGTTTGCAATATACATTCATTATTGTGTTTTTTTTTTTTTTTTTGTTGGAATCATTCTGTAAAACAAAGCTGTACTTACCAGAAATCCAGGTCCAGTCTGAAGGCAGATTTTCTAGCAGACCGGCGCGCGTTTACAGTTATTATCGGAACCCCATCGGCCTGTGTAATACTACCCTTAGTCTATTGTTCACACAGGTGCATACAAGGCACTATTTACCCTTTAATTGTATAAAGCAAAAAAAGCAGCACTAATTTAATCAATGTGTGTGACCATCACGTTACTCAACTCCCTTCTACCCCAGCTCTCTACACGGAGAGGGCAACCACATTTTTGCTACTCTTGGTGGAGAGGCTCTTCCTAAGCTTTTGCACAGAGTGTCCATTAATCTTCCAACCCTTCTGGTCCAGAGGGAGCTGGAATAGACCACAATTGTTTATGCACCTTAGTGGTTGAGAGCACACACTCTGGCTTTACAGTAGCAAAAAAAAAAAAACTTAGCATTAATTCATTCTCTGAATGTGGAAACAATCAATGTTGCGTTCAATGCATCCATACTAAACTGTATATATGTATATAAAGCACAATGCGTTTTGAGGCTTTACTCGGTTACTTCCTGTATAGCAAACAGAATTTGATCTCCTCTGGGAATTCTTCCTCGTGACTGTAAAAACCTGAACCGGCTATCAATTATAAAACAAAGACCTGGAATTCATGTATAATCTATCCATTGCCATATATTTACAGTAAATTTTATGTATAGGTATACAATAGTCATTTCTGTAATCAGGGCCGGCGTCAGCACAAGGCTTACCTGGGCAAGTGCCGGGGCCCACAGCATCTCTAGGGGCCCAGAGAGGGAGAGGGGCCCGGTTTTGTGATGTTCAGCCCCCTCACTGTAGTGCAGGGTTAGAACTGAACATCAGAAGACACAGGAGACAGAGCAGGACCTGCACAGAGAGAGAAAAGAGTGAAGGACCTGATAACATGACCTAAAGGTCCTCAACCGTATGTAGATCAGCCCAACAAAGAGAAAGATGGAGAAAACTGAGCTGTAAGTGCTGTGTGTCAGTGTCTGAGTGTGTCTTTGTCAGTCAGTCAGTGAGTCAGTCAGTCAGTCAGTGTCAGTCAGTCAGTGTCTGTGTCAATAATGTATGTTTGTGTATGTTGGTAGAGTCTTACGTGATTGTACATAGTGTGGATGATGGATGCATAGTGTGTGGATGAGACTGTTTAGGCTTTGTGGCCCAAGGGCCCACAAAAGCCTGGAGCCAGCCCTGTCTCTAATATAAAACCCAAACTGGATTTCATGATTTTCTCACCACAACATTACCTACAGTATACTGCCAGTGACCGACATCAAAATCTATAATTATCCCTATAGGATGATCACTTAACGCCATATAGGATTCAGCCTATTTTTGTATTCATGTTTTCCAGGACTCCCAAGGGAGGCCTCCAACTTCTCTAGCCACCAGCAGTCCGATGCTGAGCGTTTAGGTTTGAAGAACGTTGCAGAACCTGAACATTTTGACAGGTCCTCTAAATACCTCTGATGAGCTATCCAGGGGATAGGCCATTACCTCCTTTAAGTTTATATCCTCAATGTATGCTATTTTTTGTAGGACTCGAAAACATGGTCAACTAAAGTATACTTAGAATAGTCACCAGTTGACTGTGCTTAGTCTAATAAAGTGAATGGACCACCATGGCTACACCAGTATCTTTATGCACATCTCAGGCCTGACCCCTGAATGAAGCCTCATATATAGTAAATTCATAAACAGAAACATAAATGCATATAAAAATAAAGAAGAAATAATGGAAATATGTGGAGGAACATGAAGAGATGTAATAAGAGGGGCACAGAGCATAAGGAACGGGCGAGAACAAAACATTCGCTCCGAGGCGGTGATTGTAGAGCGATTTCTTTTAGTTTTTTCTTTTGAACAATATTCCTGTCTGTAAGTTCATTAAAGAACACAGTGGGGAGCAACATGTAAGCTTTTATGAGAGGAGAAAAATAAGGAGGATAAAGCAATATTAAAATAGTATATACAATGCCAAAGATCTTAAATTCTGCAGTGCTGCGGAATGTGATGGTACAGAGTATACTGCAGAGATGAGGCATCCTTAAACCCCAGGGACATGGCAATACCGCCGACAGCACACAACCTTTCTGATTTAAAGGGAACCTGTCATGATTTTCATGCTGCCTCAATCAGGAGTCATCAGGGCGGTCCCCAGTGGCTTTCTCCTGGCTTCTCTATACCCAAAGATGAAGAGACCAATCAATCAAAGTTGGTGGGGCATGAAGAATCTACTGGGGACCACCCCATTGACTCTGGGCTTTATGAACTAATGTGGGGCTATCATTCCAAGAGACACCGCAACATTTTCTAGGAATTATTAAATATGATGGCAAATTATGGGAAATGTAAACTATAAGTATGTCAGGAAAAATTATGTTTTGGCTGACAGTTGATTCCCCCGTCCCGGCCATACACATGCATTTTCGGCGTGGCCGAAGGAGGGGATGTGCAGGTTGCAACTAGGCTTATCCTTCCGAGAACAAAAGAAAAGGCAATAAGAAGCCATCATGTCCAACTCTTATCACCCTTATATGTATGTCGTAAGGGTCTCATACTCTTTATACTGTTGGCTGAACCGGCTGCCAGTGGCAGGTTTGGTTTTTAGTATAAAGTGTATGAGCTCCTTACTGCTCCTCTCTTCTTTCAGACCAGAAATAGAAGGCAATGGAGAACTAAACCAATGCAATGCACCATGATTGAATAACCAGCACTGGTAGAGGGAAAATAGTCTCTTACAGTACACTACGTGCTTCCTCCATATACAGTACCTGCCGGCAGACCTCTATACATCAAATGCACTACTACCTTAGAAACCTATGCTTATATATACCCATTGTGTACAGTAAATATGCCAGTCACTGCCAGACTTCATTGCACAGCCTCACTCCATAGGGGGGTCGATAAGCAAACAATAGCAGATTTCATGGGTGATCATCAGGTGGCGTGCAGCAGGATATCTCGGCACTGACCAGAACATGTTTTCCCTCTATCTCCAACGCTCATCTGCTTTTAACCTCAGCAGTCTAATCTCATTGATTTTCAGACAGTAAAAGCTTCTTCCTCCCCCTAAGGAATACATTTCCCGTTAAACAGTAACCTTAGAGATCTATACATGAAGAGAAAACACAGTATAAGGAGGACGCAGCGAGCAGACGGTGATGGAAAGGGTGAACCAAAACTACTAATAGGCATATACTGCAGGACGATGATTAGGGGATTGGGGGGGAAGGGGTTATCATAGTGCTGTGCGTGCTTCTTTACCTAAATAGTTCACAAATTCTGGTTACCCAGGATATCATCAGTTCCCAGTTACCCTGTGGAATAGCCTGTTCTAAACGTCCTCCAAATTTTGTAGGTCAGAAGCCACTTATAAATACAAGTAATATTGAGCTACAGTCAGGGGAACAGCTACAGGAGAAGTAGAGGTTGCACTTGAGCAACGGAGCCTAAGGAGGTCCAGAAGGTCTCTCATTCCTATGTGTGATAAAGGGTGAGGCGGGGAGTACTGCTATACTTACCGTACATACACTTCTGAATACACTTCTAGCCGCAATAACCATTAGGCTGGGTCCACACTACGTATATTTCAGTCAGTATTGTGGTCCTTGTATTGCAATCAAAATCAGGAGTGGATTAAAAACACAGAAAGGCTCTGTTCACACAATGTTGAAATTGAGTGGATGGCCGCCATATAACAGTAAATAACGGCCATTATTTCAATACAACAGCAGTTGTTTTAAAATAACAGCAAATATTTGCCATTAAATGGCGGCCATCCACTCAATTTCAACATTGTGTGAACAGAGCCTTTCTGTGTTTTTAATCCACTCCTGGTTTTGGTTGCAATATGAGGACCACAATACTGACTGAAATATACATAGTGTGAACCCAGCCTAAACTGCAAAAAAATAAGTCATCTGGCTTTTAGCCTAGTGTTAAATAGCAGTGATGGGGTTTACAAAAAACACAGTCCAGCAACACAGATGTAGAAATATGCAAAAAGAAAAAGATATGCAAAACAAAAAAAATGCAATGGGTGCAAGCCTCACCAACCAGACCTAGGTAGGTATGGAATCTAGATAAAAAATATAAAGAGACAGCACCTCCCAAAATGATGATGGGTGTAGAGTTTGGTGTCAGGGCCAACATCTGGGTATAGGATAAGGACTATGTATCGTTACAAATTTTTGACATATCGGAAGTTTTGATGTCAAAAATGGTAACCAAACAGTAACACATTTCAGTGATTGGTGCGAGTACCAGCATGAAATTTCTATTGGAATACTCCGATTGTATGTTGGCACTAGTGTGGAGCTAGAGAGGTCACACTTTTTAGGTTTGGCAATGTTCTCTGAACCCAAACGCTCGTCATTTGAGTTCCCAGAGCTTCGGAGGTTCGATGCAATCCTAGGGAGTCCTTAAAAATCTTGGCCAAAGGCTGTATATGTGTTTTCCAGGACTCCCTAGGGTGGCATCCAACTTCTGCAGCCATGGGGAGTCAAATGCCAAGCGTTGAGTCCGGAGAACGTTGCTGAACCCAAACAGTTTGGCCTCTCTTTTCATCTGCTCAATACTAGTTGGTCTCATATGGTGGTACATGGAACATCTACATCTAATGGTAATGACTAGTCCCATTTCCATGGATGAATTTTAGGTTTGATCAAATTGGCCACTGAATTTGCTTTGTATTAGAATTTGTAAGTGCCTCGATTGCCCTAGAAAGTCATGTAAGACACTCTGAGGTCTCCTAGGACTGTATCCAACTCTGTCCCTTACTGTACTTAACCCTAACTAACCCCTAATGCTAACCCTGTAAACCTCAATTGGAAGCAATTCGTCCAAAATAAATTTTGAACAAATTTAATTGCAATGAATCAATTTATCCATCACTAGTAGGGGCCCAATAAAATTGGACCCCTAGAACAATAAGAAGCTCAAGCCCAGCACTTATAGACGTTGCTCAAAAAAATAGAACCATACTGCATGTAGCTGGTTAAGAATTGGGAGACAAAGTTAAAATGAAAAATATATAAAAGAGACCAAGCTGATGGGATTTTAGTGTATCCTTTCATTCTGCATTGATCCCATATGATTTGTAATCATTGAATTACTGTAAATAATCCATACGTGTAATGAGTCTGATTATTTCTCTAATCTGTCATCTCCGGAGCATGAACTAGGTCGGGGAGCCTAAGGTTTAGTAATGACGCAGGAAAACTCAGTCCTATAAAGCAAAGCGTGACAGCTGATACTTTCAATCAACCTCCCAGATCAATAGCTGCCATACAGATGGCCGACTCAGGTTTTTCACATTTTTACTTACACTTGAAATATGAGAGTAACCAGGAAAAGTTTTATTATTACATCTGCAGCTGGAACGTTCTATGGAAAAGGCAAATCATGTTTTATTATATTCTTGTAATTTGATTATATAAAAAAAGACTTTATTCACTGATATCACTAGCGTAATGTACCTACTATATTACCTTACCTCTACTTGCACAAATGATGTGACAATTGGACTTACTCCCTGGATAGTTTGTGGATTTGTTGTTGGCTGAAGGATAGATATTAGAGCGTTGTTATTGATGGTGTATATTCCGAGTAGGAACTGCTTACAAATGGTGAACAGGGTCCGTTCTAGGTCCTTTTCTTTTTAATATGTTTGTTAGTGACATAGGACAGGTTTGGTAGGTAAGGATAGTGACATAGGAGAAGGTTTGGTAGGTAAGGCAAATGACATAGGAGAAGGTTTGGTAGGTAAGGTTTGTCTGTTTGTTGATGGAACAAAAGTGTGCAATAGGATTGATATTCCTGGAGGTGTCAGTAATATGGATAAAGGTTTTAGCTTTACTAAATAAGTGGTTCAAACTATGGAAACTGCAGTTCAAGGTTTCCAAATGTAAAATAATGCACCTGGGGGAAAGAAGAATCCTCTATCAGATTATCAAATAACTTTTCCCTTATCCCAGGGATAGGGGAAAATTAAGAGATTGTGGGGGTTCCAACCTCTGTACCCCCCACTGATCTCTGTATGAGGCCCCCAGCTTCTGTATTATAAATAGAGCCATGGGTATGGCCCGTGACCCACGGCTCTATTTATTCCTATGGAATCAACAAAAAGAGCTGAGTACGGCCCTTTTCTGGCATACTTGGCTCTTTCCATCGCTCTATAGGGATGAATAGAGCCATGGGTCAAGTGCCGTACCCATGGCTCTATTCATAATACAGAAGCTGGGGGCCCGATACAGAGATCAGTAGGGGGGTACAGAGGTTGTACCCCCCGCAATCTCCTAAATTTTCCCTATCCACAGTTAATTTTCCTGGAATTTGCTTTTAAGGATGTAAATCTGTATAGTCTGGAGAAACAATGGGAAAAGGTGGACTTGTTTTAAACCTTTAAAAAGGGCTAAATAATGTTCAAGAGGGAGATCTGAAGTAATTTGGGGCAAGATCAGAAGCAACATAAGAAAATATTACTTTTCTGAAAGAGTAGTAGATGCTTGGAACAAACTTTCAGCAGATGTTGTTGGTAAATCTATGCATTTATAATTTGTGTCTCTATGGATTTATAATTTGAGTGTTTTTCTATCTATCCAATATATTTAAAAATGATAGACAAGTGTTGGATAAAGGGTTATATCCAGAGCTCACACATAGAGCTACAGCATAACTGTGTTCTTTTGTCTTATTTACTTCAACATCATCAGATGTACAAACCCAGTTCAAGCACAAGGCCAACTTCATCCCTTGTGCTGGATGATGGATTCAAGATGTAGCAGATCTCCTTCACTCGAGCGTAACTACCACCAGCCTGACCTCGGAGATCGTAAAGTTGGGGAGGAGTGAAGGAGATCTGCCTAGGTCTGTAATCCGTCATCGAGCACAAAGGGTAAAGTTGGCTTTTTACTTATAGTTATGCAATAGCTTGTGGTTTCTTTGCATTGTGTGGACTGGATTTGGAGTTAACAGCCTCCTGGACATCACCCTGTGCTATCAAGTACTCAGCCCTAGTACTGTTTATTTGGATCATATCCAGAGTTGGCTCTACGAGAGTGATGTGTGTGGTCAGAAGAGAGCACAGCTGGTCCTGATGGTCTGGGCACTTACAGTTATTATTCCTGTACTAATGGAGAGGCCACTACAACCCCTCTTATTGCCGGGCAGGTGATAAAGTAGCCCTACCACATAACAATACATGGTATATAAGAGTTCCTATTACATTAGGTCCCAAAAAAGGATGTTTTTATTGATGGTCTCTTCTCAAAATAGGCGGCCAATATCAAATCAGTTGGGTTCTGGCATTCAGCTACCCCACTGTTCATCTGTTTGACAGAACTGCAGCACCCATATATACAAATAACGGGGAGAGTTTAAAAATCTATAGACTATGTAATGGCCACACTGGGTTACTGCAGCCCAACATCCACTCCTGTTCCCGACTTGAGCTGCAGTAACCCAGCACAGTCACTATACAATGTATGGAGCTGTCTTCTTGCAGCTAGTTTGGTGATGTAACAAGAACACTATATAATTACTGTATATTATTGAAGAACTATATGTAATATGTATACGATGCATGTACAGAGAGTATGTGAGTATTCATTCTAAAAAATGTAGGCAATAATTTTAAGCCGGTCAATAATTCCTTTTTCCATGGCAAGCACAATACTAGCAATTCCTGACAATGTTATTCTCATACATGCACTCTATCAGCTCTATATACCGCCTTAATAGCCAAATAAATATGCTGTAAGTGAAGCCATTATGATGTCTCTTGTTAATTTCATTATAATACGTGGATTTTATTTTACACTTGTGGAGTCTCAGTCACTAAACTGAACAGAAAGGGATCTCTTTGTCTGCAGTATTCAGGGACGTCTATGAGAAGCCGTGGAAGGGTTCACACCACCCATAGCAACTACTTAGATATTACCCTAGGCAGCACTTCAGAAATGACAGAATCTGATTATTTTCTTCAAGAAACATCATCTTTTTCCCAGGAATATGTTCTCATAAATAACCCCCATCTGACTGTAATCACTTACCCAGTATGCTGGATTGATAGACTTGAGGGTTTCATAATACTTTTCTTAGAAATTTTTACAGAAATTATTAAAAAGTTGATAATTTGCAGCCCCAGGGTCTTAATTGGTGAAGACAAAATGAATTGTTTATGCAAATCTGTTAATAGTTAATATTTGTAATTATAAAAAGGTACTTAATGGACTTTTCTTTCTCTCTTTCTCTTCTCTTAAGACTCTTTTGGCCAAGGGGCCATGGAGAAGTTGCTATGCCTGTTGCTGATGGGAGCTCTGGGGTACTTTGGGAGAGCACAGCATTGCCCCGGTCGCTGCATCTGTCAGACCAACTCTCCAACTCTCACCATGCTGTGTGCCAAGACAGGACTTCTCTTCGTTCCACCAGCTATTGATCGCAGGACAGTGGAGTTGCGACTTACAGATAATTTTATCACCATCATTCGACGCAAGGACTTCAGCAACATGACCAATTTAGTGCACTTGACATTGTCACGGAACACTATAAGCCAAATTGTACCATTGGCATTCTCTGACCTTCGTTCTCTAAGAGCCTTGCATATGAACAGCAACAGACTTTCTGCCCTAAGGAATGAGCACTTTCGCGGTTTGGGCAATTTGCGTCATCTCATTTTAGGTAACAACCAGATAAATACTATACAGCCTGGGGCATTCCACGAGTTTCTTGCCACTGTGGAGGATCTTGACTTGTCCTACAATAACCTTGAAGAACTGCCCTGGGAAGACATTGGCCAAATGGTGAATCTTAACTCATTAACTCTAGACCATAATTTGATTGACTACATTGCAGAAGGAACATTCACAATGTTGCAAAAGCTTGTGAGACTTGACATGACGTCTAATCGCTTGCACAAATTGCCTCCAGATAACCTCTTTCTAAAGTCCCAAGTATTGGCAAGTTCAAGAGGTAACAGTGCTTCATCTTTGGCCATAAGCTTTGGAGGAAATCCCCTACATTGTAATTGTGAACTGTTATGGCTGAGACGACTGACAAGGGAGGATGATCTGGAGACCTGTGCCTCCCCGGAACAACTAACCGACAAGTATTTTTGGTCAATTCAAGAGGAGGAGTTTATCTGTGAGCCTCCCCTAATTACCAAACACTATGCCAGCAAAACATTTGTCATGGAAGGACAAAGCGTCAGCCTTAAGTGCAAAGCAGTAGGCGATCCCGAACCATCAGTCCACTGGATAGGTCCAGATGGAAAACTTATTCATAATACAACACGGATTGTAGCTCATGACAATGGAACTCTAGATATTAACATTACAACACTAAAAGATAGTGGTATATTTACTTGTATAGCATCTAATGCGGCTGGTGAGACCACTGCTCCGGTGGAATTGGCAATAGTACCCCTTCCATTGCTGGTGAACAACACAGCTCATATTAAGGAACCTGATCCTGGGTCTTCTGATATCACAACTTCAACTAAGTCTGGATCTAATGACACCAAGAATTTACAAGACAGGAGGATTGTGGTGGACAAGTTGAAGTCAACCTCAGTTGTCATCCAGTGGCCATCGGAGCGTCATATACCTGGGATCCGCATGTACCAAATTCAGTATAATAGCTCCTTAGATGACTCTTTAGTATACAGGTGAGAATTATTGGTGGTCATATCAGTAGCAGTCAGTCAGTATATGATATCATATAATTTCTATGAAAAGACATTAATTCCTGAATATTGTTGAGTGGACTTGAGATGTGTACGGTTGGCATTTCATTCCCGGTGTCTTGGGAAGTTGGGTGCCGCCCTATTTCTGCCAGGAAAACATGGAAACAGCCATAGGCCATAGGCTGTATTCATGTTTTCCAGAAGTCCCTAAGGCGACATCCAACTTCTCCAGATGCCAGGAATCAAATGCTGGGCGTTCGAGAGAAGTTGCTAAACCAGGATAGTTTCCTCAAATCTGTCCAACACTATTCCTAGACAACTCCCCAAAACTGGGCTGAGACTTGATTTAGGATTTAAAATGGTATTTCCAAACATATGGCACTAGATGTTACAACTACCAGTCAAGATAGAGAACTACTAACACTGTACATTCTGAATTACAACTATGAATGTAACCAGTTTGTATCTCCTATGAGGGTAGTAAAATACCATTTTAGGTGGAGGCTCATAAAGTAGAACAGTGTTAAGGGGTAGAGGACGCAGTCTTAGCCCTGCCCTATTGTCTGGAGAGCCCTCTGCTGTGTAAAAAGAAAGATAGCTTCCATCCCATTGGTATGTGAATACTGATTGGCTTAGATGCAGCTCATGGGCGGGAATATTCATTCTCATTGTTATATGTAGATTGGTTGGCTTAGATGCAACTCATGGGCGGGTATATTGATTCTCTTTGTTATATTTAGATTGGTTGGCTTAGATGCAACTCATGGGCGGGAATATTGATTCTCATTGTTATATTTAGATTGGTTGGTTTAGATGCAGCTCAGGGGGGGGAATATTGATTCTCATTGTTATATGTAGATTGGTTGGCTTAGATGCAGCTCAGGGGTGGGAATATTGATTCTCGTTGTTATATGTAGATTGGTTGGCTTAGATGCAGCTCAGGGGTGGGAATATTGATTCTCATTGTTATATGTAGATAGATTGACTCAGATGCAGCTCAGGGGTGGGAACATTGATCCTCATTCCTACTGCTATTTTGAGATTGGTTGGCTTGATTTCCATTGTTATATGTTGATTGGTTGACTTAGCTGCAGCTTGGGTGGGGATGGTCTTTACCGAAAGAAGGCTCGCAATATAATTCTTTGAATAAAGGAAGAGGATAACATTTAAGTATCCTTCCCTTTTGTTTAGTCTAAGAAAATGGTTTGTTTGTCTCTAGTTATATACACATACACTGTACAGGAAGTCTCATAGTCTCAGTAAGAATCCTAACGTATCCTTAATTATATTACTGTAATCGAGAAGGTTGCTCCAAAAAACACACTATTTTTCTGTTCCTGTGTATTATACCATCTACGAGTCTTTCGCATTATTTCTCCAGATATTTCTTACCATGAAAGAATCCATCGCTACGGAAGAACTGGTGAGATACGATCGGCCCAGCATCACCATAATGAGATTCCCCTAAGTGTAAAGAAAGAGAATGTCACACACTGCAAACAGTTTATAATGGGACAAGTCAGGCTTGCTGAGCGTTACAGGGTGGGAATATTTGCCATAGATAAACATTATGGAGGAATAAAATCTGCTTAACATGTAGATACAAGGCAGATTAACGTGCAGAGTTTAACTAAACATATTGCATAGAATATATTGATGATACTGTAACTAGTAAAAGGTAGAACATTTTGTGGGAATGTTCCTATTTGTCTCATATTCTCCATAGGGTTGGCAGAACCTATGACCATACAGTAAATCATTCTATACAGGGCTCCTCAAGGCTACCAAAGAAATAAGAGAAAATTGGTTGAACCCACCAATATTGGCAGGACCAGCGGATCACCCTATGTGTTCGGGTAACTCCTCCCGGACATCATTTGTGGATCAGGTTTGGATTAGTGTAGTAGCACTTTCAGACACCGACAGTGTAGGACAAGGTTTCCTGTGGTTAACTACTTAAAGAACATGTATATTTCCACCTTCTATCATTGTACACACAGTACTTAGCATCAGTAAGGTTTAAGAGTTCACCATCCTGATGAGGAATATACCCTAGTGACTGGTTCTAAAGTCACCTGCAAATTGGGGTTGTCTTCTGCTGGATCCATAACTGCATCAGCACCTGGGACCACAGAAGGATTCTCTCTTACTCTAGTAGACCACCCTAACAAAGCCCCTCAGGTTCCCATCTGTATTGTCCTATTAGGCCATGTCACTGTATTAGCCTAATAGGTTGACTCTAAGTATAAGGCTATGTTCACACTATATTTTTCTATTTAAAAATAGGTCAATTTTTTTCCGCAATTTAATTGACTTCAATGCAATAGATGTCAAAATAACGATCATGACAATTATTTTCGGACATCTTTTGCAAACACTGGACGTTAATTTATACTTACACTTTATAACTTATACTTATACTTACACTGTTTTACTTTACCGTTCACACACAGTTCTTCTTTTTTCATCGTTCTTTCACCGTTTTTACTATTAAATTCAATGAACTTTTGAATTAAAGACACATCCAAAGAGCAATTTTTTCCTCCCTTAAACGTAGAGAAAGAAACGTAATGGGAACATAGCCTAACACTGATAGGTAGTAGTGAACACTAGGAGGAAAAAAAATACAAAAATGATATTGAATACATTTTATTAAAAAAACAAAAATAATCTCAATAAAAAAAGAAAATCATCCTCTATTTGATTAAAAAAAATGATTGCAGTACTAAAAAAAAAAGTTCCTTTTAAAGATTAGTTATTAGTACTAACAAAGTAATAATGACTTTTGTTTATTACTGCAAAGGAAATGACAAAAAAATGGATTTTTAAAAATAAATCAATAAATGAAATGCACTAATATGTCACTAATAAAAACCATGACCTTCTGGAAAAAAAAACCTAATCCTATGTATAGTATTGGCTACATCAATAGTAATATATGTTCAAGAGTAATATATATGTTATAAGTCATAGAATATAGTGAGGAAAACATGACTTTTTTCCCCCAGAAAATATGCTTTTATTGTGAAAAGTACTGAAACATTATAAAATAGATAGCTAGAGAGACAGACAGAGAGATAGATAGATAGATAGATAGATAGGAGATAGATAGATAGGAGATAGATAGATAGATAGATAGATAGATAGATAGATAGATAGATAGACAGACAGACAGACAGACAGACAGACAGATAGATAGATAGATAGATAGATAGATAGAGATATAGCTACTGTATATACTTATTTGGCATCATTATATTATTACTAACCCATTTAATAAAAGTAAAGGGTGCGCCAAAAGTTAAAAACGAACAGTCATATGCCCACATAGTCAAACTACCCCAATCCCCATTATGCCAGGTCCTGCTACTTACTAGTTTCTCCAGTGTGTCAACCCTGCAGGAAGGCCGTTATTATGAAAGATGGACGTCATTTTTACATAGTGTGAACCTAGCCTAAACATAACAAAAAAAACAGCTATGAAAAATAACGCACCGATCATCACAGCTGCTATGATGGCAGGAACAAGAGCTAAGTGGTCTTATATAAATGGAGCTTTACTGCAACCGGCACATATATGGAGCATAATCAATAAGGGAACTCCATCCCCTCTACATACCATAGTATAAGCAAGCTTCCCCAAATGCACCCTCACAATATAGGTGTCAGTGCATAAGAGATTAGCGCACTTACAATGATGTCAACCATATATAATGGACGCCAGTGCAATCAGTCCCTAAGCCCGCATATCTCATACACTACCCACATGCCAATCAAAGCAGATATTGTGCGATGCAGAGAGCTGTTCACCATGGCCCTTGGGTGACAAGTCTCTTTTGTGAATAGGGCAGTATGTAAGACACCATCATTCAATGTCAAACATGATATCACCTATGAATCTCCACCACCCCAGTACTTGGCTGAAATGGTGGGATCCAAAGATGTAATGTTCCTCCAGCACAGCAACATAAATATTGGCGGCAGTTGGCGCCCATGGCCACACCTTTCTTCTGGATATATAAAATGTTCTCAAACATAAAGTTATTGTTGGATAACACCAACTCTAGTAAGTCAACCAAAAATAAGGAATAGATTTATCTAGCCCTGGCCTTTGTAACCACTGCCATGCCTGCATTGTGTGCAGTAGAAAGATACAGGCTAAGGCTATGTTAACATTACGTAAGCTACATAATAATCATGGCCGTTGTTGCTGATTTACAACAACGGCCGTGATTACTATGTAGCTTACGTAGTGCTGCCTTCAATGGAATCCTGTTTGGAGTGTATACACATGGTACACACTCTGGGCCGGGATCCCTAGCAGCGCAGCGAGAAACTGACATGTAATTGAAAAGCGGCCGCAGAAAACCCTTCCGGCTGCAAGCTTCATTGTGAGCAGTGGGGAATTCTGATACGGGTGCATCCGTGTGCGCCCACATTATAATTCCTCACTGCTTACAATGGAGCGTGCGGCCGGAATTCAGTGGTGGTAAAAATCATCCAGCCGTACTGCAGTACCGCCCGGGATGATCTTTTCTGACACGGGTGGTTCCATGACCTGACCGGGTCATGGAACGGCCTGTGTCTCACCACGTCTGAACATAGCAAACCATCTGAACAATGTCAAAGGTAGCCAATATTACTCCTACTGGAATGTCAATTTCCCCTGGTTTTATTAAAGGGGTTATCCAATGTTAGGTAACTTTTAATATATTGCTGCTTTAGAAAACAAAAATGAGCCTATGCTCACCTCTCCGCACTCCCCCAGTGTCCTCCTTCTGATTTCCGGAGTTCCTTGCTGATCGCAATCACCTCGCAAATCATCTTAGGAGTGACAGCAAGCACAGCCAATTACTGATTGAGACAGGACAGCACTGTGGCCAGTGATTGGCTGAGTGGGCTGTCGCTCGTGAGAGAGTTTGTCACGGAAGTGGAGGAGGCTGCGATCAGCAATGAACACCGGAGATCCGTAGCAGGACACAGGGGGAGGGCAGAGAGGTAAGCATGGGCTCTTTGTTGTCTTCTATTTAACAGCAGTAGTATTATGAACGTTATCAAACACTGGCTAACCCCTTTGAGGAGATCACTAGTGCCCTTTAAATTAAATCAGATATTACACTGATTCCCACGCCAGTAACGCCTTCTTAATAGTTTGGCATGGAGGCCATTTATGCAGCAAACAGTGGTGAGTGGTGGATGACTCCACCTACATATTTATGATGCCTATTTTGTTATCATTGACGAAATTATACTGCACTGCAGTGTCGGACTTAGGTATCTGGGGGGAAATGAGGAAATGAGCCTTGGAGCCCACCAATAAAGAACCAGTGCAAAACAATATGTCAGTCAGTTTATGCAGACTCTAAAGCTGGGGGCCCAAGGGACGATCCTCCGGTCCTCTGTTAGGCCAGTCTGACACTGCTGCACTGTATACATACAGGATGGCAATGTAGTTAGTGATCAGACACTATATAAACACATTTTTCCTTATATTCTGTATATGGATGACGAAATGAGGTGATGGTTTGCTGTATATGTATGATCGGTCTGTCTGTTTTTCCATCAACCATCTATTAAGAAATGCAGTATATCCAGAGATCCTACTCTGCATTTCATAGGATACAGTACACAGAAACAAAAATAGCATAACTAACACAGCTTAAAACCCAAAGAACGTAATTACGCCTTTGTCTGTAGACTGCAACGAGTGCATTAACCGGCCCGCTGCACTAACTCAACCCCATGTGATTTATTGATCCGGCACGTCTATCTAGTTTTTATCCTCCATTCCCTTCCCCCCATTACAAGTCAAGCATCAAGTGCTTCACAGGTTTATGTTGCCTTCCACAATTATGTACAGTACAATTTATTATACTATTTGTATTTCTTACGATTAGAGAAAGGAGGTATTTAGAAGCAGAAAATTTAACAACAAAAGGTAAAACTGTGATTTATAAGATGTGAGAAATCATCGGTGTTGCACATATGGATATCACCATGTTCAGAGTTTTCTATCTTCTTCTATCCTTTGTCCTTCTGCTGGTTTCCTGCCGAAAACTCCCAGCTGGTCACAAATATTTATCGCTTCTGCTTAATGAGCCTTGAAAGCTACTTAAAAAAGCATTAAACCTCACTTGCTCTCTTGAAAATATAAACAGCCCAAATACTATGACAGAAGAAAAAGTGTGAAATTTGAGTCACACCCCAATATTTTAAAGCAGTAGTCCACCAATTCTGATCCTCTGTTCCAATGGTGCCAGGTCCCTGCTGCTCACCCACCACCACCTGTTGATGTCTCCACTCAAGCACCCGCTCAATCACTGGGCGTGACGGTTGTCCCGCCACGGGCAGTGAGTGACACTTCCTTGTGCCAGGAGGACACCAGGCAATTACCTTGCACAATTTGAACAGCAGTGACAGGAGAGTGCTGTTTTTTTTTTGTTTTCCAGCTCATCATGGCCACTAATAAAAAACAAAAAAATCAGTATCCCAGCGGGATACATTCCCTAGCTTAACTTTCCCCTCCTCTATTTTAAATTCTTAATTATTATGTTCTTTTTATCCATCAAAGAAAATGATCAAGAGTACCTACCCTCTATCTATACAGAGCATGTTACAATAGTCCACCATCAATAGGGTCACCATCAAAAGTTAGTTGTGAATAATTCCATATGGAAAAGACCCAAGGGACCCTAGAGTCAATTCTAAATAAAGTTGTCTCCTTCTAAACCTTTGTGGCTCAATGTTGCATAAGAGGATGCCCACTAGGAGTTATTTTAGTAAGTACACTTACCTCTCTGGCTTCATTGGCACTGCTTATATCTTACCAATCCGCCCCACTGTTCGGCTGCTTCCAGGTTCTTGGGCTGTGATGCTGTTTGCCCACTCAGCCAATTAGAGACTGAGGCGGGACACCGCTGCACTGATTGGCTAGGTGGGCCTTGCTGGAAGTGGCTAGACTGTGGGACAGATCAGTGGTGGCACTGCAGGGGCCAAGGAGATAAGTAGACTTTATTAATTTCAGATTACCTATTCACAAGTATATTTTAAAAGAAACTACCGCCAGGAATACTTCTTCAAAGCACACAGTTCATGTCATTTGAAAAGTATTTCATATGATCCCATCTAATCAGGAGAAATGCATGCTTAGTGTATTTTCTCCCAGCTCTTTATAACATGAGCTGGATAAAGTCCAAATGCAAGTCTATGCAGCTGTCCAGGGTTTATGACACAGGACGAGGGAATAAGCATGTGTCTCACCTGACCAATAAGAATTGTTCAGTCTCTAGGGCATCAAAAGTTTTTCTAAGTGGCAACTTTGCTTTAATGACTTACCTACTACTGTAGTGATCTTGCCTTGGAACAAGTTTGTCCTCAACTTTTGAAAACTTTCTTTGTTTTCTTCATTCAGGATGATCCCTCCGAGTAATCGAAGCTTCTTGGTTAATGACTTGGCTCCCGGACGGGAGTACGACCTCTGTGTCCTGGCTGTCTATGATGATGGGATGACTTCACTCACTGCTACTCGGGTGGTGGGATGTGTCCAGTTCAACACGAAAGAAGAAGGTGCACAGTGTCAACCACTCCACACCCAGTTTCTAGGTGGAACTATGATTATCATTATTGGAGGAATCATTGTGGCTTCTGTGTTGGTGTTTATTATCATTCTGATGATTCGATATAAAGTGTACAGTGGCCAGGAGGAAGGAGGGAAAGCCAGGGTCAGTAATGTATATTCCCAGACAAATGGGCAACAAGGCATGGCTTGTGCTCATTCCTGTGCCAAGTTGGGAGAAAATAACTATGAACCATTGCCCCCATCTTCCAAAGAGACCCCAATGGAGGGCAAAGACGCTGGTAAAGGGGAGAACAAGCCTTGTACACCTATTCCTGCTCCTCTGATGGAAATGGACAAGAGGAGAACTAAGACATCTAGTGATCTTCAAACAGTGGCTCTTTTGTCTTCTCTTTCTGGAGGAGACCAGACAGAGACCAGCGCATTGGGCTCCACCACCTCATTATGTCTGATTACAGAAGGGCAAGCACACGTGGGACCCAAAGCTCCTCCCAGGACTTATCAACATAGGTTCTCCTTCGATGGAGACTACACTCTGTTCCAGAGCCACAGTTATCCTCGCAGGGCACGGACAAAGAGACACATGTCCGCCTTGGAGTTGCACAACCAAGAAGCTGACCTTGGACATCGAAGAGTCACATTTAGCAGCACAGAGTGGATGCTAGAGAGCACCGTGTGAAGAGTACAGTAGTTCACACAATTTTTGAAGGAGGAGGTAACATGGAGGGACACTTCCTATGACACCTTATGTCTCAGCAATCATGTTAGGGGCACCTCAGAAGTTCTGCATTGTGTAGCTATGTTTAATATCTCTGTACACTTTCCAAGCAGAGAGAAATTATTGGATTCAAGGTAGTTGCGGGAGAATCAGCCAAGTTCATGCCAGGTTTTCTTATCCAGTCAAGATACGTTTAGTCATGTTGTCATAGGTTGTGTACTGTGTCGAGAACATCTAATTGATTCCTTGAAGTGTACAGATTTATTCTACATTGGTATATGAGGCATTTACTTTGGAAGAAGCATGGGCACTGCTTTCTTGAGGGTCACAAATGTTGTCTATCTAGAGCCCCACAGCCCAATGTTGCCGTGTGATGCAGAATAAGACAAACACCATATGATAACCAAGAGGTAACCAAGAATTTTTCTGACAAGCTCCTCCAACTTGCCCCAACTAAAACTGATCCACATCTTTGCCCTCCTGTAAGACCCTCCCTCCTCTGGTTTGGAGATTTAGAGGGATATTGTTCTGCTTGGGTTGTGGTACATGAATGCTGAGCCCTTTGGAGCAGTGCCTTACACCATGAGAGAGACCAGCACACAAGCTTTCTGGAACCCTCTGTGACCTTTCCTATAAATGGGGAATGGACACGCTGGGTCATCAGAGGGAAACAGGACTTATGCACAAACGACACGATACCCAAACCTACTGTATAAGGCCTTCTGCGCAGTAGAAAGAGGGAAAGCTTAGAGGGATTTGTTGACCATGTTGTTCGGGTCCTGACACCATATACCTTCTGTACATCTAGCTGGTCTGGATCCTTTCTGAGTAACTCAAGTCAGGAGCCTTTCTGGAACCTAGCAGGAAGAGATATCATCTGGAATTGACAAGCACAAGTTTTTACATTAAAAACATGTGTCACCTCCCTCTCCTCAGCACATATATCATTGCAGAGAGAGAGAGAGAGAGATATTGCAGTTGGGTGCAGTGGGAAATTAAAGTCCTTTCTGTGACTGCTCCGTGTGTCTCTTGTGCTTATTTCTTCTCTGGAAAATATGTCAATTAGGACAGCAGGGGGTTGTAGCCATGTGCACTACGCATTTCAAAAAGCATATAGAAGGATTATGAATCTATGATTACAGAGCAAAGCTGAGAGTGCTACTACTGTATGTACAGATGTGTCCAATCTTACCTTTCCTTTAGTTAAGGATTTAAACTTCTCAAAGGGCTTAATTTACATAACAATAAATGGGATGCACACACATACACTAACACAGAGTATACACTAAAGGCCCCTTAATACAAAAGATGTAATCAGCCAACAAATGATTAGCGGATCACTACCCCTTTTTACATGGGTTAATTATCAGCAGTGATTGTTCCAGGTAGTTGATAATCAGCCTATGTAAAAGAATTCTTAGTGATCAAGTTTCTGTGGATCATTTTGTTGTGAAATGCTTTCAAGCTCGCACCTTACATCTCAGAATATATTAGGTTTAGAGAAGTTAAAGGGGTTATCCAGTGCTACAAAAACATGTCAACTTTCTTCCAAAGACAGCATCACTCTCGTCTCCAGTTTGGGCAGGTTTTGAAGTGAATGGAGCTTAATTGCAAACCACACCAGGACTGTAGACAAGAGTGGTGTTGCATCTGAAAGTGGCCATGTTTTTGTAGCGTTGAATCCTTTTAAGAAAGGACATATCTAAATAGGAAATCACTAAAATGGGCTGACTAAATGGTGCTTGTGTATTTTCTCATTTTTTGCAAAAAATGTTTTTATGTGTTTCTACCTATGAGGGCATGCAGAGGTATCTGGGCTCTTGTACCCAAGAGTAGTGTTGAGAAGTTAAACTGTTAGGGTTTGGCAACATACTCTGAACACAAATGCTGGGCATCCAACTCCCTTGTGGCTGCAGAGGTCAGATGTGGCCCTAGGGTGTCCTGGAATGCGTATTTATGTGTTTTTTTCTACACTACAGACGAATATATTATTAAAATATTTTCTATAAAATCATAAACTCAGCAAAAAGATATGAATATTATAGTGGTAACAAAATAATAGTTTAGAGCAGTCTTTATGGGATAAGATTTAATTTTTATATGTCCTAGATAAGTATTTTTTATTTATCCATGCACCATAATAAAGAATATTGGAACGCTATATTTATGCCTCCAAGTAACATGATCTTTTGTAATTTATGGTTTTCAACAGGTTTGGAATTCAAAGGATTGTATTATATGCAAATAATAATATTTAAAGGGAACCTTTCCTCACTTTTTTATATTGCCTGAACCATGAGTCATCAGGGTGGTGCCTAGTGGCTCCTTCCTGCCCCATCAGCCTACTCAATCAAGGCTTGTAGGGTGGGGAGAAGTCACCATTGACTTCCCTTATGATTCCTATTTAAGGGGTTATCCAGTGCTACAAAAACTTGGCTGCATTCTTTTAGATACAAAACGACTCCTGTCTCCAGTTTAGGTGAGGTTTGCAATTAAACTCCATTTGTTTCAATAATACTGCGCAGCAAAACCCCACCCAAGCTTGAGACAAGAGTGGGGCTGTCTCTGGAAGAAAGTGGCCATGTTTTTGTAGCGCCGGATAACCCCTTTTAACGAGAAATCTATCTATTTATCTATCTGTTTACATATAACAAAAAAACATGTTTTTATACATTAAAGCAGACACAATAGGCAGACAATTTCTGTTTTCTGTAGCTCACTTTGTCAGTAACTATGTCAACAGAGTAATCCCAGTATTTTTAGAGGATGTGGGATTTGAAAGGGTTTTCTGGGCAAATGTAAAACTTAATTAACCACTTCCTTGCACATTAATACAATAAAATGAATACTTACTTCCCTTGCTCCCCTGCTGCTCCTGCTCTGAGATCTTTCAGTCCAGGCTTCTTTTCCATTTGGCCAGTTTTGAATGTTGTCCCGCTCTCCCATTCAGTTGCGTAATTGGCTGAGAGAATAGGGGGACATGATCAGAAGCTGTCAGAACGGAAGAAAAGCTGGAACTGGAAGATATAACAGCGGGAGCAGTAGGGTGGTAACCATACATTCTTTTATTTCTTTTAATATATTAATGCACAGGGAGGTGGTTAATTAAGTTTAACATTTGCCCTGAAAACCCCTTTAAAGATAGATGACACTATTACTAGTGGTCCAGAAAAGGCAGTATTGATTATACTCATCCCCTTTGCAATGTTTGTGAGAATGAATTGAACTCTATTTTTTCATATAAGCTGTATCTGTCTATGGACACCTTTCTTCTAGTTTGTAAGGAAAATATGACCAGGGTGAATAGTTAGGGAAGACACAATAGTGTGCCCTAGTGCTAGCCCCCCCCCCCCCCCCCCAGCTGTCCCTCCCTACTTGCCCTAGGGAGTCGGTGACAACAGTGGACACAGAGACAAAACATAATGAAAAAACAAGACAAACAGGCACTAATGAATGATCATACAGAAAGGGGTAAGAACAAATGCAGCACAAAAATACAGTACAAGCAAATGCAGTACAAAAATCAGCAGAAAAACGGGAGGACAGAAAAGAGCAAGCAAGGTGTCAGAAAATCCAAATAGCAATCCAGGTAAATGCAAGCCAACTCCAAAATGGACTTATAGCAAGCACTAGTAGCGGGCCAGAGATAGTTTCGGACTGGGGTATAAAGGGCCCAGCAGAGGAAATGATGCTGGGGGCCCACCAATGAAGAACCAATGAGAAATGATTCTCCGGTCCTCTGGTGGGCCAGTCCGACACTGGCCAGAGATATTATTATGTGATGTCAGAGTCCCAGTCCAAGGCATGATTGGATCCAGACCACAGAGATCACAAACTGGTAAGGATATGAGGGGTGAAGGAACTGTCAATCAAAACTAGTTTTACCGTCTGCAGCCCAGAACAAAGTCAGCAGGAGAAACAGACGGGTGTGGTGGAATCCAATTAACACAGCAAAGAGTGAAAAAGAGCAGTATTCAGACTAGAGCAAAACAAAATACACTAGGGGCAAGATTTATCAAAGGGTGTAAAATATAGACTGGTGTAAACTGCCCGCAGCAATTAATCACAGCTCAGCTTTCAGCTCTGGAAAGAGGAGCTGTGATTCGTTGCTAGGGGCAGTTTACACCAGTCTATATTTTAAACCCTTTACGGACTATGGCTGGTGCTGAAGCCCGCGTAGGGATGGATGTGTTACACAATTGACTTCCATTTATTCAATTTCTTTATGGTCATACAGAAACATCCTGCAGCTCTGACAATACCGACAATATAAGAAGGATGGGATAATCCCTTTAACCCGAATTATCACAGTTCATACAAGAAAAAAAATAAATCAAAAGAAATTCATTTCTGCTTCATCCTTTTATGAGTATGAATAATATATGCATACAGAATATGGTGGTAAGTAGTGTGCGGTATGAGAGCAGGGTAGTGTCAAGAGATGTGGCGCAGTAATAAGGAGATGAGAGAGTTGTTAGTATAAGATAGTGCCAAGGATAAAAGCGTATCAGAACAAAGTAAGGTGACAAGAAGGGTCCGCAGTGTAAGAACATAGAGTGGGATCACTGAGGTGGGGTGGGCAGGATGGAGGGTTAGGATCTCCGTTCTATCCAGCATCATAATGTTCTCACCGAGCCCAATAATTAGAATGAGAACTGGCAGCAAATCTTTCCTTACATCCCATATGTCCCGAGCCCAGCAGAGTGCTTAATACTAATCACTTCTCCAACAAAACAGCTGTCTGACAGCCACCTGAGACTGTAACTCTGCCCAGTCTCTTCTATGGTTATTTCCTCTCCTCTTTCATCTGCTATTCACCCCTTATACCTTCCTAGCCTCTTCCTCTGCCTGCTGCTAGATGCTGATCTTCCACGTCCATCCTCGATGCCGGTGTCATCCATTACTGCCTTCTACCTCCTTCGCCTTTCCGCCTTCTCTAAATCTAGTCAAATCCATGTAACTCTTGTCAGTCGCAAAGTTTTTTTTACATCAAGGAAAGCAAAAAGTGGCAATGTAAGCTTTAAATTCAAAAAATATCTTACTCATTGGGATCTTTGAGAGTGCCTACCATTACCTTATGAGCTCAAAGACATTTACAGGCATTCATATATGTAGTGCTTTCAGAGATGTTGGGTGTTACCTATAGATTTTAGGTGTTTTTATGCTTTTTTTGTACATATTTCTATTCCCATGCCAAACAATAGAAATTCAAACCACGTTTGGGCTTTACGTTACCAGTATGGGTCAAAGGCCAAAGTATACAGCAGAATACCAACCACTGATGCATGCATACTAGAAAAGTACAGTACAGAACTTAACCCTAACATTCTTTTACTGTAGATGGACAGACCAATCTAGTAGGTTGGCACTCTTTGAAGGCACCTTTTCTTGGCTTAATGGTCGTGCAGCCATAGCCGCATGAGAGATCACTGGATTATTGGGGCAACCCTTTAATTTCATCATAGCAACACATTCCCTATTTACAGGCATTCTTTTTAGATCTGCATAAATGACACGATCAGCCACTTGTTGGCCAATCAATGGCCAACTTACACTGGTCAAAAATCATTCACACAAACATTTGTTTGGCTAATTATCAGTCAATGTTAGGCCACGTTCCTACATGCAGACAAAAACATGCCCTTATGCTTTCACCCATAGAGCCCTTGCACACTGAGTAAAAGAGGTTGACTTTACGAGCCTGTCCTATTTTCAGCCTGTCCTATTTCTTCAATGGGATTTCTCTTGTGCCTCTCCTCTCTGCTTAAAGAATGAACATATTAATTTTTAAAGCAGAGAGAAGAGGCGCAAGGGAAACCCCATTGAAGAAATAGGACAGGCTGAATTTCTAGCGGAATCCGCCGTGTGGACTCCGCTCGTTAATTCAGCCTCTTTTAATCAGTGTACAAGGGCCCATAGACATAAAAAAGGTTGCTGATAAATCACAGGAACAGCACGTGGGTATTGGTAAACACATGGGAAGGGGTTTCATCCATATGCGTTCCTATTTGAGTGATGCACAAGCTGTTTTGTGTGCTCCAAGGAAATCAGATGTCTCTTCCCTGCTGCTCTATCTCTCACTGAGAGGAAGAGATAATGAGCTTTACCCTTTCTCTATCCGCTCATTCCTATTTATTATATAAATGTTACAGTGATAGCTTGGCTTTCTTAATTTTTTATTGCCGCCACATGTAAATCAAACCTTACAGTGAAAGGGTGGGTTCACATTGAGGAATCCGGGCGGATAACCCGCTTCAGATTCTGTCGCTCGCCCACGTGCATCTCCACCTGTGCTATAGACTCCATTTTATGGTCAGGCGGATTCCGACGTCCGGCCCATGAAATAAACATGATAATTCTTTGGGCGGACAGCGGAATTCGCCCGACCATAGAATGGAGTCTATGGCAAGGGCGGAGATGCACGAGGGCTTGGACGTCCGAATTCCTCAGTGTGCACCCACCCAAATATATCTGGAAATAACATTACAAAAAAAAGGAGTTGGATTTTACTCAATGCCAATAAGCTGCTGCAAAAGCATATACCAGTTTATTAAATTAAATAGAACAATCTATCATGCAAACAGAATATTGCTTTTATGTATAGATATTTATAAGTTCAGTACAAAGGACAGAACAAGAGACTATGGAACACTTATTATGTATACCATATACATAATTGACCATTAGAGATGTACTCATCTCTAAAAAGTACATAAAGTCTAGTAAATAGCTATACAGTACTAATACAATCACAAGTAATAGAAGGGGTGTTAAGGAAAAGACTTTCATCATGGCAATGATTTCATTCAGTAGAATGCCTACTGACCATGTGCTGCCCCAGTCTACAGGGAATAACAGCAACTCAGCCATGAAGCAGTAGACCACACAAGTAGAACAAGAGATCTCATTTGGAATCTACATGAAGTGGGTTTCCATTGCTGAGCAGATGTGCAAACGCGTAATGCCAAGTGTCAGCTGGTATAAAGCACGCTGCCATTGGCTTCTGGAGCAGTGGACGTGCAAGTTAAGTGATGAATTATGCTTCTCCATCTGGCAGCCAAGAAGATGAGTTTGCCTGGGGAATAATTTCTATCTGGATATGTCGTGTGTACATTATGGCAGAAGAAGGACAAGCATTAGAGAGGAACACAAGTCGGGCATGCCATTTTCCCCTACTGGAATTTTTTCAGTCAAACGAGCATGCACGAGTTGCGCTCATCTCTAATAAGGATTTTTAAGGATTGGTCCCTTAGTTCCAGTAGAGTAAAATGGCATTATAGGGTTCGGTAGTTCCAATGGAAGGCAACAGATGGAAAGCTTTCGATTGCTACAATTATTGTCTGGGTAATTTGCAACTAGCCTCTTAGTGTACAGGAGCAGGGACGCCTGCCTCCTTTAACAGGAGTTCCTGCTCTTGTACAATGCTGCATGAACAATGATTGGAATTCCCCAAAAATGTGAGGAATTTTGTTGATCTCTGTTGTTCCCTCAGGGTATTGGTGGCTAAAGGTGTCCCAGACAATAAATGGATGAGTGATCTCATAAATGACTACTATTTTACTGATTCTAAGGGAGCAAAGGTAGAGAATGTTTTAAAAACTCTGTCTTAGCCAACAACAGAGTTTGTTTTGCGAGTTAGTCGACCTCATTTTTGTGTCCGTTAAAAAAAAAGGATCCTTTTCGAACCTTTTTTTTTTTATATAATGGAACTCAATGAAAAAACGGATCAAAATTGATGCACACACATGCATCCGTTTTTTTCCATCCATTTTCCATCCGTTTTTTTTGCAAAAAAAAACAAAAACAGATGAAAAAGAACGGATTCCAAAAACGTAGTGTGAACGCAGCCTAAATGGAAGGGAACAATAACAGTAATTTTCCAGAATTTTACACTGTTTTACTTTACATTTCGGAGCAAGGTACCAAATAAATACAGAGATGATAATTAGATATAAGCGAAACCTAGTATGTTCAAGTCTGATAATTCGTCATTTTAATACTGGTGGCTGAAGAAGTTGGATGCAGCCCTAGGGAGTCTGGGAAAACATGTTTTCTAGGCAGCCTTAAGACTGCATTCAGCCATAGTTAAAAACATGCTTGAGTTGCGCTCATCTCTAGTGATAATCATTTAACATAAATAAAGCAGAATTATAAATTCAGCTCTGCTAGATTTTTAGAATGAAAGGCTTCAGAGAATGGATTATGAATTGGAAAGAACTCCAACGTTAAGACAATTCTGTATCAGGAGATTCACTCCAGAGCAGCCAGCAGATATCGATTGATGTTTTGGACTACACCGATGATGACGTAACTACGTGGAACTCAGGAGAAATCTTACAGATCAATAGATATAAACATACAGTGAAGGTCATTTAAGAGGCTGCAGATAATATTTGGAAGGATTATTGGTCTACTTTGGGCAAATACCTTGATTTTATAGGAGCAGACATGATTTATGGTCCTTGCAGCCCGGTGACACAATGATATTTCGATGACGAATGATGAAACTTTGATGGTTGCCATTAGGAATATACTCAGTGATGCATCCATGGAATTATTATATTTTGCAAATTTTATTATTTCATTGTGATTATACTATTACTAAAGGATAGAGGGGAAACCCCTGAGCTACTCCCACCCCCACAGAGACCGACAGCTTCTCTGTAACAATTGGAAACTCTACAAGATAAGGATAGAGAGGAATGGGTGATAGTCATAAAAGGCATTCACGTATTAATGCTACAGTGCCTTAGATTATAGCATGACGCATTACCATTTTTTGGGCCACTCTTTTATACAAGAATGTCTTTGTAGAAACACAAATTCACAAATATAGGAGAGAAGTACAATACATAGGGAAGACTAAGGGCCCTATTCCACTGACACGATCAACAGTGTAGATCGGCGCTCGTTTACTGGGCCTATTCCACGGCCTGATGATTGTTTAGCGAGGGCTGCAGGGACATTGTTACCAATGTCCTTGCAGCCCTTGCAGCATACATTACCTAGCAGGGCTTCTCCTCCGCTCCGTCTTCCTCCCTGGGTCCCGCCTGTGATTGGCTGAGCGGTCTGACAGCTCAGTCAGGCCACACCGAAGCCGGTGTTGCACTGCAGGACCCGGGGAGGAAGACGGAGCGAAGGAGAAGCCCTGATTTTAGGTTTGGGCCTAAATAAACGATCAGCCGATGACACGATCATCGGCTGATCGTTTTCTCTATTTCACTGAGCGATAAGTGGTCGTATCGGGCTGATTCGCCGATTATCGCTTAGTGGAATAGGCTCCTAATTGAACTACTTAATTATATATTGGAACTGAAGATCTTAAATATTCAGTAATATAGTCATCTAGACGAGAACATTTATAAAGTTTGAAAGAGTTGTCCAGTAACATTTACCTTCTACCCACATCGAAACTGGAAACTCAGTAGACCTATTCCCAAGACCATGGAGGTCCCAAATGTGGGACAACAACTTAAAGGGATTTATTTTTTTGTAGGACACTAACTTGGTCATTACACAAAATTAAAAGTTAACCTTCTTAGAAGGGTTATCCAGGGAGAATAAATAAATATCTTACCTGTTCGACACCCTAGCGTTCCTACTCCCACTGGCCCTCTGAAAAGTTGGGAGTGGGTGCATGTTGTGAGCATCGGAGACAAGAGGAAGGGAGGGTGCCTGTCATTTACTTCTGAGAAGGCAAGAGGGAGGACCTGGAGCAAGTGTGGAGCGGACTTGCTGAACTGCTTGAGTTTGGCAATGTTCTCTGAATTCAAACACTCAGCATTTGACTCCCAGCGTCTGGAGACTAGTAAAACATGGATACATCTTAAGGCCATGTTCACACAACGTATGTTAAGCATAAATCACGGCCGTTGTTGCAATTTGCTATAACGGTCGTGATTTATGCTAAACATACATTGTGTTTGATTGAATGGAATCCCGGCCGGAGCATATACACATAGTACACACTCTGGCCGGGATTCCATCCGTCCACACGAAAAACTGACATGTCAGTTTTGTGCAGCCGCTATTCATTGAAAAGCGACCGCTCAGACAAGTCAGCTCACATAATGGGCCACCCGCTCCATTGTGTGCAGCGATGAATTGGCATGCCGCATCGGAATTCACCAGAAATGAAGATTATTCAGTCACAGAACGGCCGGTGTTTTATACAATGGGAACATAGCCTTAGGCCATGTTCACATAGCGTAAGACACCAGCCATTCTGTGACCCGGCCAGGTCACAGAACGGCCAGTGTTAGAGAAGATCATCCCGGATGATCTTTTTTCTGATTAATTGGGATGCGGGCGCATCCGTGTGCGCCCGCATCCCAATTTGCCGCTGCACACAATGTAGCGTGCAGCTGACCGGTGAACTGACAGTGTGAAGTGACATGTCAGTTTTTTGCGATGCTGCTAGCGATCCCGGCCGGAGCATGTGCTATGTGTATACACTCCGGCCTCAAACTGCACTGCACATAAGTTGTGTAATAATCACGGCCGTTGTTGCGCATCGCCAACAACAGCTTCATTAATTCACAACTTATGTTATAGGAACATGGCCTAAGGGTGTATCTATGTTTTCTATGACTCTCTTGAGAGGCATCTAACTTCTCCAGATGCCAGAGGTCAAATGCAGAGCAGTTTGGCAAGTCTGCTCAACACTAGACCCAAATCTTTTCTCTTGCCATCTCGAAAGTATATGACATGCACCCTCTCTTGTCTTGGGTCAGAAAATGTTGCAGAACTCAAAGGGAGAGATTTATCAAAGGGTGTAAAATTTAGACTGGTGCAAACTGCCCACAGCAACCAATCACAGCTCAGCTTTAGGCAGTGCTGAAAGGAAAGCTGAGCTGTGATTGGTTGCTGTGGGAAGTTTGCACCAGTCTAAATTTTACACCCTTTGATAAATCTCCCCCAAAATGTTCGACAAGTCAACGCTACATGTGGCATAACAGGTGGGACCTTTACTACTCTTCAGGTCATCCTTTAAAGACTACAGGTGAAGCCAACAATTCAAAAATGATTACAATTTACATATCGCCAACATATTCCCCAACATTGTCAGTATTAACTAGCCCTTTCCTAATCGGGCTGTCATGGCCGCGGCGGCGTCCCGTGCTCCGGGCCGCCGCCGCGACCGCCATCCTGCTCAGGCAGCTGCCGGGGTCCTGGTGCAGGGACCCGGCGCTGCGGTCTGTTCGGCCCCGGGGGGCGCCTCACCTCGTCCCGCTCCGCCTTCCGTCTGTGTCGGCTGGCGCGCGCGTCCCCGCCTCCTAGGGCGCGCGCGCGCCGGCTGTCTCAGATTTAAAGGGCCAGTCCGTCCCTAATTGGTAGTTGCACCCAATCACTCCCTATAAATCCCAGCATGCCCTGTCCCCTGTGTTGGAGCCTCTACATGCTTCCCATAGCGTTTGGCCCAGCTCCCTGTTGTTCCTGATACCTGTCCGCTACCTGGTCCCGAGTCCTTGTTCCTGTTTCCTGCCCGCTTCCCAGTCCCTACTCCTAGTCCCTGGTTCCTGCTTCCAGTCTCACTGCTGTCCCTGTGTTCAGCCTGTCACCTGCGGTACGCCTACACGCCACTGTCAGTACCTACTCCTGCCACGCCTCGCCTGCCGTCACCAGCAACCAAGCCAGGGGTAGCGACCTGGGGGTCGTCTGCCGCAGCAAGTCCATCCCGCTTTGCGGCGGGCTCTGGTGAAAACCAGCGGCCCCTTAGACTCCGCTCCCTGGTGAGGTTTGTGCCATCGCTGGTGCCGGTCCAGTGGATCCACTACTCCAGGCGTTACACGGGCTTACAATTTAAATCATCATTATATTGTCCAATTCTGAGAGAAAACCAGAGAACCCAAAGAAATCAATGTAAACCAAACAAGGGGAGAACAAACTCCTCTCAGTTATTGGGATTTGACCCCAGGACCCTATCACTCCGAAGCAACACTGTTAACTAGAGATGATCGAACAGCGGGCATTTTCAGGTTCGTTCGAACTCAAACCATTTCATTCAATATGGTTCGAGTTTGAACGAACCTGAAAATTCCCGCTGATTGTTCATCCCTACTGTTAACCACGAAACCACCGTACCATTTTTTGCTGCCTAAGGCAGAAGTTTCAGGATCTGCCCTGTCATCAGTCAGCGCTAAGGTTCAGTAAAATGGCCGTTGTGTGGACAATATCAGGTAATTGTCCTTTCCCCACTAATCTATAGCATTCTTATTTATAATTCATGCTACTCAACCCCATCCACCCCCATCCCCTCCATACAAGCAATATTACAGAATATTACTATGTAAGAATAACTGGTTCTCTTCGGTTAATATGGTGCACAAGAGACTGAGTGGATTAGCTTCTTATCTCTTGTGCATAATATTAACCGGAAAGAATCAGCTATTCATATAAGAAAATTCTGTAACATTTCATGGTGCCGCAACACAAATTAAAAAAAAAATTCGGAACACGAGAACTGTTGACATAAGGACTAGGAGTAACCCTATATGCGTAAACTTTTTTTTTTTCTTCCTACTCAGGGAAGGAACGGTGTAAGTCATCTTCTGTGTCCATGTTTTCACTTTCGGATTTTTCACTGTTTGAGTATTTAGTAAAAGAATTAAAGGGGTTATCCAGCGCTACAAAAACATGGCCACTTTTCCCCCTCTCTTGTCTCCAGATTGGGTGGGTTTTGGAACTCAGTTCCATTAAAGTAAATGGAGCTTAATTGCAAACCACACCTGAAGTGGAGACAAGAGAGGGGGAAAAGTGGCCATGTATTTGTAGCGCTGGATAATCCCTTTAAGGAGGTTCTGGCATTAACAATCAATTTTATATTTCTGCTGAGTTGTTCAAACTGGGGAATGCCCTAATAAGTTAAATGGTTGCTGTTGTCTCTAGTAACAGCTAGATCAGGACAACTTAAAGGAGGCCAGAGTGGGGCTTAACATGTGCTACAACATGCTGGAGAAGAAGAAAGAGCCAGAGAAAGCCTGGACTGTGTACATTGAAGTTGCGCCATCCTGACAGCTCAAGATGATCTTCACAGTTTCTGAAAGGTAAATCAAGGTTTCCCCCTAATTTATAACCACTGATAAAGCTCGGGGCAGCTCTCTGTTGTACAAAGTATATCTACTGCAGTATATCCACAGCTTTGTCCTCACAACCAGAAATAGAGTGAAGGCGAAATCACCTTGTCACCACTGGGTTGATCTACAAAAAAAAAATTCACGTCTTTGAAAAGTTTTTGAAATAACTTTGATGCTCGTTTCATGGTTTTTTTTTTCCCCAGCCAATTTCTTCCTATTATAATGGTATAAATATCATAGCACATGGCCTAATAAATACGATAGAAAAGAACCATAAATTGCATTGCTTCCTTCCAATGGTGGCCAAGGCGGCTACCAACTTCACTTACCCCGTTTCCTGACCATGTTTACATAGACACATTTACACGTATAGATGAACTTGAGCCACACATGAGGACACTGCCTTTAGATTATACAATGATAATTTTATTAGCTCAAATTCTGTTCATATTTATAGAGCAAAAATTGGCAAAGTTTCTTTCGCGCCTCAGCTGTTGTTGCGGCGTCTGAGAAAGGAAGAAGGGAAGGCTTTGTTCTGTAGTTCCAACGCTTACAGTTGTTCCAACAGCTGAGACAGCTTTTTATTCCACTGCCATATAAAGCAGGAGCTGCTACGGATGAGAATCCCTCTTATAATAGCCTTGTGGGTATTCCATATTGTGAATGTATTTGTCTCATGGGTGTTAAAAATTCTGCAAGATCTTTGTGGAGAGCTTTTTGCTTTTGTAGAAGGGAGATGAGGGACATGTTCGTTTGCCGTATAAATTTTTGGTGAAAGATATTAGACTAGGTCATCAATATTTAATAAGTGGTGGTCCGATTCCAAGGACTCCCACTAACCTGCTGAACAGGGCAAAACTACAGTACCTGTAACATCTACAACTATGTGTATAGAGCATGAGTTACTCACAGCAGCCCCTTCACTACAGACTGGCAGGTCCCGAGAGTCAGGACTAGAGATTAGCGGACCGTCAGACTTTTGGTCCGACGGCATCGGCGCTCTCTTGGCATGCCTTTGATCCCGGCCGCATACTTGCACTCCCGCGAATATGCGGGCAGGGTATTCCAGGGAATTCAACAGGGATTCCCTGGAATATCCTGGCCGCATATTCCCGTGAGCGCAAGTATGCGGCGGGGATCAAAGGCATGCCGAGAGAGTGAACTGCTTTCGGACCAAAAGTCCGAGCAGATCGCTCATCTCTAGTCAGGACCCCTCCAGTTAACTCGTAATGCACCAAGATAATCTTAAACTTTTCTTCTGAAATATTTTGTCTATGCTGAGGCTATGTTCACACTACGTATCTTTCCGGCCGTAGTGCAAACCGCGAATATACGCACGTAGTTTTGAGGTTGATGCGTTCGCTTGAAAGTATACGATATACGGCCGTGGATTTCCATGCGGTCCCATACGAAGTACTTATTTCAGCCAAATTGACAGTGATTTTTAGATCCAAAAGGTTCTGTGAGTTTTATTGGGCTGGGCGAAGATTTCCAAGTAAATTACCTGTTTCAGATCGCTTCGAAACAAGCTAGGGAAGCATAACTCTACTACGGGCGTATGTTCGCAATGTTTTGTTTGCACTGTGGTTCTTCCATGGTTATACCTTGTGCAGCTTCTGCTGACCTCACTGTGGAATCCGAAGCCCAAAATGTGGGGTTCCTACTTCTCCAAAGAGTTTTACATGTGTTGTGCCTAGCCCTTGCAACTAACCAGGGTGAGTGTGATTCTTGCAGAGATCTCCTTTAGGAGTATATCCTCTTATCTAATAGGAATCATTCAATGGTGCCTCGTTCTTTGTCTTTGAGCACAGTAAAAGAGGGCATCCTCTACATCTAGAGGAAAGAAGGTTTCTATACCAACATAGAGGTAAGAGCAATGAGACAATGAAACTCATTGTGTAATAATAGTACAGGTTATACATACTGCTATTCTGGAAAAGGGTCACTGATCTAGGTTTTATTGCCTGATTGCCAGATATGAAGTCAGAAAGGATTTAGAATTTTAAAGGGGTTGTCCAATGATAATTTTGGAGATACTAACCTACTCTGATCTAAAAGTTGGTGTTTTCATTATTTTTGCTCCCCGCTTGCCACAGCTTCTTCTTGATTCTTGTGACATGTTAGGTCCACCAAGCCAAGCACTGACCACAGCGTTGACCCTTCTCAGCTAGTGACTGCTAGCGGGGATGACACATCACTGAGGAAGAAACAAAGAGGAGCAAGGACTTAAAGTGACTGTACCACCAGGCCAAGGCTGAAGCACTGGAGGCGGACTGACCCACCCCCAGTGGGAATAAACCCCAGCCCCTCCATGACGTGACTCCATTAGAATCAATGGAACCCTATCATAGAGGCGCTAGGGTTTCCTCCCACTAAGGGTGGGTCAGCCCGCCTCCAGTGCTTCTGCCTGGTGGTACAGTCACTTTAAGGCATCAGAACAGCAAATGCAGTGGATGGGGGTAGTTGATTATCACATCATTTAATTTTTTTTTATTTATTTGTTGGTGGAGACTGGTCCATTGGACTATGAGACACAGATTCATCGCAATGGTTGATACAGTCGTGGGCAGACAGTGTAGTAGACCGGTTAATTTTCTTTTTTTAAATTACAACATGAACTAACTCAAAATCAATACAAAAACGGTAAAGCAATGTATTTGCAAAATTATTCAGCTTTTAAGTTACATTCTAATTAAAGTAGATTTTATTTTAAGAGTCTAAAGCCCCTTTAAAAGTGTCTGGTAGATGTGTAGAACGTGTTTCCATTGTTCAAATTCGAGTTTTTGAGCTTTACCATAATTTTTTTGTCAAATTATTGCCACATCCATGGTTTATTTTGAAATGTAATAAAATGCACTGAAGAAGAAGAAGATCACATCACATTTCCTTACTGCCTTGATGTCTCTTTGCTCTATTTCTGCATCCTCAGAATATCACTCCTCCATTTCTTATCTGTACCAACTTCTGCCCTCTCCACCTCTATCCTTCCTTTCATATATCACAGTCTTCTGTTATCCCCCATCTTCTCTTATCTCCTAGCTTGCCTCAAAGGCAGGTTCCTTATGTCTTTTCATCCCATCCTGTGTTCCTGTGTTTTTGTCAGCGCTTCATATCCCTTACTGATGTCCTGCCGAACGTCCATAAAATTGTTGTGTGAATAAGTATCTAACGGCAATTGGCAAGAGAGGAAAAGTGCTTGTCATGGTGAATCTGGGTGGATATAGGGCCATGGATGCCCTATTGTATGTACTGTAGGTCCCTTATGACTTTTTGAAAGAAAGGTAAGTGACCCTTCCTGAAGAAAACAAGCTACAATAAGTAAAGATATTAACATTCATGGTAAGTGACTATTGCCAAAAGAAAACAGGCTACTATACATGAAGAGATTGACTTTCCAAAACTAGTGTTTTGCTCCATCCATTCCACCACATTCTTTGTTATACATTGTACTGTAACTCTCCTAAACTTTTGAATTGGGGTATCAAAGGGCCTCAAGTTGGCTCATGCTCTGAAACAATTGTGTGACCCCATTATAATAGGAACTCCAAGTTACAGGAGACGATAAGCCCATTTGGACAATTTTGTGGACAATTGGTGCGGACCCGCTGTGCCCCCCAACCAGTTTGGTTTTGGGCCACTCTTGAGGAATTTTACTTAATAGCCTTATTTTTTGTTATTTAACCCTTTTTAGAGGGATCTTAATCTCACTGCTAGGGATTGTCTGTGATGTAAGTGGAGGCTGGCCTAGTGCACCAGGATACATTGGTGCATCACACTGAGGGGTCAGGAAGAGTCAAGTCCAGGTCCAGGCCAAGGTTGTAGGCAGGCAGCTAGTAAGATGGGCATAGGCAGGCAGAAGGGTTGTGGCAGGCCACTGAGGTTTTTGGAATTATAGTACATTGTCCTAAATTACTAACATCCTATAAAACATCCATGGCATATGGACCTCTGATTTTACATGCAGACAGTCCAGACTGTTCAGAAAAAAAAAACATTGTTCCGTTGAATGTCATGTTATGTAAATATTGTAAAGGAAAATATGATGTTTGTAAGGGCACCATATGGAGTAGGGACTGTGCTCTGTTCAGATACACAGTGTTCTTTCCCTTGGTTCCATAATGTGCATGAAATGTTAAGGTTCAAAACCTAGGCTAGATGACAACTCCGTCATATATTCTGTCAATATGGCAATATCTCCTGGACCAGGTGAGTAGGTAACCCATGTCCATGTGAACCAATTTTCTGATGAGGAAGGCGTAGTATAACTCTCAAGCCGAATGCTTTGTGTTTTTTACAATATAAAAAAAAAAAATCTTGATCAGTAGAAGATCCTCTGTGTCTTCGTAACATCGGTTAACATGGACACGGTTTCTTTCCTAGAGATACCTTCGGTCACCTGCCTGTAGGAGAAATGTTCTTATCTACTTACCTGGTCTGGATGATCATTACATGTTTACATGATTGGACCACACTACTGGACCATCACTGGGTTGTTGTGTAGATTGAGTAACAAACAGACACCAGAACAGTCACACATCAGGAGGAGGGGGGCAAAGTCTTCTCAAGTGTATTGCAAAAAGAAGTCTATGCTGTATGAGAATAACCATAACTGGGCTAATTGAAAAGGGTCAGAGGCCAATGACAACATTTGGTCCACATGGGAACAGTTCTGACAAGGGAATGGTCCTGACACATGTCTTTCCACCACCCAGGATTGCTTGAGGGCAATCCTTGCCCATTCTTTCCTCCTCTTTCTACTCAGTTTCCTCTTCTGCAACCTCTGTATCTGGCCATTGAAGCCCATACACCTCCAACTACAGCCTAGCTAGGGGGAATCGGGGGCAGCCTGTGCTTAATCTGATCTGTCTGGGAGACACCCCCTCACACTGCGCCGGAGCTGTGGGCGGGAATAGGGCAGCAGACAGACCAGTGATTGACGCTGCTGAACCTGAAGTCTGGCAAAGTCGTGTGCAATAAGGGTTGAAATCTGGTAGTGGCTCTGGGCATAGCCATTTGGCACACATCCCTTGCCTGGCGCATGTGCTATACTTGGTAGTGCAGAGCTTCTGGATGCATTACTTCGATGTGCCAGATCTAATGCACAAAGTGCATTCTGTGTACGCGCACTTTAGGCCTCTCATCCTGCTGCTTCTCAGCCGTCCATGCTTTAGCCTTCCCACCTACTGCCGCATATGTAATGTACCCACAAAGAGTGTGTGAGCAGCAGCAGACCATAGTCGAGTTTTAGCAGTGGCATACATGGATGAGTCCAAGCTAGGAACAACAACACTTCATGCTAAAAGAGTGGGCCACCATTTGTGCTATCTTGAAATGCTTTCAGTACTCCACACAAATGGTCAGCACTGAAGACACCATCATCAGGCTATGATGGAAGATGTCATAGGGGCACAGGAGGTAAAAGAGGGGGAGGAAGAAGGTCCAAGGCCCGTGTTGGTCCACCTATCCACACCTCGGTCCAGCCAGGGGGCAGTTTTGGAGGAGGAGCAGGAGGTGTGCTTATTCAGGGTGACACCCAGAGCCTATGTGCAAATGTGAAGTGTTGGCTTTTGCCTCATCCTCAGCTTTTACCTTCCACTGCCCCCTCCACCTACTCTTTCTTCTTCTCCACCTGGACATCCGCATCCTCTTTAAGGCTATGTTCACACTACGTAAGTTTCCGTCCGTAGCCTTTAGGAAGATACAGCGATCGGCACAGCTGCTGGCTCTAGTGTATTTCTGGTGGTGGATATTGTGATCGTAATCTGGTGATGCTATGTGTTCTTACGGGAGTGCTCACTCTATGAGGGCAGTATAAGCCATAAAATTCCAACGTACTTCAGAAAAGAGACAAGAAGAGGGCACTCACCCGTAGTTTCACTTCTTTATTCTTATTTCTTATTTCATGCAGCCATAGTCCATGAACCTGCACTCGCTGGCGAGGACGCCAACCCCCTCCACAGACATGTGACAGCTGTTTCCTTTCCGTCCGTAGCGCGCTCCGTGAATAAGTGGCCGGAGATTTACGTCGTTTGCGTAAAATGGAAAGTATAGGATCTACGGCTGCACAGTACACACTACGTAAGAACTTACGCCCGGATCGTATGCGGCGCCGTAAAAAATGAACCAGACCATTGTTTCGGGACGGAAATGCTGTAACTTACGCCCGTAGCGTAACATGCGGTTCCGTACGGAGTGGTGATTTCTTCATTTTTTCACTTTGATTTGCTGATCCAAAAGGTTCTGTGGGGTGTCCGGGGCTAGCCGAAGATATCCAAGATATCCAAGACCGCTGTCAGATCGCTACGTACGCCGCTCGGGAAGCGTACGTAGATTACGGGCATAAGTTCGAGGACCGTACGTAGCCGGCCGCAACTTGCGTAAATCCCGGACGGAGTTTTACACGTATATGTCCGGCCGCGAAAAATATGCGGCCGGATATATACGTAGTGTGAACATAGCCTAAATATTATTTATTTATTCAGTTAATTTTATTTCTTTCTTCTTTTATATCATTTATATTTATTTTATCTTATTATTTTATATACTATCCTGACCTCATTATTGGCAGGGCAATTGCCTTCTTCTAACCGACATTTTGGTTGCATTTGCAGCCTTCTACCCCTTTCTACCCCCAATTTGCAGCCATTACTGACATTTCTACTACTAATGACATTTCACACAGTAACAGGCCCGGGGGGGGGGGGGGGGGGGGCATTATGATTGGCCGAACAAGCAGTTCCTTCACAAATGAAATGTCCTTGAACACTGGAAACGGCAGTCCGCAGTGGGGACCGGGAGGCGTCTGAACAGCAGCTGTAGGGGGTGCATCTGCCTTTTTTTTTATATTTAGTGTTAAACATTTGATATTGCGGCTTAATCTGACCTGTAAGTCTGGATTTGTTTTTACAACATCTCTAAACATTTCTCATGCAGTTTTATCTATCTCAGCTGGAGAAATGCAAAGGCAGCAGTAGACAAGCCATGATAACTGAGTCATGAAGAGATGGAGAGGATGGCAAATACAAGGAGGATAAAGAGAAGAGAAGGAAAACAACACAGGAGATGAAAGAGAGAAGGGATAGGAAGCACCTTCATTACTTCTCGCCCCATCTCCTGAAATCTGCGCACTTCCTGACAGCTGCAGGGAAGGCAAACACTCCGGCTGTAAGATCTGAATCCTAAACAGATGAATCTCGTGCTCATTGGCGTCCTTTGATTCAGTGAGATTGAGACTCGGCTTTAATGAATGAAAACATTATCTAACCATTAAGACAGAGAGAGACAGTCCTCTGGTGAAAGAAACTGTCTAACAGAGTGAGACTCTCTTACTCAATAAATGGTATTCCTTATCATGAATAGTTTTAATTAAGAGAATACAGGTTGAATTAGGTTTCGACTATAAATAAAGAAGGGTTGAGCATGTTCGAGTCCGATCGTTCTGCATTTGAATACAGATGGATGAAGAAGTTGGATGCCATAAGTTGTAGCCATGTTTTCCAGGACTCTCTAGGGCTACATTCAACTTCTTCTGCCCCCAGCATTCAAATGCCAAACTATTGGACTTGAGCATGCTCGAGTTGCGCCTATCTCTAATAAATTACATGGACAGCCCATTGATTTCTATGGAATACTTTCTGTAGGGTTTCCCAGCACAAAAAAGAACCGGTCATGCCTACCCAACCCTTCAGTAGACTGGAGTGTGCAGATTGCATCTAATATGCCTAATATGCATGTTGTTACACAGGACACATTCTACAGCACACAACACATTCTACAGCCTCTCCTGTGCATATTATAATTGTTTAAGCACTAGATAGACATCAACCTTAGGAATAGTATCCTCCATCCTTTAGTTAATAATTCTTGTGGTTAACAGGACCATAGTCATCACTGTGACTACAATAGTTTTCCTGCACCCCGCATTTGGGCACTATAGAGCATCTGTGCAACTACAGATATCCCATGTTGACCAGTGACTGGCTGAGCAGGTAGGCCCTACCGCCATCTCTAGACTCCAGAAGCAACAAGAAAACAGCAGCCGTTGGAGACTGGAAGGAATTAGCTCCATCGTTCCAGGGTATAACGCTCGGCTCTTTCCATGGGTCATGTGCCGTACCCACAGCTGTATTCAAGACAAAGGAGCCAGGGGTCAATCTGAAGATCGCTGGAGGGAGGTGTCAAATATTGGACCCCCTGCGATCCCTTACTTGTCCCCTATCCTGTGGATTGGTTCCCTTTAAGGCCAAAACTAGTTTGCATTCTTAAAGGGTTAAACAAGCAATCTTTTGAGGGATCTTATGTCTCTTCTTCAGGTGCACTTGCTTCGGAGACTGGTAAACTGGTAAAACATATTCAGGAAGATGCCGCCACTCCTGATGGAATCCCTTTTCCGCCATTAACAAAGAACAATGATTTATTATGGGCCCTGAAGGGCTCCCTGGTGTATAATTATAGTGGGAATCTATTCTTTTTACATGTGTTTTCATTTTTTCTACTCTAAGGAGACCTGAGCTGTCTTGCAAACTTGCAACTTTAATTTACTCCATATAATGTATCACTTTATCTTCATTGTCCTACAGTAATATAAAATTACTCACTAATGGGCTGAGTTATTATCTTCTAAGAAAACAATAATACTAGTCAATGAGTTAGGGCCTTATACATACAGTATTAGAGAAAAATCAGCCAAGCCCACCGATGTTGACAGGACCTTGTTACACATGGCAGATCAACTCCCAACATGTCATTATCCCCTCTTCTATTTATTTTAGTAGTTGCTGACAGCAGGTTTGGTGTTTTTGCAAAGGGAATGGATTCCTTATCCTGTAGTTATCCTGTAATTATCCTGTAATTTCTTTTTCCATGTATTTCTTGTGTGTTTACTGCTGTGTCTTCCTATCCTGCTTTACCATGAAGACCTGGGGGCATCTGAGTTTAAGGAGCTATTAGTATGACCATGGGAAGGTGGCTACTATTGGTGGTCTGGTTTGCAGAATAGTAAGCAATCAGTATTATTATATAAGTATGTAAGCCTTCTGACTTAGTCCCAAATCAAAACCTGCACATGTTTATGAGAGAGAGGGCTTGGAAGGAATACAGCCAAACAAAAAATCTTCAGATTTTAATGAATTATCAGTAGAGATTAGCAAAACCAATCTGGCGAATCAAGATTTGCTGCAAATTGTGCTGTCAATTCGATTTGTTCTGCAAAGCGAATTCCCGACGATTCGTTAAGGAAATTCTCAAAAAAAACAAAATGGCGGCCGCACATGCTGTCTGGAGCATCACTGGGTTGGAGAAAGGGATTACCCATAATTCCTAACGCCCGTCCAATCAGCTGTGATGTCAGCACCTTTCCCTCCCCCTCTATATAAGGAGGTTCGGTAACGGAGGTGCCAGTCGGCTGTATGTGGAGGAGAGAGCCGGATGGCAGCAGGCAGTTAAAGCAGAGCAGGGAGAGACTAACAGAATGATATAGGGACAGTGAGGAGAGGAATGGCAGAAATTTAATGATTGACTTGTAATTGTAATTTTCCGATTTTTTTACACTTTTACATGCTTTAAAAAATTCACCTCTCTGTAATAGTCCCAGTATTGTAGCTACTATACTTTTGCCAGTTTTAATTAAATTCGTTAAGATTTGATTCACAAATCTTAATGAGTTTGACCGAAAATTCGTGTAAATAAATTTCCTTTTCTTTCCTTTGCTCCTCTCCAGTTATCAGGATATGGAAAATAGTATCTATATTATTACAAGTATATATATGAAACAATAAAGAAGCTATGCTTGCCTCTCTGTTCTTCCTTAGTATCCTCCTTTTTAAGGTGGGATGATAAAGAAACTGTACTCCCTTGCTACTGATCCCCTGACAATCCCATTCCGACACTGCTGGTCTCTGTTGTCAGCACTTTCTGACTTCCTCCTGACACATAGAAAGTACTGGCTCAACTAATCACCTGTTTTGGTGGGTCACCACTATGGATCTTGATTGGGTGAGCAGAGACCAGGAAGTCTTAGGCAATGAGGCGGCTTCAGTATAGGTTCCGTCAGAGATCAGTGACAGGTGAGTATTTTTCATTTCCTTATTATCCCACCCTAAACCCTTTTACGTGTAAAGTTGTGGTTCTGGAACACTCCACCAATCATAGAGAGCAGGATGAAATTTTAAGTGAAAACCTTACGATGCTACAGTGCTTCTCGGCTGGATTTCTGGAAACTCAAGGGCTTCACAGAAGGGTCGTAAGGATCCTCAGGAATTGGGAAAGTTCCGGCAGCTGGGTCACACTTAACTTTAGCCAGAAATTTGAGACTGGTCCTTAAAGAACCACAAGAGCCCTTAAACTTGTAACCTGAGCTAAGCCAAACAGTTTTTATACAAGCAGTGCCACCATGTTAAGGAATTCAGTCCATTGAGCTAAAGTCCACTCAGTCCCACAAGCTAAAGTAAATGATTCTTCTGCATCTTGCAAACACTACTGTTGGATTCTAGAGAAGAGCACAACCTAAGCATGCTCGAATTCAGTCATTTGCCATTTGAATATTGGTGCCTGAAGAAGTTGGATTCTTGGAAAACATGGTTACAGCCATAAACTGGTGAGTGGAAACTTTGAAACATATAGATTCACTACTTACCTCAACGTTTAGGAGCAGGGATGAAACAAATCTCAAATCAGAAAAGGTTTCTATTCTAAAATATTCAAACTATTTTAGAAATTTGAGCCAAATCCGATTTATATCATGGGGATTCGCTCATACCCTAATTTTTGGGACTAGTAGGTAGTTTCAAATATTTTGGTAAACCGGTCTGTGGTCTTAATTTATTGAGGGGTGTAAGATCTCACTTGCACAGCACATCAGGCACAGGTATCAGGACAGTATAGAACTCGGATTCGAAGTGAGTTAAGTGTGCCCTACCCCAAACTAATATACAGAGATGGCAAATACTATGGTGGGTGGCAATGTAAAAAGTAAAATCACTTTCTAAATGTTGTAGTTTTTTTTTTTTTTTTCTTCTGTGAGCTAAAATATGTTGGGAATCAAAGTTCTACTGTCATCTAAACTGCCCTAGACTGGTCTCACTCAGCTGTCCTTCAAGACAGCCCTAGGTGACTGCGGGCAACTTGATCCCTAACCTGAGACAGTGGTGTAAATGAAATAAGCATAAGATGGACAAAACACCAAGAACTGGTTGTGCAGGTCAGGGTCAAACCTTACAGACAACACAGTAAAAAGTAAGAATCCAAAATAGTAGTCAGAGGTGCAAGAGCCGAGATCAGAATAACCAGGTATAGAGATATAGATATACATACAGGGTACGCTTATCCCATACCCTTAAGTATCTCAGAGACACTTAATAGCTAGCATGGATTACAGGACAACCAAACACTTTATAGGAGACCAGTGACCCAGTCCAGCATGTGATTGGGCCAGGCACACAGAATACAAAGCAACAAGGCAAAAGGTGAGTGGAAAGTCAGGAATCCAATCACCTAGCAAAACAAAGGTTAACTGGTAAATGAGCAGAGGGAACTCAGCAGGGAAGAGATGGGTGTGGTAGAAAATCAAGGAATGAAGCTGTGATCAGACAGTGTTCAGACTGGTGCAAATAAAACATTTAAATAACAAATCATGACTAGATGCACCGTCTCGGCCATATACCATATACTAAGAACCCCACCGAGGTCCTAACAGGTACGGCCATGACACCGCAGTATGTTTATTGGTGACTATATATCGGTCTCCATTCTTATGGAGCTGTATTTAAATGGTAACTGTAATTTCAGCTTATCTCCATACCCCATGGGTCAAAGGGGTAATAACTCTCATTACGGACAGTTCTTCATATACATTTATGGAGACTTACAGACCATTGCTGCATCATTGAGAATTCTGGGAAGAAAGGATATGCAAAAAAGCTCTCACACCTCTTGAGCAAATCAGCCACCACCCTGCTCTGCACTGAAGAGGGGCAGCAACCCCGAAACAGCTGTCTGCAGATGGGAAATCCTTTCTTTTGGAGAGATTCTTTAGCTTGGTACAAAATCCCCAGTCACTGTTCTAAGACTCCTAGATTGAGTGAGACTGACTTGAAGGGGCATCTCTTTGCTCAAGAGGTGTGTGAGCTAATTGCATATCCTTTCCTCTTTACCCCATAAAACGCCTCTAAAATACAGCTCCACAAGGCATCTCCCTTTCTTGCATTCTACTGTTTTTCATTGGGTTCAGTCTCTTCTAGTAAAGGGCAGATCAAGAAAATACAGCCCAAGGAAAATGATGTGTAGGTGTGAGAACTACTGGCAAATAACCTACCCCTGAAATGGAGAGAATTCAAAATAGCTATACCATGGAGGGGGCTTTCAGGAGCTTAATAATAGCAGTATGGACACTAACATCATGTTATGGCATACAATAAGCAATGTCTAAGCCATTCCCACTAAGCACAAACTCACCCAAAGCCCCCCCCTCCCCGTCCTCCCCCTCCTCATTCAGCACAGTATCATACTATTATTAGTGTTGTATTCTTGTGTTATATAGTATTACATCTTATATCAGATGCTGGGTGCGGAGAAGGTTACACCAGAACTTAGACTAAAATGGGAAAGGAAAATAGTCGGACTCTTAATGCCTGATCTAAAAACATGTAAACAGATTGAGATTGCTTCCATTGCTGGTAACATGGGGAATCGGGAATTGCTTGAAGTCACTGACTTGGAATGATGGACTTCAGGAGCAGCATGCTATGAGCAATGAGCCTACAGCAGGCAGCGCACAATGAGCAACTTGATTGATATCCTGAATGCTCTAGGTGATGTTAAATATGCTTGTGTCAAGAAAGACAAAAGTATTACGGGAGAGCTACTTTTACTTACTAACCAAAAGAATATATATCAGCTCTCTGAAGCTTCTCATCAGGCCAGTGCATAAATGAATGGCTGGAAGATAAACCAAAGCAATACAATGGGGGGTTCACTTACATATGGAAAGTGATGGCGTCTGCTGGGGTCCGAAGGGCATCCGAATCCATAGGTCTATTATCTAGGTGTTACCGAGAATGTAATAATATGGATTGAGTGATGAGTTTGTGGAGCAAAGTGATCAGGTGGTGGGCGCTACATTTAGATTCTGATAAATCACATTTGCATTACACAAATTAGCATTTTTTTTTTTTTTTAATTAGTATTTAATTTAAGTTCCGTTAGCTACTAAATGGGCATTCTTCTTCTTTGCGTGATCCAGCATTTTCAGATGGGAAAACAAAAACTTTATTTAAGGCTGACAGTGTCACAGAGGCCCTGCTCTCTGGCCGCTGCTCTGTCTCCAGGCCACCCCCTGCCTCCTTCGCAATTATTGACATCCGGCTCTCTTTGAAATCCCACACAGCTAAAAATGAGCCGAATGTCAATCGTTCTAGAGGAGGCAGGGTCTTCCAGAAGATAGAGCGGTGGCCAGAGAGAGGGGGACGGGTACCTGAAATAAAGACCCTTTTTTCCAAAAACAGCAGATTACTCAAAAATAAAGAAGGTATCTATAGGATGTCTACTACCGAATGGCTAAGAGGGTCTGCCACATCATGTCAAGTCTCATATTAAAGGGGTTGTCCCGCGAAAATCTTTTTCTTTCAACTCAACTGGTGTCAGAAAGTTATACAGACTTGTAATTCCCTTCTATTAAAAATTCTCAAGTCTTCCCATACTTATCAGTTGCTGTATGTCCTTCAGGAAATGCTGTTTTATTTTCAGTCTGACACGGTGCTCTCTGCTGACATCTCTGGCCAAGACAGGAACTCTGTCTCGGTTTTCTATGAATCCCCATAGAAAACTTCTCCAGCTCTGCACAGTTGTCAGTCTGTGTCAGACTGAAAATAAAACATTTCCTGCATGACATACAGTATAGTAGCTAATAAGTACTGAAAGACTTTTTAATAGAAGTAAATTAAGAATCTGTATAACTTTCTGACACCAGTTGATTTGAAGAAAAAGTTTTTCCTTTAATATCAGGAAGTGGTCTGACACCAGGAAACAGAGCAGCGGAATATGGTTGTTATTTTTTTTTCACCCAACCTCTTTCCCGGGCATTCTAAAAAAGGGCTCCTCGCCGTAAAACCCCTTTGTGTCAAAGACTGGAATGGCTGGCGATGACAGAATTCTTATAACTGGTAGTGGATGTCTATACTTAGTGCTAATGAACTGATCTGGCTTTGGGCCATGCCTGGAGGTCTAAGTGCCCTCTAGAAGTAGGACTCCGCAGATAGGAACCAAGACCAAGCTGTCAGTAAGCTGTGGTATGCTGACCCGGTGGTGTTACAGTTTTTTATGTGTCTTGGATGAAAGGTGTTTTATCTTAGGCTGGGTTCACACTTAGTTGAGTTTCCATTGCTCTGCTCTATTTTTGCATCAGAACAATGGAAAAAATGGCATTGGCTCATCTGTCACATGTATTTTTTATGAATCCTGCAACAAAGGCACCTAACACAGGTGTGAACCCAACCTTACAGCCCTATTATACAAAGCCATTACGGCCGACAATTGCTTTGTGTAATAAAAGGTAACGATCAACCGACATGCATGATGTCAACTGATCGTTGTCTTTCAAAGTCTTTCAGCATGTTGAAAGACGAATAGAGATGAGCGAACCTCGAGCATGCTCGAGTCCATGCAAGCCCGATCGTTCGGCATGTGATTAGCGGTGGCTGCTGAAGTTGGATAAAGCTCTAAGGTTGTCTGGAAAACATGGATACAGCCAATGACTATATCCATGTTTTCCACATAGCCTTAGGGCTTTATCCAACTTCAGCAGCCACCGCTAATCAAATGCCGAACGATCAGGTTTGGATGGACTCGAGTATGCTTGAGGTTCGCTAAAGACGAACAATCCAGATAGCAAGGATCTGCTGCTGTCGCTCTGTGTTATGGTAGCGGTGGCAGCAGGCTACTGCTATCTTCTATGGGCATCACTAAAAGGGTGTGTCCCTATTTGCAACAATATTTTTATGTTTGTTTCAATGCAACTTAAACACAAATAGCTTCATAGTGGGGAAAAAAATAGTGCCCTGGTCTACTATGGTCTAGTATGCATAAAACATTCTAAAAGTTTATATCTCAGCGTTAGAGCGATGGATTGAAATAAGAGTTATTTCTCCTTATCGAGGGTAAGAAGCCCTATAGTACACAGCCTTTGCTTTAGTCAGCAACAAAACTGCTGGCAGGTCCACTATGGGTTATTATTTATTTATTTTTTATACTTTAAACCTGCCCCCTTTTCTTGCAAACCCACAGTAGTAGAAGAAGATTAGAGATGAACGAACTGAACCTGCAGAGCCCAAATTTGGTCCAAACTTTAACAGAAGTTGGGTTCTATGCAAATTGTAACCTCAGGTTGTACGTTTCAGCTAAACCTCCTAAGATAGAGTTAGCCGGGTGGCAGAATGGAGAGGGGGGCAATATCATACATCGTCAGGGTAGCCCATAATGCATTGCAAACAGCTCTCCAAGCCAATCAGGAAGTGATATATACAAACTATATCTCTGTGAGAAACAGTGACTAGTGAACAACACGGATAAGACGAGGACCACCAAACAATATTTTTTGGTACACTAATTGTTGTGAAAACGCAGTGCATGGAGGGATTTTTGTCACTTTTGCTAATTTTTTAGCATGCCAGGTCTGTTGTCTTTTGGTGGCTTACAAAAAGCCATTGATTCATCACTCTCCAAGTGCAAAAATGATTGCTACTTTTTTTTAATAGCCACTGCTTGTTTTCATACTTTTATGTGCATATAAAAAACAACAGACGTCTGTCATCAAAAGGGATCATTTGTGGACCTTTTAACAACTGCAAAATCCAAACCTCCCAATGGTTGATGCCATATAACATATGGATGCTAAATATAGGGGCATTCACACATTCCGTATACTGTATATGAACATTGTGCTGCGGAACAGAACCTGGAGCTTGTGTAAATGCCCCTCTATGTCTGGATTATAAATCTGCCAAAATATGTAACTATATGTAGAGGGATACATACGTTAAGCATGCCATTACTGTGTAGATAGCAGATCTGCCATGTCATTGCCTTCCATCATGTTCCTGACGGTCAAGGCCAGCAGAAACCGTCGTCAGCCAAACAATGTTTTCTTGCTTTCTTTTTTCTATTATTTCATGTCCTTTCTTTCCCTGAATGGCATATAAAGTCTGAGTAGATTTTCACGTTGTCCTTTCATTGCCCTCTGCTGTACAACATATATACTGCAGGTAGGATAGTTCCACTTTGCCTGCCAGCACTACCTGGCAAACACTGTATGCAGGATCCTTTGACAGTCAGTGGGTTAAATCATTTGCATCCAGTATATAGCAATTGGAAAGCTTTGGGCCCAGATGATAAGGGACGAGAAAATTTGTTTTGAACAAACCAAGCTTTGTAACATAGCTCGGGGTATGTTCCCATAGAGACTGTGCCGTCCCGTTTTGGCAAACTTCATCTAATTTAATTGCTTAAAATAATTAGAGTGGCATGGTGCCCAACAGAGCAGTTTGTGGATGCGATGGGTTAATTATGCCATGCTGGTCAGAAAATGGGATTGCCAGAATAAATGATAGATCCTGAGCTTTAGTGAGACCATATCCAGCTATGGGGAATACGCTTAGGTAGACATAGAGAGAAAAGACATCTCCAAAATAGCAGATCTGGTATTTGGGGGCTGGAAATTACTGGAGAGTAATACAGTTTTTGGATGAATATGCAAATGGATGGAGGGTTGGATGAACGCACAAAGATACCCCATAGGAGGTATTCTGGATATGCTGAGCAAGTGCATCTCCACTTCATACAATAGATGTGTCTCTATTACATAGATATGCTCCAGGAAACGAGTCGGGAACAGCCAGTCATCTGGTGCAAGGCTTATCATTAAAGGCAGAAGCCGGCGGCTCAGAAGCCATCCTATTACTGTGGAGCAACCATTAGGCCTCAGAGCAAAACTTGTAAAGTGGCCCCATTCTGCTATGATCAATGTGCTATTTACGAAGTTGAAAGGTTACATTTGCAATAGCGATCCTTTGTCTTTTAATCAACCTATGTCTCATTGGAGGTCAACACAGCTGCTTGGGATCTTAGTTGTTTTGTATAATTTGCAGTTTATATTCTCTTTTCATACATCCCATGCTGACCTATCCTATTCATACTGGTCAGAGATGGCAAAACTGGGATTCACATATAGTTGTTGCCTTTCCTGGTTACTAACTTTGATTCACAGTACTTACAGTAGAAACGAATTTGTCACAGATGCGGCCGTGACCTGTACCACAAGCCGCGGCCACCCCTGCTACTCTCTTACTCTCTCTGAGGCGGGCACTGTGTCCCTGATGCCGGAACGTGGGTCCGACTGCACTCTGACCCCCCCACAATATAACTTACCCAGCCACACAGCTCTTCCTCCCTGACGCTGGCACACGTGTCAGCTCAGTAAAATTTAAAGGGACAGTACATCCCTAATTGGTTGTGCACCTAATCACCTTCCCTAAAAGTCTGCACCTTCCCTGTCATTCCCTGATGGAGCCTCTCCATGCTTCCCATATTGTGTGGTCATGCCCATGTTACCTGCCATTCCTGGTTCCAGCTATCTGTGATTCCTCCCTGTTTCTGCTGTTCCTGATTCCTGCTGCCTGTGGTTCCAGCCTACATGTTCTACTTGTCACCAGTAGGGATGAGCGAACCGGCCGAGGTTCGGGTTCATATGAACCTGAACTATCGGCTTCTGATTCTCGCTGTCTGCCCGCTCCGTGGAGAGGGTGGATACAGCCTGAGGACCGCCTGGAAAACTGGGATACAGCCATAGCCATAGGCTGTATCCAAGTTTTCTAGGCAGCCCTCAGGCAGGAGCGGGCAGACAGCGAGAATCAGAAGCCGATAGTTCAGGTTCATATGAACCCGAACCTCGGCCAGTTCGCTCATTCTTAGTCACCAGCTGCATCTCGCCTGCCGCCAGTAGCAAGCCAAGCCAGGGGTAGCAACAGGGGTCCATCTCATCTTGCGGTGGGCACTGGTGAAAACCAGCGACCCCTTAGACTCTGCTCCTGGGTGTGGCTTTGTCATTGCTAGCGGTGGTAAAGCGAATCCACAACTTCAGTGGTAATAGAATCAAACTAATAACTGAGTTGAATATTGACTAAAGGTCTATTATGGTGGTTTTGGTGGTCTCCTCATAGGAGCCACCCTTTTTGCTTGGTTTTCCGTCCCTGGAGGGGTATCTGTTTTTTTTCTGGTAGAGACTCCTTAATAAGGCTCTATGGACTCTATTGCATATTACAGCTGAATTGTATGACAAGTAGTGAGTAGTTGGAAAAATCATATAAAAGCACAATGCTGGCAGATAGTAGAGATGAGCGCAACTGGACCGCTCTAGTCCAATTGTTCGGCATTTGAATACCAAGAAGTTGGATGCAGCCCTAGGGAGTCTGGGAAAATATGGATTAAGATGATGGATACAGCTATGGCTGTATCCATGTTTTCCCAGACTTCCTAGAGCTGCATCCAACTTCTTCAGCAACTGGTAGTCAAATGCCAAAAGACTGGACTCGGGCATGCTCCAGTTGCACTCATCTCTAACAGGTAGCAAGAACAGAATTAGAAACTTACCAATAGATGAGAGGAATTGACGATAGGGAAATGAATTATGCCTGGAATAGATGGCAATGGTGGTAGTCAGGAATGAGGGGAAAAAAAACAATTTGACTGTTCCTAATATTATCATAGACCTATACAAGAACTCCAGACAAACTAACCACACTGTCCCTATTATGTCCCTATAGAAACACAAGACTAACTAACAAGAAAAAACAAGTAGGCTCTATGATCCAGAGAAAGAAAAGGTGAGCAAAAGCTGAAACAGCAAAACTGGCAACAATACAAAGGAGTGCAAATGTATAAAGGGGGGGCAGACACCCATGTATCTATTCAATTTAGTGATAGTGTAGTGTCCCAGAACAGGTGTGCCACTACATCTGTATTCCACCTTTTGCAAGGTATCTCTGTCAGGTGTCACACTCTGGGATGAAGGGTGCCATTTGCACTGTCACCACTTGGTGTCTCACTCTCCCCTACTCTTGTGGCACAGCTGAAGGTATGTAAAGTGTTCTTTGTACTAAGATTTATTGTCCAATTAGTGACTCACAGTGTCCAATAAGTGCCTAGCACTTCTCTACCTATCAAACACTATCACTTCTTCTTTCTAGCACTTTCCCCCACCAATAGGGTGTTAGTCCCGGTCACCCCTATTTAGGACATCTAGTTCCTGGTAGTGGGGGGCAGGGTCGTTTTAGTTCTGGATTTAGTTTAGTGGGAGAAAAAGAAAGGAGTTTTAGTTGTTGGAGTTTTTCTGAGCGAAAATATGCAGCGCTAAACCCAGAGGTGGGGTAACTTTCACCTGAAAAAACCTTGTCTATGCCAGGTATAACCATCGTATACCTAGTCAGGACAATGCAAGCAATACGGGATTTGTCTGCAGTGGAGCAAAGTGCCTGTAAGCTGACGAACTCCATTGATTCTTGCTGGATGTAGTCGGGAAAGCTTGAGAAATTAGCTACACCCAGTCGTTACTACCAGACCTGACACTCCATTGGCTCTTCTGGCATAAGGTAGTTCTTCTCAGTACTAACCATGAGAACGAGATTCTTTAGTTCACATTTAAGTCACACACAGTGCAAGTTGTGCCGGCAGAGTTCTGTACTACTAGACAAGGCCCCAAAACAGCCCCTATACCTTACTTCACCTAAATAACACCTACTACCAACACGACCAGCACCAAAGTTAATACCTCTGTTGACCGTCAAGAAAAAAGGACATTTTCTATTTTTGTGATTATCTTTTGTGCATTTCACTCATTAAGCTGTATTGCACTGAAGATTTCTAAGTGAAGTGTTCTAAGTGTTGGACTCATTTTGCTCCGCACCTGCACCTTCACCTTCACCAACACATACCTGGTTCTACTTTTCTTAAAGCCAGTTTTAGTATCCCCGGGAATAGGCATACCACTCCTGGATACTATGACAAGTGCCTAGTGAGTTCCCCCAACACCAAGCTTATTTCTAAGAACATAACAACTACTGCAATAGCAATGCAAACTAAGTGACATCATGGCAATTAATGTACATAAAAGTTTATAAAGGATTACAGAAATAATTAAAGGGGTATTCCAAGGTAAAGCTTAAAATTATAAGAGATCAGAGGGGGTCCAACCTCCATACCCCCTGGTGATCCTTATTTTGGCTCCTGGCTCCTTTGTTATAAATCCAGTTGAGGGTACAGGAAGTGAGCCGCAGCTCTATCCATTCTCTATGGATCCACCGGAGAGAGCTGAGTACAACACTCAGCTCTTTCTGGCAGCTCCATAGAGAATGAATAGAGCTGCAGGTCACGAGCCATACTAAGGTCGAACCCCCCACAATCTCTTACTTGCCCCTAATCCAGGTGACATGCTAGACAAAGTTTTCATGATGACTAGGTCAGATATAGAAGAAGAGGAAAAGCGAGCAAGTTCAATCAGAGAAGATGCCCCCTATGAGTCACTGGATATAACTGCTCTGCAATCACTTATCTTAGTCATATTCTCTCTCCACATGATTATTACTGCTAACAAGCAGCTTTAGAGATCATCCTCTCTGTGCTGTCTAGCACTGAAATCTATGGCCCTTAGAAGATTTTTGGGGCTGGGGAAGATCATGCAGATGTGCAGCAATTGTCGTTTTCCGTCTCAGTTGTGCAGTAAGACACACTGGATCATCTCCCCCAGCCTCAGCAACTTCATAAGAGCCGTCAATTTCAGTGCTGGACAGTGGCAAAGAGAGGGTAGAAGGGCCAAACACACTATCCACCAATAATCAAGATGTAAATCGTTGCTTGTGGCACAGCGGGATCGTCTCCCCGCGCTACTGCAACGACATAAGGGCCATGGATTTCAGTGAAGTTGAAGCAGCCGGCACCACTTTCTTTGATACTTACCACATCCTCTTTATGCCGGCATCCACTGATGAGATCCACTCCTTTCTTGTCACATTGCTGGGGTTGACAGAGGAGATGAAGATGCGGTGCAGGCACAGTGAGGTCGCCGACGCCACTAAAGTGGTAAGTATCAAAAGGTGGGGGCGGGGTGCCGGTCACTTCAGCTTCTGAAGGGAAAAGAGTGCGGAAGAAAAAAGTGCATCTTATAAAGTGAAAAATACGCAAAAATATGCAAAAAAAAAAAAAAAATAACTAATAAAACAACTAATGAAAACAATGTCATTTTGTTGACATCTTTCATTCCATCATTCCAATAGTGTGCACGATGAGCCCGGCAGGTTCTTTTCAGAAGTCGAGTTCTGCTGTGTAACTCTCCTCCACCTCCCCCCGTTTTTCCAATAAACCTACTGTACAAACCAGTGCACAAGAAATAGATACAAATAGACTACATTATAAGCAGACAGCAAAGAGATGAACATAAATCCTAATTATTGACGGTTTCAGCTGTAAGGCTTCTCCTAAAATAACCTTTTGTCTGCATGAAGTCAGCCATCTGCCGGGCATCTATGAAAATTCATGAGTGGGCAGCCACGTACCTGCAGATAAAAACGGTGATTAAAGGGAACCTGTCACTTGCTTTCAGGCCCCTTAACCATCACCATAGCATTATACCACCAGGGGATAGCTGTATACAGATGGAACCGTAGAAATTGTCCATTTCGGCCATTATGTAGAGAGGCATGCACTTTACTGCCAATTACGGTTGTATAGCGGTTTATCTGCATACCTGTATGGTTTTACTAGTTTAACCCTTGGTAGTGGTGAAACAAGGGTTTGAGTGCTTCTTCTGCCGTTATTCAGCCCTGAGAGCCACCTCCATAGTGCAGTAGGGTAAGAGAGGTGAAGCAGTCAAGGACAGCGGTAGTGGTCCCTCTGGAAAAGTCTCTAGTATGGTCACAGATGGCTTTGTGGCCCTGTATATCCCACATGGACCCATAAAACCTTTTATAACTGGGGGCCTGCACAATTATAAGAAGTGTTTAAAGAGACACTATCAGTAGGTTTATGGTGTCCTATCTCAGGGTAGCATAAACTAGTGACAGAGAAGCTGAACAGAATGATGTATCACTTCCATTGATTTATGCAGCTGATCCAGAAATATTCTACTGAATAACATGGACAATAAGTAGTTCTCTCCATTATGTGCATGAGCCCAGTAGTCCTGGATATTCATGAGAAACAGAAAACTCCGCCCACCAGCTGCTGATTGGCAGTTATGTGTCCATGCTGTGTACAGGCAGTCAACTGTCAATCAGCAGCTGAAGGGCAGGGGGGGGGGGGTGAGGGGTGCGGCAAGGATCCCATTCTCCTGCATATTAGGAGAACGCCTGAACAGAATGATGGAAGTAATTCACCAATCTGTTCAACATTTCTGACAGGTCAATTAAGGCAGCATAAACAATGCAGATAAGTAGGTAACATGAGTCAAAGTTCACAATTCACAATTTTTTTTTTTTTTTTTTTACAAATCAAGAAGAGTTGTGATCACAAGCAGTTTTGCAATATACTTGCTTTATTTCTTTTATGTTTTCTATGTTTAGATCAATGTTTTACATACAGCCAAATGCGATCCATGCTGTCTTTGTGCTGATATTTGGTCTTCTCTCTGCTCAAAAGAGACCAACAACAGGAAGTCCTTTGTACACTCACACAAAGAAAGACATCTGTTCATGGTGCAGGTTGCATATAAATTGAGTCAGTATAATGTCACTGTGGGGTTGCAGAGGTTTTGGTGCTGTGTGACAGGATAGCTGACCATGCAATGCGAGCACCCCTAGGAGACTCTGCTACTGAATATGGATATGCAGCAGCAGTACACATGCACAGTAAAGGGAGTATATGTATAACATTGATTTAAACATAGAAAACAAAAAAAAAATTAAGAGAATAATGTAAAACTGATCACAACCTTGGTTGATTTCCTTAAGAAATGTTTTCGCAACAACCCCTAGACGACCTACTGTATGGCATTACGGCATGGGCACAGGTGACCAGAAGACCCATGCCATACCCGTACGCCAGTATTTCCTATGGAGCTATGAAGCAAGCTCAGGAGCTGAGCCCTTAAAGGGGTAGTGCGGCGGTAAGCAATTATTCACTAAATAACACACATTACAAAGTTATACAACTTTGTAATGTATGTTATGTTAGTGAATGGCCCCCTTCCCCGTGTTTCCCCCACCCACGCCACCCCCGGAAGTGTAGTGCTCTATACTCACCTGATTCGTGTCGACCCCTGTTAGCCATCTTGAAACAATGACGTCACCCTCTGCAGCGCCATCAGCTGCTCAGCCGCGATTGGCTGAGCACAGTTATGCTCAGCCAATCGTGGCTGAGCAGCTGATGAAGCGGCAGAGGGCGGCCGGCACGAGGGAGGGTCGGAGCGGTTCGGCCGGCCACCCGAAGATGACATCATTGTCACAAGATGGCGGACGGGGGTCGAGCACTACACTTCCGGGGGTAGCATGGGTGGGGGAGAACATGGGGAAGGGGGCCATTCACTAACATAACATACATTACAAAGTTGTATAACATTGTAATGTGTGTTATTTAGTAAATAATTGCTTACCGACGCACTACCCCTTTAATAACAGGCAGCAGCGATCACGATCACTCAAGGGGTGGGAGACAAGATCCAGCCAAGCCTCCTGTGACATCAGAGGATGACATGTTGTCATGAGAGAGAGGGAGGAGCTGTGGTCAATATAAGTTTTGTAGTCTTTCTATTCTTCATTTTCCGTTCAAACACAGAAAAGCCACTGATGCCAGTACTATTAGTAATAACATTATATTAGTAAGGTAAATAACTTGGGGTGATAGTTTAATGTAAATAAAACATTTTTTTTCTAATACTGGAGTACCCCTTTACAGTTACTGAAGTCCACAACAAATTCCCTTCACAACACAGGATTGCAAAGTCATAGAGATTTATCAAACATGGTAAAGTGAAGCTGTCTCAGTTGCCCCTAGCAACCAATCAGATTCCACCTTTCATTCCTTACAGACTCTTTGGAAAATGAAAGGTGCAATCTGATTGGTTGCTAGGGGCAATAGTCTATAAAGTGGATGCTTTCAATACAGTCTCCACAGAATGTATCCATGTTAAGGATTCTCCTGAGATTTTTTAAATAGAAGTAAATTACTAGGGATGGTCCGAACTCTCTGAGGTTCGAGTTCGTATGAACCCATCAGATTCCCGCTGTCTGCCGCTCCGTGGAGAGGGTGGATACAGCGGGAGGACTGCCTAGAAAACTGGGATACAGCCTATGCTATGGCTGTATCCCAGTTTTCCAGGCGGTCCTCCCGCTGGATCCGCCCGCTGCACGGAGCAAGCAGACAGCGGGAATCATTACCGAGAGTTTGGGTTCGTACGAACTCAAACCGAACTCGGTTCGGACCATCCCTACAAATTACAAATCTATACAACTTTCTGAAACCAGTTTGTTTGAAAGAAAAAGATTTTCGCTGGAGTACCCCTTTAAAAGGTGAGATCCAGCACAAAAAAAAAATTTCATTCAGATCGGCTGGTGTCAGAAAGTTATATAGATTTGTAATTACTTATATTTAGAAAATCTCAAGTCTTCCAGTACTTATCAGCTGTTGTATGGTATGCAGGAAGTAGTGTATTGTCTCCAGTCTGACACAGTGCTCTCTGCTGCCACCTCTGTCCATGTCAGGAACTGTGCAGAGCAGTAGCAAATCCCCATAGAAAACCTTTCCTAATATATAACTTTCTGTCACCAGTTGAGTTGAAAGGAACATTTTTCTTCTGCTGTGACGTAGTGCTAGTGAAAGTGCCCATGGACGTAAGCAAATGAGGATGCATGCAGTATACAGTATGCATCGCCGCTCATCAGCGACCCATGTGATTGGGATGTTGCGGTCAGAGATGTTCCTGAAGACAGAGAAACCTCAGTGAAAATAATAAACTAAGAAATAAATGGAAATAACTGGATTCTTTTCATACTTGGATTCTAATCGAAATCAATATTTCTGAGAGACATAGCCTCAAAAAAAGAAGAAGGTAAAATATGAGATTTTTGACAAATATCTAGAACACCTGTATGGTTTTAGGATTAGCAAATACTTAAGATGAGTTATGGTGCGTTTACACAGAGAGATTTATCTGACAGATTATTGAAGCCAAAGCCAGGAATAAATTTGAAAAGAGGAGAAACCTCCGTCTTTCCTTGTTCTCTGTTTATGGTCTGTTCATGGCTTTGGCTTCTATCAGATAAATCTCTCTGTGTAAACGCACCATTATACCTATAGAGAAGTCTGTTGATTTTTTTTTAAATTCAGCAGCCTGCAGGGGCAGGGGGAAATTGAGTACAAGTAACAACTACTTCTTCCTATGCAGGTCCGACCACAGGACCCCCACCAGGCTCTGAGATCACCGGGGTGTCCAAATCATGACCCGGCTGATAGACTGAACGCCCAGCCAGTAAGTGACTGAGGCCGCTCCAGTCACTTACTGGCTGAGAGGACAGTCCATCAGCCAGGACAGGCATTTTCCCGACGTTATCACAACTCTGGGCAAAATTTCCCAGCGAGAGTCCCTTACTGGCTATACAGTAAGCAGTGATGCATAGCACATTGCTGTTTACTGTACATGGGCAAGAACCTCTGTCAAAATGAAAGGAGTCCCTGTTCTCTATGTGTTTCTCTCTTGCTTCACACTAGTTGTATATGCAATAAATAGTTCTTTTTTTTTTAGGGGGGAAAAGTATCAATAGAGACTCTTGAATGGGTACTTCATTGAATTTTTTCTGATTTCCCTGAGCTCAGTGATTGTTGTGTTCTGTATGAATTGTATACCCTAAGCAATGTTGAGTTGCTCATTGTTACCTACAGAAAAAGGGATGACAGTGGAATCAGCCCCTCTTTCAGTGTGTTGTGTATATACATATAATCAATGCTCCACATCCAATCAGGTCAGGACCGGGTTCACTCTGTTCTGTCTCTAGTTACCATTCACTGATCACCAAAGGTTTCAGAGGAAAAAAAAATGATCACTAGAGGCTACAAAGGAGGATGCTGGTCTGGGTTTGGCCACACAACAGTTTTCTAGGACTTAATGTACACCTGACTGCTTAGTGAACCCAAAGCTTATCACAAAAATATCAAGGTTCAACAATTAATTTTTTGTTGTAAAAATTCTGAACTAATTCTATTCATACCGAATAAATCTGCTCAACACTAGTGATGAGTGGACTTGCCGGATTGTTTAGGTTCGACAACACTCTTCAAACTGAAAGGCTTGGGATTTGGTGGCTGGAGAAGTTCTAGGGAGTCCTGGAGAAAATCCATCTTTTCCTGGCAACCCTACAGCATCACCGAACTTCTCCAGCTGCTGGGTGTCAAATACTGAGCGTTTGGGTAAGATGAAGTAACTTGAAGCTCCTTGGGCTCAATGCACCTTCTATATCTTTGCCTCTACCTTTAATTGTTTATAGTGTTGCGTACTGTTAAGCAGACTTGACAAACTCTTCGGGTTCGGCCACATTCCCTGCAATGTCAGACTGGGGAGAAAACTATCCTGTGGGTCTACCAATGAAGAACCAGTGAGAAACAACAAGTCAGTCAGTGTTAGTGCAGGTTCTAAGGCTGGGGGCCCACCGAAGGATCCAATACTTTGGTGGGCCAGTCCAACACTGTTTATCTGAACTTTCGGCATTTGACTCCATATTGGTTGCAGAACTAAGATGCCACCCTTGGGAGTCGTGGAAAACGTGACTATAGCAATAGGCTGTATCCATGTTTACCTTGCAGCCCTTTGGAGTCATCCATCTTCTCCAGCTGCCGGGATTCAAATGTAAAGTGTTCGGGCTCAATGTTGCCGAAACCAAACAGTTTGGCAAGTACCCTTGAAGGGGTTATCCAGCGTTACAGAAACATAGCCACTTTCTTTCAGAAACAACACGACTCTTGTCTCCAGTTCAGGTGCGGTTTACAATTAAGCTCCATTCATTTCAATGGAACTAAGTTGCGAAACCCCACCCAAACTGGAGACAAGAGTGGTGCTGTCTTTGGAAGAAAGTGGTCATGTTTTTGTAGCGCTGTATAACCCCTTTAACACTACTCAACACTAGAAATGACTACAGGTAGAGGCATAGCTATAGGGGGTGAAGCTTCTGGAGCTTCAAGTTACTTCTCCAAGTAGCGTTTCCTTGTACGACCATTCACCATATATTACATACAGCTCTTCTTCGCGTTCATTGGACGTTCTGTACACAAATCTCAATCATCTTTCTCTTATTTTCTCCATATGGTATGGTCATGTCTTGTCTTCCTCTCCCGGTCAGAGCACAGGATGCTGTGTAATGATTTTCTCCTGGACACGGCATAAATGTGGATTAATTTGCCTCTGGTGGCCGGGATGAGTTTTATTAGCTTTTTCACAGAAGTATTTCCCGCTGCTGAACATTCCGCTCTAATTAACTATTGATCTGATTACAATAAATGTTTCAATCAATGGAAATCTATGCGTTCCCCACAAATGCACTTGTTGTTATCACTCTGCCTGTCCTAAACTGCACTTGCTGCAGATTGCCCGATTACGGGGGTGGGTGAAAGGGTGGGAGAGAAAATGGATATAAATAGGGTGATAACAATGAGAAGACTAGAGGTGGTTCCGGTGGAACAGAGTCTGCCACAAAAATGGTGGCATCCACAAAGGCCAGCAGAAGACAACCCCAACTGAAGACAATGGTATAGATCACTTCTGCTTTATAGTAATAATCCAAAATGTTATGCCTGGTGTGTAACCATGAAAATACATACAGTGATGTCTTAGCACAAGGAGAATAAAGTGATGTCACAGGGCAGGCATAATATATACAGTGATGTCACAGTACACGTATAATTAACAGTGATGTCATTAGAGATGAGAGAATCTCGAGCACGCTCGGGTTCATCCAAACCCGATCGCTCGGCATTTGATTACCAGTCGCTAAAGAAGTTGGTTTCAGCACTAAGGCTGCCTAAAAAAACATGGACAAAGCCCTAGGCCTGACAGGCTATAACCATGTTTTCCCATGATTTTAGTACAGTGATCACAATAGAGAGATAACAAAGTGATATCACAATACAGGCATAATAAATGCACGGATGTCACATTACAGGGAAGATAAATGGACGCAACAAGTTAAGAGCAGGCCAGGGGGAGAGACAGAATTAGGCTCCTAACCCTCTTTTTGGGTAGTGAGGGGTAGGTTAGGGTGGTTGAGTGAGTTAGGCGTAGTTAAAGGAGACCAACAAAAATTTTTGTTCAAGTTTTGCCCCCCAAAAGTTATACAAATCACCAAAATAAACTTATGGAAAATGGTTATAAAGTGCTTTTTTTCCCTGCACTTACTACTGCATCAAGGCTTCACTTCCTGGATAACATGGTGATGTCACTTCCTGGATAACATGGTGATGTCACTTCCTGGATAACATGGTGATGTCACGACCCTTCTCCCAGAGCTGTACGGGCTGTGGCTGCTGGACAGGATGATGGCAGGGGGACACTGAGGGACACAGGGCACTGGAGGGACACTGAGCATCCCCCTGCCATCATCCTCTCCCGCAGCCACAGCCCGCATAGCTCTGGTAGTCGGGTCGTGACATCACCATGTTATCCAGGAAGTGACATCACCATTTTATCAAGGAAGTGAAGCCTTAGTGCAGTAGTAAGTGCAGAGAAAAAAAATACTTTATGTGCATTTTCCGTAATAAGTGTATATTGGTGATTTGTATAACTTTTGGGGGGCAATAAAATACTAATACTAATAAAAAATTTTGCCAGACTTCTCCTTGAAAGGGTAGTTAAAGCAACAGTTTTCTTTGGTTCAATTCCCCTAATGGAAATGAAAAATAGTTATTTCTTTTTTTTCATCCTTGTAAAAGTGCAAAGAATTCCCAATCAGGTGCAAATAAGTTTTTTTAAATTATTATTATTATTTTTTTTAATACGATGATGAAAAAAATAATAAAAAATATAAATGTAATTTTGTGTTTACTTTTTAAAAAAATATATTCTTAATATACTATATTTTTCTCAGGCTACCAGCCTCCCCTTCACAACTGAGGTCTCTGCCAGAAGGACCTTTGGATATCAAGAGCACTTTAAAAGTGTCCGCACTCAGGGTATCTATTATTTACTGTCACAAGGTTTGATTTATCTATGGAAACTGTACATTTTTGCTAAGTTTGTGAAAATCGTTAATACAGTGAAAGAAAAGCATTAACTGTGTAACTGTGTCTATTTCATTCAGTGACTAGGCAGGTTATTACACAAAGGTTCTATAGGAATCGGGGGTAGCACTTCATGGCACATTTGTCAACCCTGAGCTCACCTCCTGTGTATGGGATATTGTTTCTGTATATGTTACATTCGAAGCTAATGAGAGTTCTGTTATAGATCCACACTAGCATTGCACTTAGTAAGTGATTCTCTAATTTTACTAATAGAAATGGTGCCCAGCCCATATATAATAAAGTGTTAAATTTAAGCTACTTATCTGGTGCCATTATTATCTTTTACCACAAGATGGCAGCATTGCACAGTCAGTATTACTGCTCTCTCTACCTTCCGCAGTACACTCTCACTGCGCCGCTAAAACCCATATACATTATAAAAACCTCGGGATCGAACACAGACCTATTTTTAGCCGGTCCAGGCAGGAGAGAAAGACAATGCGTTCGGCGGTAGAATCCGAAAATCAACCCAGTACCTGTCTGACTGCAGAGAGACAGATGGACATGTCTATTGATCGACCCAAAATAGATTTGGGTGAAATATAGGTTTCTCCTTCCTTCTCCTGCACCATAAAGAAGCTTTCATCACACTCTTTATTGACAGGTGCAGGACCGACATTGATTCCGCCTGGAGCTCTTGTTATCTGATGTCACCCAATGTTTCTGGCTGATTGCAAAAGGTCCATGTAGCCGCACCATTAGCCAATACCAGTATTCATCACAATCCAATTGATACGAAGCAACTAGGTTATACTGGTACCAGTAGAGTCGTAGACCTTAAATGCTGAATTGCAGATTAATAGCTCTTCTGGCTGTGAAGGGGTTAATTTACAGGTACCTGAGAGAGTCTATAATAAATCAGCTAAAAATAGATAGGTCCCCAAACATAGCGGTAATGGCTTTAGTATCAAGGAAGACTAAAACAGCTGTCTCTACCCAGAACCTACAGAGAAGAAGGGGGGCTCGGTGCTGTACCCCCGTGTGCACGCACATCCCAGACAGATGGTGGAGAAGAAGTGACTGTATCCTGATGTAAACTGCAATGGAGGAGGGAGAGGGAAGAAGAGAGCGAAGGTGGGAGAGAGGGGAAGACAGCCAGCAGATGGAGAAGACATTGAAAAGTATAGGAGGAAAGAGACGGTTGGGATGTGCTAGAGACTGCGTATAGATAGGTGGGAGAGAGGGGAAGACAGCCAGCAGATGGGGAAGACATTGAAAAGTATAGGAGGAAAGAGACAGCTGGGATGAGCTAGAGACTGCGTATAGATAGGATATAGATAGGTGGGAGAGAGGAGAAGACAGCCAGCAGATGGGGAAGACATTGAAAAGTATAGGAGGAAAGAGACAGCTGGGATGAGCTAGAGACTGCGTATAGATAGGATAGGATATAGATAGGTGGGAGAGAGGAGAAGACAGCCAGCAGATGGGGAAGACATTAAAAAGTATAGGAGGAAAGAGACAGCTGGGGTGAGCTAGAGACTGTGTATAGATAGGTGGGAGAGAGGGGAAGACAGCCAGCAGATGGAGAAGACATTAAAAAGTATAGGAGGAAAGAGACGGCTGGGTTGAGCTAGAGACTGCGTATAGATAGGATAGGATATAGATAGGTGGGAGAGAGGAGAAGACAGCCAGCAGATAAAGAAGACATTAAAAAGTATAGGAGGAAAGAGACAGCTGGGGTGAGCTAGAGACTGTGTATAGATAGGTGGGAGAGAGGGGAAGACAGCCAGCAGATGGGGAAGACATTGAAAAGTATAGGATGAAAGAGACAGCTGGGATGAGCTAGAGACTGCGTATAGATAGGATATAGATAGGTGGGAGAGAGGAGAAGACAGCCAGCAGATGGAGAAGACACTGAAAAGTATAGGAGGAAAGAGACAGCTGGGTTGAGCTAGAGACTGCGTATAGATAGGATAGGATATAGATAGGTGGGAGAGAGGGGAAGACAACCAGCAGATGGAGAAGACATTGAAAAGTATAGGAGGAAAAAGACGGCTGGGATGAGCTAGAGACTGCGTATAGATAGGATAGGATATAGATAGGAGGCCCACAAAGGGGCACACATGGCGTAGGGAGAGGGGCTGGAGATTTAACCCATTCTGCAATATTATCACAACAAATCCTATTTATTCCTATGAGACTCCAGCCGTTGCAGAAAATCATCAGGATCCGCCAAGATCAGTTTTCTTTTATCATTGAGGTCAATGGGTGACAGATTGAAAAATTGCTGAATTTATCCAACTGTTTAGGTCAGGTCAGAGGACTGCAAAAAAAGTGGAAGAAAGGATGCAAGAGAGTATATATAGCTGAGGTGGAAGATGCCGCTGCAAAGGGGGCCCTGGGGAGAGAGGGTCCGCCATGACTGGTACCATACCCCGTACTGTTGGGTCATGAGAATTCCCCTTCCCATAGGAAAGCATAGAGGGAGAAACAATTCTACACTGGGTGGTAACACACTATAATGGGGTCAGCTTTTATTTAGGGATAACAATGGAATTAACTAGGAAGAGACTGTACAAGACAGAGGTACACCGGGGACATCTTAAAATAGATAGCATTTACATACTCCCTGCTGTCAGACATATGAATGAAGAAGCTTAACAGGGTTATTCCAAGCATATGGAACAAGTGAAAATGTACAAACTTAGAGATGAATCAGCACACCGATGTGAGTTTCATAGCTTCGGTGCTTAAAGGGGTATTCCAGAGAAATTAAACGATTGTTTTGAAAACCAACTGGTACAATAAAATTATACAAATTTATAAAAAAAATAATAATAATTAAATTGTCCAGTACTTATCAGCTGCTGTATGTCCTGCATGAAGTGGTTTATAATCTAAGCGTGTTTGTATTACATGAATTGGTCCATTTGTCTGCAGCACATCTTGACTCATACTCTGAAGCTGCTGAAAAATCATCCTCCCTTCGTGATCCACTCTGTCTCCACTCCTCTGTCCTCCCCCTCCCTTCTGAGACAGAGGTCACATGACCTCTGTCTTTTCTGTATTCTGAAAACACTAGTTGCATATCTACCTTCTATCTATCTACCTACTTGGGGCCACTACCTACTGATCTATCTATCTACCTACCTACTGGGGGAATATACTTAAAAGAAGCACCTACCTACCAAGAGCGCCATTTGCCCTATCTGTCCAGGACACCAAAATACTTTGTTTCAGCCCTGCACCAACAGGAGGATACATGGATATATCTCTACATACACACCACAGCAATCCCCCTGGCTGAGATAAGATATGGGTGGTAAGGTCATTATATGGAATCCATTTACTCTGTTTTTAATCACTGGAGCCTGATGAAGTACAATTACCCTGAATCATTGCTACAACCATGAAATTATAATGTACTACACAGCCGTTCTGTTAATGGATATGGATCAATAAAAATTAAGCACTGAAACTCACTTTAGTGTGCTGACTCATCTATACATTTGTATGTACTTTGGTGGTCTGAGGGGAACCACAAGAGTCCTTCACCCTATAGAGATGCTGCCTTACTACTGTGTGTTTGCGTATAGAACAAGTATCTATAAGGCCACAGAAAAGTCAAAGTACAAAAAAATGGGATATAAACAATGAGCTCCCCGATGTGTTTCACTCCTAAATTTTTCATCAGGGGTCAAAGGTGTGTAAAGACTAAAAAACTGGGTTTGTTCAAAATCAAACACTCCGGTGGCTAAAAAAGTTGGATGCAGCTCTAAGGCTGCCTGGAAAACATGGATACCACCATAGGCCATAGGCTGTATCTATGTTTTCCAGGACTTTCTATAGCTGCATCCAACTTGTTTAGCCACCGTTAATCAAATGTAAAGCGTTTGGATTCATATGAATGCGAGTGTGCGCAAGGTACCAGTGTACCTAAAGCTTTAACCCTATCATCGCTTGCATTTCTGCTCACATAGCCCCTTCTACTATAAGAGAAGAACCACTGACGACTACAATATACTAACATACAAATGGACGAACAGTACATTGATATCAGTGACACTGGTGGAAGGCTACAAGGGGATATACATATAACTGGGATCAGGCAGGACTTGCCAGAATATACCTATCCACCCTCACATATCCTATCATTATAATCAGGCAGAATCCTCCTTATATTGTATTCACCACAACAACCCAAAAATTGTAAGTGATTCATGACATCGAAGAGAATAGAAGCGTTATTGCTAAGTATGATAATCACCAAAAAACTGCAATCAGCATATTGGAAAATGGAGAAGACGATGGGTTATACAACATAATACCAAGAAATGAAAAATAGAAAGGCAAAAAACAATAGGAAAATAATTTACAGAATAGTAAGAGAGTGCAATAAGCTGCAGTGTGAAATCAAGAGTCTAACTGTCTCCCCACTACTGGTCTCTGGACCTCCGCAGCCGAGTATATCCCCTGCCTCACTTATTGATTGGTTACACTTTGTTCTCGCTTTTACTTCATCTGCAGTGACTGCGCCAAGATTCCTCCCTCTGAAGGTGAAGACACCATCTGAGTAGCAATGCCCCAAATCCACTGTGACTACCTGAAGTGGTTTAGACCCGGGAGGGCAGAAGCGACATAAAAGGGTCAAGTGGCAATTACTACAGTGAGTGAATGAATAAAATCCTCCTCTTTGATGGTTATTTCCAGGTTGGTTCCTTTAAGGTTGTAGTTTATCACCTGACTGTCGTTTGTTTTGGTCCAAACAGTCAAGATGCCCAGATACTGCATACAGACCTATATGGTGCCCCCTAGAGCTAAAGTCTCAGGACCCCCTCTAGTTAAAAAAGGAAAGGGAATTGGACATATTTAATCACCCCAGCAAGTAAAGGTCCTATTACACCAAGCGATTATTGGCCCTTACGGACGATAATTGCTTGGTGTAATAGCTACTGTTATATGGCAACGATCATCTGACGTGAATGATGTCGGCTGATACTTGTCTTTCAACATGTTAACATGAAATGATGACAACGGTCTGCTGGTTATCGCTCCGTGTAATGGGAACGGGGGGGGCAGCGGACGGCTGTTATCTCCTATGTTATCTCCGCGGCGGTCCCGGCCAGAGCTGAGACAGGCCGCTCTGAAGCTGGAGCGCGCAGGACCCGGGGAGAAGCACAGAGCAAGAGGAGCCCTGCAGCCTGTATAGGTAATGTATTCTTCTTTGCTAATTGCCAGCGCCAGCCGCACACCACTATTATGTGTGGCGATGTGTGGTCGGCGCCCAACAATTATAGGTCAGAACCTATATCAATGATCAGCCAATGACAACGATCATCGGCTGATCGTTATCTTTATTACACGGAATGTTAAACTGCCTGATAAGGCCGATTTGAACGATTATCCTTCCGTGTAATAGTACCATTACTCCTTCCTGTTTGTGTATGGAACAAGTATCTATAAGGCCACAGAAAAGAAAAATGGGATATACGCAATGACCTCCACAACGTGTTTTACTCCTAAAAGTGTCATCAGGGGTTAAAGGTATGTAAAGACTAAAGATGACTGAACCTCCAGCACGCTCAGGTTTGTCCAAGTCTGCAAAGTCCTGAATGACTATTAATAAGGAGTGGTAGGTAGGTGGATCAGTGCACCAAAGTTTGTAGTCCTGTCTCCAGAGCATCAATATACCTAATATATATATCATTAATAAGACACAGGAGCTCAGAAAAATAGCGCTTAGGATGAAGGTAAGATAATATTTTCATTCTTACCATTCCCATTCCTATGGAACACAGTCTTCTAACCTGCCGTTAGTTTCCCTTTAAGGGTATGTTCCAATGACAGGAGCCATCATCTAGCCAAAAAATAATGATGATTATTATTTGTGGCCATAATTATCAATAGACGTCTGTCGTTTGCCATTAAGTGAGGGCGAGTTTTCTTAGTGTCATAAAAAAAACGAAAAACTTTTCACACATTATACACAGATGTTTTAATTGGTCAGGGTTTCGATGTTAAGACCCCCACTGATAGCTATAGGTAGCCGGAAGAAGCGCACATCTGATCACCACTTAATCTGATGTTTTATGCAGAATGATTTACAGACTTGTGGTACGTTCAGGATATGAGGGTCTTTGGCTCTCCGGTGCCCTGCCCCTGCCAGCATTAGTACCACATGTGACCTAGTTGTGATGCTGGTGATAGACCTAGGGCTGGGCAGCCTAGCAGAGGATGTCCATGTAGGATGTGATCTGATTGCACACACTGCCTAAGGTGGCCATACACCTTCAAAAGCTGTCGGTTCCTTCGAACAACAGCTATCTTTCCGGATCTCTCCATACACAAGAACATTTTACGTGACTAAATGTTCATGTATCCTTAATAGAGAGGGGTTTACTGCTGCCATATAGCTCTGGAGGCGGCTTATCTCTCTAAAATCCAATATGCCCAATCCTTCTCTCCTCCAACATCATTCATGGGTGAAGAGCTGGAAGGTTCTCAGCCAACTTCTGATGTATAACATATATGAAGACCTTTACTATACAAAAAAAAGAAATCCTGGCACTGACCACCCAGGCTTTTTACTTTATTGGCCTAGTGGTGGCCCTGGATCTAAGTTGTACACCGTTCTGAAAGGACAGAGCTAAGATTCTTCTGTCGAATTTTCTACCTCTGTATCGATTTCTTTATTTCCACCTGTAAATTCAATCCAGATTTTGTCATCACCTAAAAAAAGGGGCCACCTGCTAAGCTGCGTACAATTGACTTATTCTAGTGCGGAGTGTAACACGGAGCCTTGAGGCGCACGGCTTGTTATTGGCTCTTGGGGAAGACGCAGCATGAGCAGTGATGAACACACATCTGCTCAGCTACTATCTCATCTCTCCAATCCCCGCGCTCTTATTCCTTCTCCCTACGCCGCTCTCTTGTCAGTTGTATCGCTCACTTTTCAGCTGCCTGCTTCTTCCAAGCTTATGACTTTATTTGTCTACCTGTTCTCTTTTATCATTGGATCCACTTCCATATCTAACAATACGTCTCTCTACCATTGCATTGAACACCACTGGTCCCCATTACCCTCAGTGCCCTTGACTCCAATGCACTGGTGTAAGAGGGGACTCCCAAATCCTCCCATTGATTCTATGACATATCACTATATGACTATATTTTCCGGGAAAAGGAAATTTTATCTTCTCATAAATAATGGATCTTAGGGCAAGATGTCACCTAGTCAATAACAAAGTCTGTAAAACTGCAGGAACCTCGAGTAGCTGTCATAGCAGCCAGTCGTCCCTACACACCGAAGATGGCAGCTAATGATCTACGCGCTAGATCTCACCATGGGTATCAGTTTACAGACTCTAGTGTTATACGTTTAACCCCTTACAGGTTGAAGAAATCTCCTATTCACAGGATACGTTATAAATGGCTGATCTCCAGTATGGTGGTCTCTTGACCCTGTAAAACACCCCCACCTTGGAAAAAGTTCTGGCATTGTCAAACCTCGCATAAAATCCCTGTTAGAGATAAGCGAATCAGCATGGCGTGAACTGATTCCGCTCTGTATGATTGCGTACAGGTGAGTAATACTAAATACGATGGCTAGGCGGTTGCAGCGGGGGAGCTACTGTAGCTTTCAACAGGATTATTGACTCGACTCCTGAAATATTTATGTGTATATAATTATGAATACTATTAGTATTAGTGTATGTGATATTTTAGGTTTTAATGTCTATCGGAAGACAATTGTATTTACTCCCCAAACCAAACATAATTAATCTTCATTACTACCTGCAGAATTATGAAGAAACGATCACATTTATCTTTAATGAACCTTCCATAAACAAACGGGAGGTTTCTAGGAATCGCTGAGAATTCTCAGAGTTATCATTTAGAAGGATCAAGGGTTACGAGCAGCGGTTTGCACTGGCCCACCAGTGGATTCTCTCTATTAGGGGCTCTAATGCAACTGTAGAGGCTCTAGGGATTCTAATACAACGCCCTATTGGACATTTGGATTTCAAGGGATTGCCGTACCCTAAACTTAGAGTTAGATGTGCTCACCTATTTTAAGGGGTTATCCAGCGCAAAAAAAAAACATGGCCACTTTCCCCCCTCTCTTGTCTCCAGTTCAGGTGTGGTTTGCAATTAAACTCCATTTACTAATAATAATAATAAAAAAAATAAAACAGTTAATACTCACCTACCTCAGTTCCCCTTAATTATTTCCAGTCCCAAAGAGGCATAGTTTAGCAAACAATATGCATGTTGCAAAGTAAATGAGGGGGAGAGGGGTAGAACAAGAGTCAGTGTGGTCAAGGGGGTGGGAAGGGGAGGAGGGAAGGAAAAAAGATCATGTGGTGGAAACATTTGCTAGAGGAGACGATAAATCAAAGAAGTGGAAAGTCAAAGAAGAAACAAGTTCCATAGGAGTGGGTTATCAGCTGGAACAGAATGTAGTTCACCCTTCCGTTCCTCCATGCGGTGTATACGCCTCTTTGAACCAATTAGAGACTGTTGGGGAATTTGGTGACTTCCACCTTCTAGGTATAACCATGTGGTGAATGGCAATGACGAGGGGGTGAATTACATTCTTTTTATGGCAGCGCATTTCTCCTTTGAGCATTGATAGTAAAATAACTGTTAAATACTCCCGCTATATATATATATATATATATATATATATATATATATATATATATATATATGGCACCTTGTGGCATTTAGAAGGTGTATTACCCAAGAACTGTCTCCAGACCACACTGAGAAGCTATCCGTTTCTACATTCATGTTCCTACTCCAAGAGGGGAATTAATTCAAGCCAGAAGAGAAAAGAAGCTGTGGTAGTGCTCTTCTACAACCACTGGACTCTTCGTTGGGCTTCTGGCACATAGCTTACAAGTCACTGCCTTTTCCCTTTACACCCTTTATATCGTAATGCAGCTACCTGTAAGTAAATGTCTACTAAACATTCAATACAGTGACCCGAGCTTTGAAGACCTTTCTCAGTAGAGTATATCTTATCTGGAGTCTGTTTCCTCCCAGTCAACACTAAAAGGGCTTAGAGTGTTCCCAAAGACTTCTCTACCATATTTCTGCTCTGTGTCTGAACTTCATGCATCAAGCTTAAACTGTGTAATGGCCCTATTCCACGGAACGATTATCGTTCATTTTCGGACGATATCGACCGCTACGGACGATAATCGTTCCGTGGAATAGAGTGCAACGATCAGCCGACATCGTTCATGTCGGCTGATCGTTGCAGTCGCTTGTTTTTCAACATGTTGAAAAACAAGCGACTGATATAGCAGCGATCTGCTGCCGTCGCTCCGCTGAATAGGAGCATCGGCAGCAGACGCTGCTATATCCTATGGGCTGCCCGGACGATCAGCGATCCTCCGAGCAGCCCCCCCGCAGCTCCCCGCCGCCCCACCCGCACTCACCCGCTCGCTGCAGCCGCGTTGAATAGCGGCGGCAGCGAGCGGCGAACGAGGAGCAAACGAGCGCTAATAGCGCTCGTTTGCTCCTCTAAAACGGCCCGTGGAATAGGGCCATAAGACGTCACTGCCCTGCACGTGACTTGTATTGGCATCCACAATGGATTCTCCAGTAAAGATTGTTTTCAATTTCTTCCTGGTGTTTATCAAGTTATTTGCACCCACAATGATGGGTACACCAGCACCTAGAGTACCACAAGGTCAAGGATATTCATAAGTGTGCAGACCCCCAAAAGGATATACTGGGTTCAGTCAGACCATACAGCTACCACACTTTGCTAGTTGTTCTACCACCCTCAGTTGCCATCCCATCCTCCCCAATGGTCACCACATCGTTGACTGGCTCTACAATGTCATAGACTTTGTTGCCTCATATGGTGACATTAAATAGAAGGACACAGTCTTGTACATGAAATACTTAAACGCACACCATTAATATTCTCAGAGGATCCTCCGGTATTCTAGTGGGTCAGCTGGAAGGTCTAAGGAAAATTGCCCTGGTTCCTCTAACAATTCTTTTCTGTATTGCCTGACAGTATTTTCACTCCTCGTAAGTGCCAATGTTGAGAACGTCTTAGGGGAAAATTACCGATAATGGCTACCTGTAGAGGCTCAGTGATTTCGGTAAAATTGCACGCTTTCCCAGCTAATTCTTCTTGACATGCATGACATTTCTTCAACATGTATTTATTTTTGAAAATAAAAATATGAATCTTCGTGAAGTCTGAAGATTTTTTTTTTTTCTAATAGAAACCACTTCTATGTGATCCCCGGGTGAGTTGGATACATAGTTTGTCCCTTTCTACTGTCCTGACCTTAAACAAACCCATGGACTGGGGCCCTTTGTATCAAAATCTTTCCAAAAGAATTCCAACATAACATAAGGAGGTGCAGTTCCAATATATAGAAGATAGATACTTACAGATCATAAGTGTCATCATACTACAAAGAGATCATAACAAAGGAAGGGGCTCTTCAAAAATTACAAAGTATGTTTAGTAACTCTGATTCTGCAGTGTCCCACTGGGTGGAGTCTTCACGAATTTTTGGGTTGTCAGACACATTGCGTCTCTACATATTTATACTTATAACCCTGTTTGTTTTTTTTGTTGTTTTTTTTTTTTAATAATGGCTATATACTGTATGCTGAATGTATAAATTACACTATGCACCTTGCTGACACATAATAGTTATTTTGTGACATGACAAGAGCAAGTGAATTCAATGCACTAAAGATTTAGATACTCAGTGAACTAATTTCCCTTTTTAGTAAAGAGCAGTATATCCTGTATAGAGGAAGTGGAGTTCACTAGCTGTGAGTAACTAGTGTGGTAAAAGCATTGCTTGTGTACCTTATGCAATGAATACTCCTAATACCCTGGAATCCCCCCCCCCCCCTCCCAGTTATATCCAAGAGGTTTCTACATTAATCTTCAAATATCATATAATATATAATATAGTGGATCACTTCTGTTAAGTCAGCAAGGATAACTTGTCCAAGTACTTCACTATATTCCAGGACCTGTTAGGGCTTCGAGCCAGGCCTTTCTTTCAGGAGTGAGCAGCAATGAGAAGCCTATACCCCCTTGTAAAAGAGATTAGAGATGAGCGAATACCATTCAATCGAGATGGTATTCGATCAAATATTGCGGTATTCGAAAGATTCGAATTCAATCGAGTAGTGTGACAAATACGCGGGAAACATTCGAAAGCCCTCCCATCAAACTTGGCGCTTTTTTTAAATCCAATCACCATGCAGGGAGGCTGTGAGGGACCCTGGGAGTACGCATGCAGCGCGAAAATGGCGTCTACCCTCATTGGATGGCTGAACCACATGACCTCGAATATTTCATAATAGACTTCCGCCTCTCGACCGCCGATGCACTTTCAACCTAGCCAGGGAGAGATCTTCGAGAGATAGGTTTTAGTAGCGTTTTGGTTAGGCAGGATTACTACTGAACCCAAAAGTCCTTTTCAGAGCTAAGATTCAGGTGCTAAGAAATAGATGATATAACAGCATCAGGAGCATCAGCAGCTGTATTTATTCAAGTACCCTGTGTGTACAAGTGACTTATAGTGTCCCTGGTTTAGCCCACTAAGGGCACGTAAACTTTATACATATTGTGCCAGTTGCCCAGTAAAAGCCACGTGATATCTTTTGTGCCAGTAGCCCAGTAAAAGGCTCGTGATACCTATAGTGCCAGTTGCCTAATCTCTGCTCTGCTGCAGCCTAGCGTTCATATAGCGTAATGCGTGATACGTGCGAATAACGTGGCGCTCTATGGACGCACATTGGAATCATGTATGTAACACTGCGCACGAAATATGAAGGAAATGTGTGAACATTGCCAAAAACATTCGTAAAGCATTCGCAAATATTTTTCCTTTGTAACTTCAGAGAGTGGTATTATACTGCGATTTTGGGGTGTTGGGTGCACCCAGGCATGCTCACCCTGATGTCACAGCGTCATTCCAGAGGTGTTGGCATTGTTTAGGGAGGTTTCATGGGTGACCTCCAAGTGGTCGAATTTGGATTTCCAAGTGCCACAAATTTTTTTCCCATAGACTATAATGGGATTGAATATTCGTTCTAATAGTCGATTATCGTTGCCTATTCGATTCAAATTCTCGAAAGTCGAACATTTCACTACTCGCTCATCTCTAAAAGAGACTAATTCTATGTTCACACTACGTAAAAGTACGGCCGTTGTTGCCATCGGCAACAACTGTCGTACTTTTTGCGGAGCGCAACATAACCTTATCTGATATGGGATCCCGGCCGGAGCGTATACACATCGTATACGCTCCGGCCGGGATCCCATACCTGGGCCGCAAATAACTGACATTCAGTGAAGTCCGGCCGCAGAAAGACCTGTCAGTTCACACAGTGAAGCGAGCGGCTCCGGCCGCTCGCTTTACTGTGCGCTATGGGAAGCTCTGATGCGGGCGCACGCTGATGTGCCCGCATCACAGCTCTGCGGCTGATACGTTGTGTGAACATAGCCTAAACAAGAGAAAAACTTAGGGACCCCCATATTTAACAAAATTCAGGGTGCTCCTTTGCTCTAGCTTATTAAATTGCAACCTGTCATGGCTGCTAAAATCTGGATCCCCTGTAGTGCCTTTCAACTATGAATCCTTACTGCAAACTTTTTATTGGAGAAAGAGAGACTATTTATCTGGTTTCCTGGGCAAATCAGACTGATGAGCTATCCCTAGATACCTGTGTTGTGCAGGAGCTGAACATGTGATTGGTGGGGCTGCCAGTGACTAATGTTGTCATGTGAATAGCTCATCAGTAGGTTTTGCCCAGAAATTGCCTTTAAGGGTATGTGCATACTACAGAATCCGGACAGAACACACGTCACGGATCCGCAACTCGCACCAGCTCGTGGACTGTGGTGGCTATGAGCATCTTTACTGCTCCCATAGACTCCATTCTATGGTTTGCCAGATTCCGCTCTCTGCCCAAAGAATGAACCCGCTCATTCTTCGGGCCATCGGTGTAATCTAGCAAACTTTAGAAAGAAGCCTTGGGAGCAGTGGGTTCACAATACGTATATTTCAGTCAGTATTGTGGTCCTCATATTGCAACCAAAACCAGGAGTGGATTGAAAACACAGAAAGGCTCTGTTCACACAATGGTGAAATTGAGTGGATAGCCGCCATTTAATGGCAAATATTTGCTGTTATTTTAGAACAACGGCTGTTATATTGAAATAATGGCCGTTATTTACTGTTATATGGCGGCCATCCACTCAATTTCACCATTGTGTGAACAGATCCTTTCTGTGTTTTCAATCCACTCCTGGTTTTGGTTGCAATATGAGGACCACAATACTGACTGAAATATACACAGTGTGAACCCAGCTAAATGTTCGCGCTAGTGTACTGACACACTGTCTCATTACAGAAGCAAAGATTTTAACAGTTTCAAAGCTCCCGGCATCATAATGAATCATCATCCCGGAAGCTCCAAACTCCATCTAGGCATGTTCCTTAGCACATCTGTATTTTCAGACCGTATGAAGACCGGACAGAACGTATGAAGGAAGGCTACCTTAACAAAATCCAGATTTCTTAGGTCTGTTCACACTATGGAATTGGCTCGAAGATTCCACTCGCAAGGCCTCCCATAGAAAGAGATAGCAAATGGGATTCAGCGCAGAGATTCGCTTAGAACCCCCATGCGCAAACTTTGCGCCGAATCCCGCCTGCTATCGGCAAGCGGAATCTCTGCACTGATTTCATAGTGTGAACGGGCCCTTATTGTGACCAAGATTCAGCTAAAGCACCTTCTATTACAAGGCTGTATATTAATACGCGGTTTAAGACCAAAGTGCTCACAAGCTGTTCCCGCCTTACTTGCCTCGTTCCATTATTCCTATCTGGTAAATGTGTCTTTACACAAAATAATTCCCGTCTTAATTCCTTAAAAGCGAAACAGACAGATCCTATAAGAAGACAGCGGGTTGATTAAGACATCGCTGCTACAGATCTTGGATTTACAAAAGCCACATAAAGGGAAGCACCCAGCAGTTAATGGAAATCTATCAGAGCCGTCATTACGATGGGCCCTGAAACGTAACTATTATCTCCAGATCTTGTTTTCACACCATGATAGTCCATATGTCCTGTTACTGCACCCAGCTGTCATAGATATAAAGGACTGTCCTCTAAATTAGAGAGCAAATGGAGATAGTGGCTACCACAGGGTTCAATACTAATGTTGAGCGGACTGTCCAGATTCAGCAATTTCTCCAAACCTGAACACTCAGCGTTTGATTCCCCCCATCTTGAGAAGTTGGATGCCACCCTAGGGCTGTCATGAAAACATGGATAGACCCTTATGGCTGTATCCATGTTTTCCGGGACTCCCTAAGGCGGGATTCCACTTCTCCAGATGCAGGAAATCAAATGCTCAGCATTCAGGTTTGGAGAAATTACAAAAACGTGGACAGCTTTCTCAAGTACGCTCAACATTACTCTATATTACTATGTATTAGTTGGCTATCCTTAATAGATGAGCAAATTGTCTGATATTACATTAAATATGACTGATCCAACTGGTCATTGGGTTTTATATGGTCTGAATAAGGTTAGTTTGAGTCAGAAGTGCCCCATCCTGGGGTATCTATGCCTGTATGCAGCCCCATTAAGCTCTTTAAAGGGGTTATCCGGCGAAAATCTTTTTCTTCTAAATCAACTGGTTTCAGAAAGTTACAGGATATAGATTTGTAATTTACGTCTATTTAAAGGTCTCAAGTCTTCCCATAGCTGCTGTATGTCCTGCAGGAAGTGGTGTATTCTTTCCAGTCTGACACAGTGCTCTCTGCTGCCACCTCTGTCTATAATAGGAACTCTCCAGAGCAGCAGCAAATCCTCATAGAAAACCTCTCCTGCTCTGGACAGTTCCTGATATGAACAGAGGTGTCAGACTGAAAACTTCCTGTAGGACATACAGGAGCTGATAAGTATAAAAAGACGAGATTTAAATAGAAGTAAAATTTAAATAGAAGTAATTTACAAATCTATATAACTTTCTGAAACCAGTTGATTTCAAAGAAAAAGATTTTTGCCAGAGTACCCTTTAAATAACTTTATACATGATAATACTGAACCAAATCATAGAAAGCTAGACCTCAGCCACCATAACCAGACTACGACAACTAACTAGACAACTCTGACTACTACCCCCATAGTACAAGTAGCCATCCCACTCTGCCTCCACCACCTCCCCTGGGCTATTGCAGGACTGGAAGCCATGGGAGCGACAGCTGTGGGGATCAGGGCAGGGGAATATTCTTTACAATTTATTTTCAAAGACAAATTTTCTGTCTCAAAAAACCCTTTAAATAGAAGACCTGTCAGGTTCAGTCACCTATTGTGCATCACATTTCTCATGATTTGCAAGACATTTCCTAATGTCAATATATTATACATGAGACTATAATGTGCCCCGGCATAACAAACAACATCAAAGCCACTGCATCTAAAAATACCGTGTATTAGTCTGCCCTCCATGAATAATTCTGACCTGCTCTTTTGCTAATGAATGGACTTTTATAACTTTATACCACGCTGCTTATCAGATTGTGAACCGCGCCACCCGGCTCCCCCGTCCCTAAACACATACAATTGTATTACAAAGTAATGTCATTACATAAATGTAATAGGTTGTCACAGCCATCTATAAACCTTGAAGCGCATTGATTGGCACCCGGTGGTTACTATGGCAACAAAGCAGCACTGTGGCTGTTTAGTATGACAAGGGGTACACAGCGACGAGGAGGGGAAGAAATAACCCACAGCTCAAAATGCACCTTGAGTAATGCCGAGCGCTGGTGCCGCCCGTCTGTGTGATTATAAGGTTATATCTCATGTCTCTGGAAGCCTTATCACTAAATCAGCCTGAATTATAAGCAAATTCCACTTAGACATGTAACCTTGACTATTGCAGGGTGTTTGTATGCATTTGGTGTAAAAGACTGCACCTACAGTATGTGTTTGATATCATAATTTTCAAGGAAAACACTAGGACCAAACATAGAAGATAGCACCAGCACACATTTTGGATTCCTCTTGCTGGACCATGGTGCGACTTCATCTCTTCATTCCACCATTAGGGCTCATGCACACCAAGCAATAGAGGTGGATTTTCGAGCAAATTCCGTTTGGAAACCCGCCCCGTTTAAATTGAGCAAAGCTTTTTTTCCATTGTTTTCAATGGGCTTTGCGGAATTTGCGTCCATAAATTTCCCTCGCGGAACTGCTTTCTGCCCAAAGGCCCCGTTCACACTGAGCAAGATCGTCGGAATTCTGCGGCGGAGCTTTCCGCCACGCTCAGTGTGCTGCTTTGAGTGAATGAGAGGGCGTGCGCTCCTCCGCTGCCACAGCTCTCCGCTCAAAGAAATGACATGTCATTTTCTTGAGCGTAGAGCGGGGGCAGCGGACACACGTGCGCCCTCTCATTCACTTAAAGCAGTACACTGAGCACTGCGGGATTCCGACGTTCTTGCTCAGTGTGAATGGGGCCAAAGAAGTGACACGTTACTACTTTGGCGGATTCCGCTAGAGGAATCCTATAGAAGTCAATTGGCCTTGAATTCTGCTTGAAATTCTGCTTGAATTCCGCTTGCATTTTGCTTGAATTCCACTCGATTTCCGCTCAAATTCAGCTCCTATTCTGCTCCTATTCTGCCAGAGCAGAATAGAAGAAGAATTTCAATTCCTTGTCTTTTGCTCAGTGTGCATGAGCGCCCAAAGGGAAACTGTCAGCAGGTAAGAGGAATCTTACCTACTGATGTGTCCCTATTGCACACAAGGCGGTGAGGATGAAGGTAAATCTCTTACCTTTATCCTTGGCACCCTATCCTTACAGTTTTCAGGGCAACCTTGTGTCTAGTAAGGCGAATTGGTGCTCTAGTGGCCGTGGCCCCGTCCCATGCCTTACTAGACCTAGGATTAAACTGCAAACTGCACAGAAAGGGTGCCGAGGATGAAGGTGCCACGGCCCAGGGTAACTAAGTGGTAACAACCATGAGCTTGTTGGTGTTTTGCTTGGGTACTTGTCATAGTAGCTAATGCTATTTGCTCTTTTTCAGATCAATCTCTTCTTGCTAAACTGTCCTGACTAGTTTCTTATCCCTGGCTTAGGCAAGGTTGATCCCAGGTGACAGTTGACAGGAGACAGCAAGTAGTGATGATGCAACAAAAGTTGTTACCTTGAATGCCAAAAAATTGTTCTAGCCCCATAAGGACCTCAGTTTATGCCCTATCCGCAGCTCTAAGCTTGTTATATTTGGAGGGCACATAGAGAATGAATGGAGTGCTGCCCACATTGGACGTCCTTGCAGTTGGACCCCACTGATAAGCTAGTTGTCCTCCCATCCTGTTGAAAGGGAATAACCTAGCATTTTTGGACAATCTCTTTAAAGAGGTGGTTTCAACAAAACAATAATGATCAAAGGATCATTACATTTCTGGCTACTTGGAAGAAAAGATATAAAAATCAGCTTTCCAACACCACCCTTTCACGGTAGCTTGGCCTTTAAATCAGTGTTTTATAGTAGGAGTCTTAGGACATGACTGGGGATATACAGTAGATCAACTGAAAAATCTCTGGCTCCATAAAAGCCTATCGTCGTAGTACTAAACAGCTAATGTCTCCTTGATGAAGGGAGTCATAAAGACATACGGAGACTTACAAACTATCCATGCTTCACTGGAATTTCTGGCGGAAAAGGACATGCAGAGAAACTGGGTAAGTCTTTTTATGACTCTCCTCAAGAAGAAATATTACCCCTTTGGTCCTATTTCCGGCTCCTTAAATTCTCAACAATCAGATACTACTGTGGGAAAGTTGTAGCTGGGCATAATATTTCCCAGTTGGGATGAACCATGTAGGCAGTGGCTAGACTCTCTTCATACAGGACCCAAAGATGATCAGCTGAACCCAACGCTCTTGTGTATGGAGGGATAGGGAAACAAGTGACCTGACATGTCATTGCTTGCTGTATTGTATTTTGATCAGTCTTGAAATTCTCATAGAATTTCTGGTCCTGGTTGCAGAACATGTTATGGTCCTGTCACATGGCTTGAGATCTTCTTCTAGTTTTGACTCATACCATTGCCATATGGCTCATTGTGGCCCAACTGGTTTATGGACGACTCTTCTGGTGACAACTTCCCCTTCCTAATCTTGTCATTTCACGACACCAATCTTGTCATTTCACGACACCAATCTGCCACTAGCTATGCCCCCCATTTATACCTTCAGGTCTCTCATTGCTTAGTACTGGCAGATGCCACCTGGCAATCCTAAGCTGCAATCATAATACCTTATTGCAGGGTTCAGGTGTCAAGAATTGTATTTTTTCGAGGCCAAAAAAAAACGTCCAGATTAAGAAATAATTTTCTGAATGTGATTCTGCACCAAATGAAATCATTTTCAGTTTACAGGTTCAAAAATTTAGAAACCAATATCTGACTGAATCACAAATAGATCATCAGTCTGTGAGTGGGAGCGCGCACACATACGTACTCTCGACACGTGTTGATTTAATGAGTTTGTCTTAGACGCAGGTTGTGTTAATTGGAATTGCAATTACCTTATTCTAGCTAATAAATGTATTCCATAGCTCACCCTTCAAGCATCTCATACCCCTGGGATTCAACTAATAGGCTGTCAAACTTGGAGCTGAGACTAAAGTTTCTTTTCGGATAAACACACACAGTAATTTAACCCATCTGTTATGCTGAGTGCTGCACACTAGGTGTTGGGCCACGTGCACAATGTTGCACTGAGAAAGTCTAACATTATAGAATTTCCCATGGTTATTACTGCTGGAGATTATCCATGGGTAGATTAGAAGTTATGCGACATAATGATGGATATAGATGAAGCAGAGGTGGAAGCCATTCCTGGGCTATGGTGCTTAAAGGGGCCCAAAGACTCCTCTAAAACATAATAAACAATGGTATTATATATTATAAGGGAAGACCTGGGTCAAAGGGGTAGTGACTCTGCTTCAGGAGTGCCCATCAAAAAGACGTGTGGAGACTTACAGACCATTGCTGCTCCACTGAGAATTCTGGGAAGAAAGGATATGCAAAATAGCTGTCACACCTCTTGAGCAAAGAGATGTCCCTTCAAGTCAAGTCTCGCTCAGTCAAGGAGCCTTAGAACATTGACTGGGGATTTTATGCCAAGCCAAACAATTCAGGAATATATTTTACACTGGGGCCCAGAAGCTTCAGGTTATATATCTGGGTGGACATCTAGCTTTATTTATAGTTGTGACTGGTCCTAAACATGGCCCCATTTCTGTCTCCTCCTCCAGGTGGCAATTATAGGGTCCAGGAAGCTTAGGAATTTAATGTTCTTTGCGTGGTCTTCACTCTGGGAAACTTCTTTAGTTCTCCCTGTCTTTGTAGAAATGATATGAAGGAAAGAAAAATTAAATGTAAAGACTCTCTATGTCCCATGTTTGGGGATTTGAACATCAAATTCAGACACGGTTGCATTAAGCGAGGCTCTTGGTTGGATTGTTCCTCTTCTATAAGAGTAACTCCAGATATCAGTCTTTTTTATACACTTTCCAAAGATTATTCATATTCTTCTGCTGAACATATAAGGGTCTTTCTTAAGCCCGAATTTGGTTAGATTGTTTCAACCAGATACAGAAGCTGGATGAGCTATCAAGCTCTGGTGTTAAAGTCTGGGCGAGGGGGAGGATGAAAAAAATAACATGCACTTACCTCCCCAGCTCCAGCACTGGTGTCCACATAACGCTGTTCCAGTCCCTGGTCCCTGGCCACTTCCTGGTTATAAAAAGGACCTAGGACTTGACGTTCTGGGACTGCTCAGCCAGTCAGCGATGCAGCAGGGTCTGCCTGACTACCTGAGCTGGCCTAGAACATCATGTCCCAGGGCACCATAACTCTCTAGACCATTTACGTAATCTCCTAAACTTTTTGCTTTTTGTGATTGGTCATATGTCTTTCCTATGTCTTGGATACAGCCAATGGCTTCCAAGAGCTGCATCGAACTTCTTCAGCCATCAATAATCAAATGCAGCACATTTTGAGTTTGTATGAACTTGAGCATGCTCAAGGTTCGTTCACCTCTAAATTGCTATTTAGTACACCTTACCAGCATCCATTTCCCAATAATGTTTGTCTGCTCTACACTTCCTATTTGGTTCACATAACAACTAACACAATGACGTCACCGCAGGTGGCCCACTGACTTTGCAGAAATCATCTAGGCATCAGGTTATGTATGGCCTTTCTGTTTTGTTTTTTGTCCCTTTCTTTATTTGTGTTAGATTTCTTTGGCCTTAGCTTCTTCTGAACTTTCTTGGTACTCTACGTTACACTAGCTTCATATCTAAAACTATATCTAAAAACCTAAAAATCTAAACCTAAAATCTAAAAAGTAACCCTCTGTGTAGGCCGTATAGGTGCTTTTATTGATAAAAGTCCAACAATAATGCATTTGGAGGCAGTAGCAAGGACACCCTTGCAATCTGATGAAGAGGCTACAGTCCTGAGACATGTTACCAATAAAAGCACCTTGACCCAAACAGCCTGCGCAGAGGGTTACTATTTTATGGATGTTGAATTTGACTGGTCCGAATGGATATGGACTCGTGACTCTGAAGCTGTGGCCTGTGATTATTTGCCCTTATAGTGGTTGTGTTTGTGAACAACCCAACCAGGTGAGCCCTGAATCTGCTATCAGAACTTACGGATTTCGCTGTATTTTATGTATCACCTGATAAGTTGCTCTGCCTATTTTTATTTTATATTTTCCCTGTTACCCTGTGACCAAAGGAAATTAATTAAATGCCACGTCGCATTCTGACCTCCACTACAGTGCATCTGCTGCCAATTGGTGACTACTTTGGGCGCTATGACTTGTGGATCTAATCTCAATGATATCCAACCTCCCCAGAGGTATTCACGAGCCGGTTGAGCATTATAATGCATTTTATTATTTCCCTGTATATGTTACATTTAGCTTTATAATAGGTTTGATTGTTTTTGCTAATGTATGCCATTTAACTAGTCATCGTTTAAAGTGTTTTGACACTTCATGATTGCCGACAAGCCAACCTAACAATCTATACATGACATTCATCCTCCTCTATCATACTGTATTGCCATAATGTTCTTCCACTAGGCGAAACTTATTAATATGTCGGGCACAGTTTCAACAAGACAACATCTGTTCCTATTATACATCCTAATAGCTACACAAATTAATTTTGCTAGTTTTGTTGCCTTCAAGGAAATTTACGCAGGAGTTAAATCTTCGGCTCTGAATAGATGTCCTGAAAGGTAGTAAACATTTGGAGATGATTTTGTACAGCGACTAAAATCTTGGCCCTTAAGGCGACGTATTTGTTATAACAAAATTGCTTATTATCTTAACAGGGCATCATGATCGGGCATGGTATTTATGAATAATTTAATGTCCATTTTCAGGGTGCTGGAATGGCTGCCGGAGCTCATTGGTTTACTCCTCGTGTTCTAATTTCACAAATTCAACCATTTTGCACCCTTTTTTTCTAGACATGAGCGCAACTCAAGCATGGTCGAGTCCGATCATTCAGCATTTGAATACTAGTGGCTGAAGAAGTTGGATGCAGCTCTTGGGAGTCTTGGAAAACATGGATACAGTCATAGGCCATAGGCTGTATCCATGTTTTGCCGGACTCCCAAGGACTGCATCCAACTTCTTCAACCACTGGTATTAAAAAGCCGAATGATCAGACTTGAGCATGCTTGTGTTACCTCCATCTCTATTTCTTTCTTATGGACCAAAAAAGGGGATCCCCTATCTAACCCATCCTTTTCCTCCGGGCTGACCTTGATATTAGGCCATATTAATACAGTGTTGTGCCAGCCCCGACCTTGTGTACTATACAGGTACAAAAACGCATCTTAGCCTTTACCATCAAAAAGATGCATCTTAGCCCAGATGTGCATGGTTTTGACACTAGCCCTGACCTTGTACCGTATCTGTGTCTGTATCTGTATCTGGGCACTAACTCTGGACTATGTCTAAGGGTCTATAATTATATAAATATAGCGTAGATGCAAAAAAGCGTCTCAGCTTTCACCATAAAAAATAAGCATCTTGTATCTTTACCCACTGTGCACCCGTGTGTACCCATCTTCTGCTTGGCAATCATACATACATACAATCATACAAGTGTGCATGAAACTATGTGCTTTCCAATTGACTTTGTGATTACCCCAGATTGGCATGCTATTGATGGCAGCCCTGACCTTGTACCTTATAAATAACTGTTATTACTATTTCATGTTTGTGCTCCACCATTGGACTATGTCTTTGGGTCCATAACTATAAAACTACTGTATAGACATATAAAAGCTTCTCAACTTTCCCCAAGAAAGACATGCCTCTTGTATCTTTCTCCGCTGTGTGCCCCCAGTCTAAAGGTTCTTTCTAGCAGTGGGTTTGGCCATCAGTATAGAGTCTATGGAGGTCTCAAGAGACCTCACTGACAGATGATGTCAGTAAAGATAGGGGGTCAGACGAGATGAAATATCACTGTCCGACCCTTTTGCTCTCAAAGTGAAAAGCAGACACCAGATCAGTCTGGCTGAGGCTTACCCCTCCCAATATACACAGAAACTTTTTCCCATGTCTCTGACAGTAAATGTTCATGTATATCAGGAGGATGAGGGAGTTATTAAAGGTACCTTACCCACCTTCTCCCACCCTCTGCTAGAGCATGTTTATGTATTTGACCCATTTGACCTTGAGTTTAGGCCAGATTTGCATGCTATTGATGCCAGCCCCGACCTTGTACCTGTAGTTAAAATTTTACCTTATAATATTTGTGCCCCGCCTCTGGACTATGTCTATGGATCTATAATAGTAATAAGCGAACTTGCCAAATGTTTGGGTTTATCTGAACCCGAACAATTCTGCATTTGACTCCCACTGCCTGGAGAAATTAGATGCAGCCCTAGGGCTGCCAGGACAACATGGGTATAGCTTATGGCCATATTCACACATGGAATAACACCTGACATTTTGTGACCCGCCTGGGTCACAGAACGGCCGGTGTTACTGAAGATCGTCCTGGCCTGTACTGCAGTAATCTTTATTTCTGAAAAATTTGGATGCATCCCAATTCACTGCTGCAAACAATAGAGCGTGCGGCCGGAACTATAAAAATACTGTACAGATACATAACATGGCTGACGACCGGAAGATGCGCTGATTAGCGTGAAAGTTGCATGGTCATTCAGTGAGAGCGTGCCTGCTCCTTCACCTCCCCTCCCTGCATCTCACGAATATGTATTGAAAATAAACTGGACTTGGCTACTGAATGGTGAGTGCCTGATCTACTTTTCTACTTTGTTGCATAGATACATAACTGCTGCTCAGCTTTCACCAATAAAGAGATTCTTGCATCTTCTTCCATTGTGAATTAATCAGCGATACATCATTACGACCATTTTTTCCGCATCAGTGATTATTCCACTACACACAGGATCCAGAAAATTCACTGCGTCTGACGAGGGCTTAAGAACCAGTGTTATTCACTGCGTCTGGGTCATAGAATGAGACATTGCAGCAATTCATTGGGAAGCGCATAAAATGTTACATTGCAATCAGCGGTTTTCACTATAAAATTTACCATTTTATTAAATCCCCTGTCCCCCTCCTGGAGAATTTCCTCCCTAATTAAACCAGCCAGGTGTGTAATTCCATACTGAAGGCGAGACTCGGAGCGTTTGATTACTCCGTAACCCTTACCAGTGGGTGTTCCTCCAATGAATTCCAGCTTCACAAGGACTCCGAGTGGCTTTATCATTGGCATTGATCTGCATTATGGTAAATCTTACAGTATATCTTTTATTGTGTCTTTCATTAAACTGTGAGGAGTTCTTACATCTTAAGTTTTACTGCACTTTTTTAGTAAGTTAGAGGGCTTCTGCACTTTGGTCAATCTGTTTTTTGTTAGAAGAGTGTCCCGATGACAAAATGATCAGAGCTGAAATCTTGGCTGGAACCTAACAAGAAGTGTGTAATTTTTCTACAGCGCTCCCACAGGTAAAATGAGGCATTACATAAGCCCTATTAAAACCAATGGGCTGCCTATGTAACGAATAGAGGTGTCAGGTCCTCCAGAGTGAGAAAGAAGTGAATAAAGTTTCCAGGTTATGGCTTCGCAATGTCCAACATTTGTAACACTTTTGGATACTGACTGTTAGGACTCTCTCAAGGATAGAAAGAAGTTCCTAATGTTCTCTAAACCAAGGACATATAGTGGGATACAACTGTCATGGATATAATACATGTGTTACCCTTTAAGTTACAATAAAAGCCCACCATCAATGTTTGTATAGACAAAATTGCCATTTAGCATCTGGGGCCATCTCTGGTCTATGTTGATACAGATCCAATAAGAAAATAGCCAACTTCATATTTGAACACGTCTTCTGGTATGGTCAAATGTACCATATTATTCTATACATCAGGAAGGTTTATCGATATAACAATTCTGTTCTATGGATGGTCTGGGTCTGTCAGAGCTACAGACTAGGGTTTAGGGTTCTCCACCTGGAACACAATCTCTACGAGCTAAGAAAGAGTATCTGCTCTGCCAGAGCGAGCCTACCCATGTGAGGTATTAAAGATGTGCAAGAAGTAAATATGCTCTTTATAGTGGTGGATAATATGGGTTAAAGTGTACCTGTCACAAAGTCTGCTGACCCAACGATGGTGAATTTCTTTCTGCAGCCGGATGTTTGGGTATCAATGGATATGAACAAGCCAAGACTGTAATGAATGTGACCCCTATTTGATCATAATGGGGGTCATGTGCATTACTGTCTCGGCGTCTACACACAAGGATTAAGGTTGAACAAACCTATCAAAATGTTCCGGCTCTGCAATGTTATCCGAACCCGACGCTCAGTGTTTGACTCCCCATGGCCCTAGCCCTGCCAGGAAAAGATGGACACAACTTGTTTTTGTATCCATGTTTTCCAGGAATCCCTAGGGCAGCATCCAACCTCTGCAGCCACATGTAAACAAAGGCCTAGTTTTCGGGTTTGGAAAACATTTTCACAGGTTTGCTCAACACTATTAAGGCTATGTTTACACTATGTAAAATGACGGCCGTTGTCTACGGCCCTATAATGACTGCAATGCAATGTAACTACGGCCGTTGAATTCACACTAGGTATCAGATAACTGCCGTTGTTTATACGGCCCCATGAAAAATGAACATGTCAATTATTTCCGGCCGGCAATACTGCAACAACGGCCGTGGATTTCAATGCGGCCGCGAATGTAAAACTTATATCTGCCGAATTAAACTTGATTTTAATGTGAAAAATTTTCTGAGTGGTTTCTCGGGCTGGGCGCAGTATTTATTAAAGTAAATGACCTGTTTCATCCCGACTATAAACATGCTAGGAATCAAGATCAAACAACGGCCGTAGTTTCACGACTAGCCCGTACAATCGTAATTCTACAGCCGTAGTTTTGGTCGCAAAAGTCCGGCCGGTGAAAAGAACGGCCGTTATTTTACGTAGTGTGAACATAGTCTAAAGATGCATGGAAAATTGGGCTCATGACCTTTCCTCACCACACAGCCTCTGTTAAAAGGGTGTTCTATAGTTTCCCGGGTTTCAACCCTGCTAAAACCAATCCCTACAAATTCTAACCCTCTCTCTCTCACTTAGTCCTGACTAGGCCAGGGTAAGAATAGGGATGTGTTAGTCTGCTCCAGTATGCTAGGCCCTGTGACAATTGATCGGTCACAATTAGTAACCAGTCACCAACCAAGCTAAGATAACTAGGATTCTGTGGCCAGTTTCAGTAGCTAAGGTTCGCCTGAGTAAGATCTGGGTTGATATTGGGGTGATCACAGCACTGTGCGGAGATTCACAGAGTTTTATTCAAGACTGTCTCTAGTCTTGACTGAAAGGGCAAACAAGTAGAGATGAGCCCAACTGGAGCATGCCCGAGTCCGAGCGTTTGGTATTTGATACAGCCTATAGCCTATGGCTACATCCATGTTTTCTAGACAGCCTTAGGTGCTTCATCCATCTTCTTCTTTTGTCAATCAAATACCATACTCTCCGACTTGAGCATGCTCCAGTTGCACATGCTCTCTGCGCACAACTCTGAAATCCTGTAAGGAAGAATCATCTAGTCAGGAGATGGTGTTAACTGTGCAAGGACTCTTCTGCCATCACTTAACTTCTCTTCTGGACAGAGTACGTGCTGAATGCCTTTCATGTCACAATGGCCTACAGCATATGCCACTAGAGAATCACATCCCTCACTGTGAGAAAAACTTCCTATCTACATCAGATATTCACCTAACTTGGCTGCAGATATATTCACTAGCAAACACTAAAGTGATTAAAGTGTCAAAAAGCATATTCAGCAACCAGTACAAAAAAGTGCAAGGGCCAAAAGGAACTGGGCCCAATATCCAACCATCCATCTTAAGTACTGTACTCAGTGACTGTCAGTCATCTGGACCCCTGTTTGCCACCTGTGTCTGGACTGTTAAGTCGCACATGTAATAATATGGATACATCCCCAGACACCAGGTCAAGAATTTTCTACTCACATGAGGGGTTAGCCAGCAACAACGCCACTCGTGTTATTCCTAGAGACTGTAGACTGTACCTGTAGTTGTCCTAACTACTCCACCTTTCATCCCCATGGGTATCACATGAGAACTTACAGGTTCTCTGTAAAAGTCAATTAAACATAGACTCTGCAGAGTATAACACAGTAGGTATTACAGTCGCGACAGTGTCCTGTGCTCCAGCCACCACCTTCACCTGCTCCATGCTATCTGTGCTACCTTCACCCGCCTGCTATCTGTGCTTCCTGCCTGCATCTGCTGCCCTGGTTCCCGCCATGAGCCCTGCTGTGTTCCTGCCTTCCTACCTGTCTTCAGCTGCACCTCACCCACCAGGGGTAGCAACCTGGGCGTCATCTGCCTTGCGGTGGGTGCACCTTACACCATCACTAGCAGTGGTACAGCGGATCCACAACTTCAGTCGTGACAATAGGCTTGGTTAATATGGAATAGGATAGGCCTGTATCTATGGGCAGCAGAACTTACATCAAACTTACATTATTTTTAAGAAAAAATCAGTGCTATAAATCCTCCCAGCGATCGCTGTGACTGTAGCGGCGCTGGGATGGCTTGTGGGAGGCAGCAGCACCTTTGGTCAGTTCCCAAACTCAAAACGTGTTTAATCAATGCCCGTCTGAAGGGAAAAGCAGGCGCATTTCAATGCATAAAAACTCTGCATGTCCTCATTGTTTGCTATTTTATAATTGACCATTAGTGCGTCTGTCCACAGGGAAATTCTTGGATTCCTATGAGCCGCAGCCTTTAAAGTGAGCAAGACTCCCTCATACGGCATTATAATGAGCGCGCTCTGCTCTAGCACAACAGATAGAAACTAAGAAACGTTATTCCCTCTTTCTATCCGGCGGTGTTTTAGGTTCTGGATTGCACTGAACATAAATCAGGTGATACTAATGGCCTTAATAGTACATAAAAAACACCCCCCCCCCCCTTAAAGGGGCACTCTGGCAAAAAAAGATTTTTTTTTTTTTCCCAATCAACTGGTGTCAGAAAAATAAACACATTTGTAAATTACTTTGAATTCTCAAGTCTTCTGGTACTTATCAGCTGCTGTATGCCCTGCAGGAAGTGGTGTATTCTTTCCAGTGTGCCACAGAGCTCCCTGCTGCCACCTCTGTCCATGACAGGAACTGGAGAAGGTTTCTTTGGGGATTCGTTACTGCTCTGGACAGTTCCTGACACAGACGTAGATGGCAGCAGAGAGCACTATGTCAGACTGGAAAGAATACAGGACATACAGCAGCTAATAAGTACTGGAACACTGGAGATTTTTAAATAGAAGTAATTTACACATATGTATAGCTTTGTGACACCAGTTGTGTTGAATAAACATTTTTTTTTTCTGGAGTGCCCCTCTAAATGTAAGTGATGGTGATAACCTGATATTAATGCTTAGTTATCATGTTGTAGATTATGCCACCTGCTGTATTATTATGCTTATGATGCTTTAGGGGCAGGCTGCAGAATGTGAATAGGGTCCTGAAAATAATTCCAATTTACATGCAATGTGGTGTCTCCAGCAGTTTCCATAGTGTGTGAACCTGGCCTCATAATGTGAGTTTTGTCCAAGGACGTATACTCTCTCCTGTTATCTCTCCACGCAGTATAAATTAATTGGTTTTGAGCAAGGACATACAAACCATATAGACAGCTTCTACAGGTGCTATGTACAGTGCTGCTTATGTCTCCTACAGATGCCTGACTCTTCCTCTGTCTATACACTAGATACACAGTAGTTATTCCTCCCGTATTACTCCAGCATAAATATGCATGCTTTATTTGCCCAAAGTAAATCACAAAAAATGTGCAGGAAATTAAAATGAGCAAAATTGGTTTATGAAGGATATACAGTATGTGCGGATTTACCACCAGAGACGTGAGCAGCCCACTTAGTTGTTATGCTATGCATTGCGAGATGGACTAAGTGCCACATTGTCCAGATTTTTTTACATAAATCTCAAATATAAAAGTCCAGTGTAAAAATTAGTGCGTACAAAAGTGTGCATAATATTATTTAAGCTGATTCTACGTTATAAGCTTGGTTCTGTTGCTGTACGTAACTAGTTAGATGAGGTTCGGTTTGTGTGTTCAGTTATGTTTTGAGCTTGGTTTGGTGCTAGATCTATACAATAAGCTTGGTTTTTATTTAAATATATTTCAGTACTATGCTTGGTTCTGATACTGTATTATGTTATGATTGTGGATCAGGCATTGTATCTCTGCATTAAAGGGGACCAATCAGCACATTTGTGCTGATTAGGGTCCCAGAACAGCTGCACAGACCTTGCAGCCGGTGTCGGGGGTTCCGGGCTCCTCAGGCTTCATGTTCTGCTAACAGGCCTCCTTGCTTGTCAATTCCCTTGCAAAGCATGCTGACAGGACAGTCACAGCCTAGATAACCAGTTCATGGTTCTTCTCCTGCCTCACTCGCATGATTGAAAAGGATTTTACCCGACATGAAGCCTATAAATCCCAAAACCCCCAACACCATAGGAGACCCAGCTATGAGATCTATGCAGGTGTTCTAAGAGCCCAGTTAGTACAAATGTAATGATTGGTTCCCTTTAATGCATTAATACAATGCCTGATCCCCAATCATAACATAATAAAGTACCAGAACCAAGCTCAGTACCTAAATACTGCATATTTAAATAAAAGGCAGGTTTATTGTAAAGATCTAGCACTAAACAAAGCTCAAAACATGCCTGAATACATGAACATCTTCTAACTAGTTACTTACAGTAACAGAACCAAGCTTATAACATAGAAACAGCACCAGAACAGAGCTAATAACATAAAAGGGATATTCTGGGTATTCCTGGCAAGTAAAATGCATATTGAATCATCCTTGCTCATGGAGACTAACAATTTGTTCCATGCTTGTTATTACCTTGTCAGTCACCTTTACCCAATTTTGAGCTGCTGCTTTCTGCAGAAAACTATGAAAACACAGAAAGCATCAGCTCAGAACTAGGGGAAAGAGACTGAAAAGATAATAACAAGTATGGAATGAATTGTTAGTCTCCAAGAGGGGGGATGATTTAACATGTATTTTACCTAAACGGAATACCCCTTTAATACACAAAACCAACATAATAAAAAACTGTACAAAACCTAGAAAAATTTAAAGACAGAGTGCCAGCATTAAGCTCAGGTACATAATACAGTATCATAACCATCGACAGCATGCATATACAGTACCAGAACAAAGCTCAGTACATAAAGCATATACAGCACCAGGTCCAAGCACCATTTAACTAATCATTACTACAGCTCAGTAAAGAGATTCAATTGCTAGATCAGGTTAGCCATATATACTGTATGTTTGTATGGCAAGAAGCTCCTAGTATGGTCTTTGTAAGTATCCTTAGAGTGGGTTCACAAGAAAGGAATGTACTACACATCATCTTGCTTTAGGTCATATAGTGAATGCATTACTGTTAAGTTTAAGGTTAAGGTTAAACGGACAACTACCCCGGAAAATCTAAATATAATGGCGTAAGTATACCATACAACATATTATGTCCCTGTATATACTGCCTACCCTGCGTCTAAGAATATAATTGTATCGCACATTATGCTCCCTGACTTCATTCAGGGTACAAACTTTACTTTAAGCAAATGTACCATTAATACATTCGCTTTAAGATCTTCACATGAATAGAACGGCAACAGCGTAGGAAACCCGGCGCCGCGGTCCTTATTTCAAACCATGGCCCAGTTCCCGTGTACTGCACCGTTCTATTCCCAGGCACCAGTCGGTGGTGAAGCACTGAAGGTGGCCAGCCCGCCCCAAGGGGGAGGAAACCCCTTCCCCTCTATGATGCGGCTCGATGAGAATCAATGGAGCCAGCCCGCCTACAGTGATTCACCCCCGGCCAGTGCCCAGGAATAGAAATGCACCATGTGAAAATCTTAAAGCAAATGTACGACTGGTACATTCTCTTTAAAATAAAGAACCACACAAAGTGCCCCATAAAAATAGTCCCATAGACTGTATACTTGATTTTTTCTTGTTGCTGTTACCATTGGGGTAAAGTAGGACATCCCTCACACATAAGATAGTTAGAGGCCTCCAGTGATGACCATGGCACATATTACTTTTCCCAAGTGTCCAGCCTACCATGATGCACCTCGAAACCAAGACTTTCTGGTGACATACATTGAATATGATTCTGTTGAGATGGTGTTTTTGTAGAAGGAATGAAAAGCTTTGAAAATACATTAAAGATTTATAAAGAAACCTCTCCAGGGACTTTTTTGTGATATAAGGAACATGGTGGCTGCGTTAGAAGGAGGAAGGAAAGGCTTTTTATAGTGGAAGTTAAGGGGCTGTGAAAAGTTCTCACAAGGTGTTATGGTGACTCATTGATGACCAGGCTCCACAGCGAGTTGTCAAAGTTCTCACTTCACTATTGCTTTTATCAAAGGTCGATTTTCTTAACTGTAAGAATGTATGGCACAGAAGATCAATCTATGACTGGGGACGTCAACCACTAAAAGTGCCGTGCCCAGGACTCACTCGGCTCTGTAACTGGTGTTAATAGACACACTTGAAATTGCAGTGTCCCAGAACCCATGCTCCCCTGCTGTCTCTGTATGTATATAGGTCGGCACTGGTCAATGTATATTTTAGGGTATAATGTGGATAAGGTGTGATCTGCATTTTGGCCACAAGGTGGCACTATTTTCTTCTACAGCAAGCATACTGAAGTATGTAAAGGGTTAATTGATTATGTGACATTTGTAGGTGCTGTTTGCAAGGTTGTCGGCCACCTCCATAAACTCCGATCCTATCACAGGTCTACTAAAGTGTTTTTTTTTTTCAATCAGGTACTGAGGTACCTCAGGCTGCTCTCCACCAATAGGAATCTAGTCCTGAAACTTATAACTCTGGTGGAGACAGACGTGGGCTCAGTTTTAGCAGAGTAGTGAAGGAGTGTATGCTGCTAAGCTTAGTTCTACAAGTTTCTGCAAACCAGGTCATGGCCTGCTAGTACTCTAAAGGGGTGACTACCACAGGCAAAGGGGATCACATTGTGGGAGATATTCTTTCTCTATTATCTTAAGGTCCTGCAAGTCTAAACAAGGACTGTCTAAAAGTGGTTGGAGTAATTGCTCCTAGCTGATGTACCCCCCTGCATCCTGCTTGGTTCTTTTGGCATAAGTTGATGGGATAACTCTGCCGAGTCATGCAAACCTGGGGCTCTTAAAGCCGGTTTACACCAGAGGCGGAATTCTGCTATGGAACTCTCCACCGTGGAATCCCGCCAGCCTCCGTGTCATACAGGCTGTCTATGGGAGGGCTTGTGCGCCTCCACTCTCCGCTCCTCTCCGCTCAAAGAATTCACATGTCAATTCTTTACTATTCTTACTATACTGTATCTCTAAACTATAGAGAGAACACCAGGGACAACCTTTTAACTACTACTACTCCAAGCCCTGTGACAAGTGCCACAGTGGTACCGTAACATCAGCTCTGGCAAGTAAAAACTAGTACCCCAGGGTTACCAGACAAAGTTCACTACAGGTACGATCCACTGCCATATGGAATCGCCAGTGCTAAGAGTGTTAGCCTTCGCATATGGCTACATTGGGGGGACATGTAATTCTATTAAACATTTGGGCATCTATTGAATGTTTGGGCATATTTGTGGGTCATAGTGGCAGCAAACTATGACCCAACACAACAGCAATCTCTCCTTTGATCTGCGGACCTTACGAGTAACAAGGGCATGCCTACAGAATACATTGTAGAATAATCTGACAAAATGTAACTGCAAGTATTTTTAGCATAACAGATAATCAAGTGACCTGACGTGTCAAATTGGTGGCTGGCTATATTGCAGAATTGGTGTCTCAAAATTAGGTATGTCAATCCAAAATAGGCTTCCAATGGAACTCGATGGATAAATGTAATAATGGTTATGGGGCAACAAGAAAAGGTCCTTTGTGTTCCCTAGGGCACCTCTACTTATACTCGGATATCGCAGCTGTCTTTACAGGTATTAGATGCATGTAATGTAATATAAGAAGAGATCCACGAATGGCACTTCACCTAAAATCTTCACCTTTATTGTATATAGACAGTATAGGACATGGACATCACGGAGGAACTTGCTCCCAGCCACGGAGCAAGTTCCTCCGTGATGTCCATGTCCTATACTGTCTATATACAATAAAGGTGAAGATTTTAGGTGAAGTGCCATTCGTGGATCTCTTCTTATATTACATTCATACGGACTACTTTATGAATTGAGCACCACCTGGATCACCGTGGTGTGAGTATCCATATACTGACCAAAGATCAGCCTGTGACTCGTAGTGCCGGTGAGTTTTTTCTATGTGAATTAGATGCATGTAAGTAGCATCCAACAGCTACAACATTGGCCCAACTGGCCCAAGACCCACTGTGGTCCTCCAATGCTGCCATATACATCAGACAACAATTTGACACCCTCTTTCCTTGCCTTCATCCACTGCTCAAAGCAATGAATAGGCTAAAAAAAGGGGCCAGGACTTATAACAGGAGCATTCATACCCTAAGCTATCTAAGGTTTCATATTGACAACTAGATGGAGGGACGTTAGGGAACTTCTCTCACTTCTACACTCTGCTACAGACTACGAAGAAAAGTTCTGTCCATCAGTCTAATCAGTCTAACCATTCATATACTAGCTGTACCAGAAATAAATACAAAAAGTATCATAAACATTATAAAACAGTACAAGATGAGATTAGAACAATATATAATTCAAAACATGGATAATACAGCAGATATAAATGTCACCCAACCACAGGCCTCACAGCTATCCCTGGAGGGTGTAAGAACACTCACTGGACACTGTCTCTCTCTCCACGTATAGTGTACATACTGTAGTTCCCTTTGACTCTCTGTGTGGCCCCAGCCCCATTCTACGGTTATCCCTTGCTCCCCTCTAAGGCTTGGTTCACACATTGAGGCCACAGCTGCTGTTCTCTTGTACAGAGATCAGGCATAAAAGACATATGAGGACCACAAAAGAAAGCATGATGGTGAACTACATAGACAGGACACATGTAGGACAATTACAGGGGAAGCTATACATCAAGGTAAAGGTAGCAAAACACTTAACAATTTAAAGGGATTTTGTTTTTACTGGTTAGCGCCAGATACTAAAATGTTCCTTTTTTTCTAATCTGTTCTACAATATACGGCGGTCAGAAGGCCAAATGTCCTCAGCTATGGATGGTGTCGGCCGGTCGCAGGTGCAGAAATGCGCTGGGAATGTTCCCTAGTGAAGGGCTATACTACATTTGTCAGGATATCCATAGACATTTGCTGCCTCCGTTCTACTGCGGTGACAGCTGCACTTTTATACTAAGGGACCGCGACAATATGCTTCATGCTCGTGTCAGGCAAAATCAAATATGTTCCTTTGAGGTGACACAGAAAAAGAACATGTTCCAAGGTGCAGAAACTCTGTCAGCAAATGTGTATTTTTAGTCCTGGCTGATAACATAACGCTCCAGTTTAGAGTCACTTTAGGGTTTTTATTAGGAAACGGCACAGATAAAAAAAATCCTGAATATAAAGTTATTGGAACACTGTTTCAACCAGCGTGCCGTGAAATTACCTTAATGTTACTACCATTAAAAAGCTTAGGGAAATAGCCCTGATTACACAACCGCCTACAGTTTCTAGACATGCCCTCCCATGTACAGTGATATGAGGATTCCGTTAATAGTCAGATGGGTGTGAACCGTAGCAAATACTTATAGAAAACGTCTACTGCTCTGGACAGTTCCTGACATGGACAGAGGTGGCAGCAGAGAGCACTATGTCAGACTGGAATAAATACACCACTTCCTGCAGGACATGCAGCAGCTGATAAGTACTGGAAGACTGGAGATTTTTAAATAGAAGTAAATTACAAATCTATATACCTTTCTGATACCAGTTGATTTTAAGAAAAATTACTGCCCCTTTAAAAATCTGCTCCTTATGATAGCGCCGAAACTACAAAATAAACATGATAGCCGAAGGGTCACATTTGTGTCTGGTCCCAGGGGGGTGGAATTATATCTAATGTAATCATATGGAATGCGGAAACACCGAAATGCGAGAACTGATGAGTCATATAGGGGATACGTGATGCCAGAAGAGTCTCAATGTGCATAATAATCAGGACATATGGGATATTCTTGCTGTCTTCTTGTTTACTTGTGGGTTAATTTTAAAAAGACCTGATCTTTAAGAGAAAAAAAAACATTTTATGGCCCAAATCAATATATTTTTTTATATAGATTCCTAGCCCACGTTCACACAACATATGCCGTTCTGTTACCTGGCCGTGTGTCAGTGAAGTTTATACCACAGTACCGGGATAATCTTCATTTCTATTGAACTAGGATGTGGGTGCATCCGCGAGTGCCCACGTTCCAATTCACCATTGCACACAATGGAAAGTGCGGCTCCGGGGTGAAATGACAGTTTTATGCAGCCGCTATTCAATGAATAGCGGCCACACAAAACTGACATGACACTCCTCGTTGCACCCGCTAGGGATCCCAGCCGGAGTGTATACTATGTGTATGTCCATAGACAATGTTAATTTTCTATTACTCATGGCGGTTGTTTCAAATTGGCAACAACCAGCTGTGATTAATAGAAAAATTACCCTGTGTGAACATAGCCTAAAGATGTATTCAGTAATGTACACTTCTGTGCGCCTTCATGACAATTTTGCAAGTGGTATTGCTTTCTAAGAAATAATGCTTGGGAATAACAGTCTGATCTGAGCAAAGCCTTAGGGTCCCATTACACGGGCGGATGGGGGGGGGGGGCGATCAATAATGTAAACGAGCGCCAAACTGCTAGATTGTTGCTCGTTTACTTGGCCTATTACACGGCTCGATAATCATTTAGCAAGGGCTGCACGGACATCTTTACCGCAAAACAGTGCAGTAGATATTATCTATCTACGCTCCATAATTCCTCCTGTGGTCTCCTTCTTCCTGGGTCCCGCTTGCTGCAGGTTCAGATGTCTGAGCTGACAGGCTGCTCAGCCAATCACTGGTCAGGACCGCCGCGGCCAGTGATTGGCTGAGCAGCCTGTCAGCTCAGACATCTGAACCTGCAGCAAGCGGGACTCAGGAAGAAGGAGACTACAGGAGGAATTATGGAGCGTAGATAGATAATATCTACTGTTTGCAAAATGGTCAGCTGCCGGCCGTGCATCACTTTTACTTGTAGCGATGTCCAGTTGATGGACAAGGATTTTAGGTTTGGGCCTAAAGCAACGATCAGCTGATAGTTGTCTCTATTACACTAAGCGATAATCGGCCGAATCGCTTCAGGTAATAGGGCCCTTACACACTGATACCTCCAAACAATAAACTTTCATCATTTCCAAATTCCAAGCATGCTACTTATATCCATCTCCATATGTACACTATGGGGGGGGGGGGGCTGAGATCAAGAATGCACCAGAAGGCCACACCTCCTCCCCGCCTCATCACGCCCCCACAAGCTCCGACAGCCCGCCCATCGGGCGAGCAGGGCATACGGGAGGCGTACGCCAGGGAGAAGGGGCAAATCTGCACCTTCTCCCTGGTGTATGCCTGTGGCGTACCCTTCATAAATCCCCCCTTTTTGTCTAGTTTTTGCAAATTTTCAAAGTCATGCTGCTTTAAAGCATACCCATCATGATGAACATTGACCCATTCTGCCTCCGGAAGTTCAGATGTGACCAAGTTTAATCAGTTCTGTGCATGAGCCCTATTAAATCTGAATAAGAGCTTGTGCACTGACCAGAACTGACCAGACATGGTTGCATTCATGGATGTTCAAAGTTCCAGCGGCAGAATGGGTCGACGCACATCATGACAGGCACGTTTTAATGTGAAGCTTGAGATTAGTGGAGTTAATGGGTTAAAAGTTTGTTTTCATGATTTTTTTACAAATAGAAAACAGTCTAAAAGGCAATAGGGAACAGAAATGGCCTCCAGGGATTCACGATTTCCCCCTTTGTTTATAAATGAGTCCCACTGCTTCCACCATGGTAGCGCTGCTAGTTCTCGAATTATCATACAAATGACACAATTTTTTTTGTAGCTTTGGAAAGCAATAACTTATTAAACAAATCTCCAGCATGTTTTATTTACAATGACAAATGGGGGCGAATATGTATTGTTCTAACACTTGTCGTTATCTTAGCCGCTGCTGCCGCTCCTGAAGTTGTACCGTGCCGCAGACAACGTTGGCGCTCCTCGTATAAAAGGGTCTTCTCCGACTAAAACATGCCGCATTAATTCTGAATTTCCCATTGTCAGAAGACAGCAATATCACAGTTGTTTTCTAATCCTGTCCTTCCCTCTATCAACTGGCACAGCTTAGTCACTGTGGGCCATGATCAAAGCCAACCGTCCCCACGAGAGGAGCAAATCTAAATAAGCCGCTTGATTCACACCGAAATAATTTAACAGAGAGCAGCGGAAAAAAACAGACAAACAAAGGACTGGAATCTATTCATTTTTAAAGCAAAGCCGCCCCGAGCCATGAATAATTGAGAGACAGAAAAACTGTTTTACAGGTCATGGAGCCGATAGTGCTGGTGGAACACACAGATCAAACAACGCGCGCCAGTTATAGGAGACCAGTCATCACTGGGGGCGGTGTAGATCAATCACCGGCCGGTGACCAGTCTCCCTAACCAATAACTCATTGGAAATCAGTCACTTACTGGAGATAAAGTATATGGCCTAAGATGGAGCTCCGCAATGCATCGGAGATGATCGCTCTCTAGAGTCATGCGTTGTTCATCAACATCATTCATGAGTGATTACCGTTATAGGTATTGATTCTTTCACCTGGAGACATAGTTAGGCACCATGTATTTGGCAGAGCTATGTGCGAGCGGCAGAATGAGCCCAATTTCTTACTATGATTTACTCTGCTGCCTCAGCTCTGTATCTAAATTGCCTGACCAAGATACGGTGGCTTCATAAGAACTCCTAAACAAGCCCTTGCACCCCCAGCAGTATCATTGGTATAGTGGAGTACATAGAAGTGGAGTCCCTATTACAGGCCTCTTTTATATCTAATTTTCCCTTGTGGTTTTAGATCAGTACCCCATTCCTTTAGCAAAAGGAATGGGACCCAGGTTTTCGAGGGCCCTTGGGCGACAAAGCCTTAGCGGGGCCCTCATCCATCCATCATGCACAATGACTTGAGACACCACTAACATACACAAACACACACTTAATGGCATACACATTACTGACTGACACACACACACCGCCTGTACAGCTCAGTCTTCTCCCTCTTCCTCTCTGCCCAGCCGATCTCCACACTATAGTATTGAGGACCTGTGTGTCATGTGATCAGGTCCTTCATCCTCTATCTCTCTCTGCAGGACGCTCACAGGTCCCGCTCTTTCTCTGTCTTCTGATGTTCAGCCTTAATACCCACTACAGTGAGGGGGCTGAACATCAGAACAAAGGGCCCCCCTCCCTTTCTGGGCCCCTGGAGGCGCTGGGGCCCCAGAACTTGCTGGGGAGTAAGCCCTGTGCCCTGGTCTCTATAAGAACTTGCTGGGGAGTAAGCCCTGTGCCCTGCTCTCTATAAGAGCCCCATAGAAGCCACATGGTCTTGGTATACCACTGTATGATGTGTATCAGAAGACCTGCACGTGGTACATGAGGCAATATGGTTTGGCCAAATTATATACTAACTTCTGATGTTGGTTTTAAATGTAGCTGAATAAGCTTTCTTGTCAGCCATGGGTGCGATGTGCAGCCATTTCTGTCTTTTTGGCTTGTGCATACCACTGTATGATGCCACAATATACAGTATAGCATCTTATTCACCCCATTCATAAAATATTAATCATGATGGATATAGAAAAGGGGTCAATAGATTTGGGAAATTTGCAAAAAAAAACTGCCAAAATGTAGTAAAAATGCAATATGTAAGCACAGCCAGAAGACTATAAATCAGCACAAAGTACCTTAATTGTGATTATACAACTTTTTCCTCAATATTTCTGTAAGAAAAAAAAAATAAAACACTTTAAATAGGAAAATTTATCAAAACTGCATATAGTGTGAACTGACACCAACAGATGTATGAGACTCATCTGGCTAGACTCTACCATCTCGATCCAGGTGATCTCATTGGAAACCACAGTGACGAGACTCCCCCCCCCCCCCCCCCCCCTCGCTCTCTGCAAAGTCAACGGCTTCATGGGAAATGTAGCCAGCATAAGAAAATAACTTTAGTGGGCAAATATGAAGTAAAATCTTATGACTACCACATAAGCTAAAACTGGTAAGCACAAAGTCATACACAAAAACTTTAACATTGTTGTCTAATAATAATCTGTGCTGCATTATAAAAGCAAAAACAAACTTTTTCCAGAGTGCTTTTTTAAGAATTATAGAGGCGGCTATGCTCTTAGGCACTTTAAGTGCAGCTGATTTTTTTTTTTTGTCTCCTTCTCTAGTCTGTACCTCCACACAGTCCTGTCTCTGAGCTCTACAGGCAACTATTTCCTGGTCATGGCTTAGGTTTTTGCTCTCATATGCATTGTCAGCTGTGAGTCCCTGTACAGACAGGGGCGAAGTCTATCCAAATCCTATCTAATTTACCACTGACTTCAGTCAAGGTGCAGAAACATCTCAGAGATATCAAGAAAAATGGGAGGAGCCAGAGCTGAAAATGAAGTGCCATAGTAAAGACTCTGAATACTTTAGAATAATTTCTAAATTTCTGTTTTCACAGTTTCATTGATGGATGCAGCATAACAAAATGTAAAAAAAAGTCTAAAGAGTTTCCATTGTGTCAGCTGCACCAGTCAGTGCTCTCTCAGGCTGCTCATTCATAACAGTTTCCTCAACCATTAACCACGCTTGTTTTATGCAAACATATGGGCCCAGTAGGCTAAAATTGGTCACATGCTCCCTCAGGCACCAATCTACAGGACTCCTCATGTTATCACCTGCTAACCCCTAAAAATGGCATACAATGGCAAAATCCCCCTTTGTCATGTTGCCTTACTGCACAGAAACCACAGCCAATGCACACACATACAATATAAATGCATTGTACACATACATATACTACAGTGTGGATCTTAGGACTCTCCCTGTTAGGATCTTAATGTGGTCCTTGGATCATAGAGTATGGCAGAGACTGCGCTTTTGGCCATAAAATTGTTCTCATTCTGTGTTACTTTTGCTCTATCATAAACACTTTCCTACGCTTCTGCTCGGCTAATTGATTTCTCTGCCACACCCGTCTTTTTACTGCTAAGTTCCCTCTGGTCACTTCACAGTTAACTTTGTATCTAAGGTGATTAAAATTTTGTTTCTCCATTCACCCTTGCTGTTTCTGTTTCTATGTGTGGTCAAATTACATCCTAGACCAGGCCCCTGACCTTCTATAAATACTTCCCCAGTAGTCTAGTTTACCTAGTGTGGTGTTTGCTGCATTATCTCCTGTGTTTTCCCTTGGATTTATCTGACCTCGGCTTTCTGTACTTGACTTTCCTGACCTTTTGTAACTTCACTATCCCTGCTGTGTCTGACTTGTTGTTTTAAAAAAAACTTTTGACATGTCATAGAGACATAAAAAACAGAAATTGGCAGCACTCCAATGCCTCTGTTCATACTGTATGTTGCACGACGCACGTGGCTAAAATACAGAGAAAAAAAAAGTGCAAGGTGCAGGTTGCTGTTGCACTTTTTTATTTTTTTCTCTGTACTTTAGCCACATGCGGCGTCCAACCTGCAGTGGGAACAGAGTCATGAGGGTGCTGCCAATTTTTGTTTTTCTGTTGTATGTGGGGACTGTGGCTACCTCCTGTTGGCTTGCACTCCACCCATGTCCTGTGGGTGCTTAAAATAGAAATTAGTTGGATCCAATCTGTCCAGTTTTTAGGCTTATTTTTAGCCCAGGAGAGGCCATTGCTAGTGTGGGAATGCTAGAGTAAGACCATGTCTCTGTGGACACCTTAACGTGATGACATGGTACACTCTGTTTCATCAAATGGTTTGCTAAGATCGTCATTTTTTAATTACTATAGAGCAAGTTTGTGTACGTTGAGGGGAGCATGTACGGTAAGCTCTTGCACCTGTGGGTTGCTGTGGCACTTTTTTTTTTTATATGTCATAGAAACATGTCAAAAGTTTTGATCGGTCCAGGTCTGAGTGTTCACACCCCTACCGATCAGGAGAACGTGCTGGGAGAAGACAGCGTTGCAGCATGGTTCACTCCCGCTCAGAGTTTGAAAAAGAGAGTTGAGCTCTTTTGAAATTTAGCTGCCCATTGTGAGAAAACAGCAAACAGCCTATTCTTAACTTTCCGTGCTCCCCTGGTGTCCTCCCACATATTTGGGTCCCCACTTCCAGTTCCCAGCTGGACTCCCCTGGGGGTGATGGACACTCATCCAATTAGTGGCCAACACAGGGCCGATCTCGGAAAGGTAAGAATAGGCTGTTGGTTATTTGGTATGAGACAGCCCCTTTAAGCTCCTGGTATGAGACAGCTCCTTTAAGCTCCTGGTATGAAACATCTCCTTTAAACAAAACTTTAGTTGGTTCTGTTTACTTGACTATTCAGGGGGAAGTTATACTCACATCAGACGTCCTAATTGGAAATCAAATATTATGCATACCATTAGAGATTGATGGATTCTACTCAGGAGTGATGGGGGATAATGATCCCAGATAGATGTTACTAACTATATATATATATATATATATATATATATATATATATATATATATATATAACTTGCTAATAATCCATCACATTCATTATGGTTTAGTATCATCTATCGTAGAGATTTCAAAGCCCAATGGAGAACACTCCAAGATTAAAAATTCATATAACTTACTAGAGGCTAAAGACTGCAGCTTAGTGAAGGTATCTACAACTTCATTATTAAGGATAACGCTCTGCCACTCAAGGGAAGCCTCTACTGGCCCGGCCCGAGGAGATTGTGCCCCAGATCTTTCATGTAGACTTACTGTGGAGGATGCCGGGGTCCAAACAGCTCCCCGCTGATGTGTTTGGTTATTGTCTCTAATATCTAGCTGAAAAAACACAGGAGGTAACGGGGAATAGAAGCTTGGCCTCATTTAACCAGAGAGCTTAATAAATTATAAAGAGCAGCCTATTAAGGCGCACATTTCAGTCAGAATCTAGGAAAGTGGGTGCAGTCAAGCCTACCGCATCGAGATGGAAAAGGTCACTTATGAAGCTAAGAAGCTGTGACATGAATGCCATTTCTTGTTGTCACACATTTGTTTTGCACTGTCGTGACGCTTTACACAGGTAAGCACTTGAATTAGCACATTCACACGGTGTCGTCTCTGGGCACAGACATTTCTCTTCGCTGCTACAGGACAAGCTAAGTGGATGAGAGGTCAGAAGAAATCCAAATTACACTCCAGAATGAGCTTGGCATCCTACTGCGTCTTCCCAGCACGGTGGAGGAACATAACTTGCTTATGTTTTGGGGTCATTGGCCCAGTGGGTTATTGTGTAATGTGAATCTCTCTAAAATAAGAGCTTGATTTATGCCACCTATCTTGTTAATATAATTAAGGTAGAACCCACCACTCACACCAGGAGTATCATTAGCTCCAGGCATCTGGTGCCCCAGATCTTCAGGGAACCATCATGTTTTACTGCAAGTGTATCCTTCGGTTACATACAAAACAGGGAGCTGTCACGCAACATCATTTGCTAAGAAGAGGGCACTAAGGTGGGCCTAATTAGTAAGTTAGGGCATTTAGAGGGCATCATTGCCAAGTGTAGAGCACTAAGGGGGTCTTATTAGTAATGGAAAAAGTAGGTCATGGTCCCAGCACTCCAAGATTAAAATTTCCTAAAAAATCTTTATTGCATATCAAATATAGATTAAAAGAAGCTCATAACATGACTGCTAAAGAAGCAACGTGTTTCACCTACTTTCTTCCATTACTGAATTGGCCGTTGGCCGACGCACCCGTGCACCGTCCCTCTCCTATAAACTGAGATTCATGTTACAACTGTGGAGGTGAGCTGACCATCACCATTTTGTTTGGTCTTATTAGTAAGGTGCACAAAAGGGCATCATTAAGTAGGGGCACTTTGGGGGCTTTATTAGTATGTTGGGGAAAATAAAATGATATAATTACCACAGTACGTCAGGGGTACTAAGATAGGCAGCATTACCTACAGCTACAGATTTTCTTCTATGACAGACTTACAAATCCAGATGCACTGCTAAGCCCAAAGGTAGGGTAATTGTCACCTGTTTTAACCTTGCCTAGGATCCTTCTAACAAGTCAGGACAATATACAGTAAAGGGATTGGTCCACAGTAGGACAAAAGGCCTAAGCCGAAGTATCCTATTGGTAACTGTTTGGCTTTCTTGGGTAATCTTGAGGAGTTAGCTTCGCCCAGTTGTTTAAGCCTGTGACTCGTGCTACTGAACCTGACAGTTTCTGGGCTGGTTTGGCAAAAGGCGGTCTTCTAGCCAGTTCTTTCTCTTCTAACCATGAGTACGAGGATTCCCTACAGTTACAATAAGTCATGCTCTACACTATCCCGACAGAGTACACTTCTACCTAGGCAAGATCCCCAAGACAGCCCCTATACCTCTTTGGAGTCAAGCTTCACTTCTTCTACCTTCTCTCTACAAGTCGCTACCTCAAGAACCACTGTTTCCTGTATCTGCACCTAGCAAACTGTTTCCTACTCTAACCTGTATTGCACTGAAGTCTTAAAGTAAAAGTCACCTTCTGGTTAAGTGCTGGACTCTGTGCTAGTTTTTTCCCGCTGCACCTGCCCCCACACATTATGCTACCCTTACAAGTGGTAGTGTGTACAGTGTGGGTAACATCACTGCTGGCCACCGTAACAAGTGCCCTAGAAATAAAACACCAGAACCCACCTGCTTTACACCATCTAAGCACCCTGGACCATGGCATTACAATGTGGTAGACTAAGGCAGGGGACAAACTCTTGCAGAGACAAGTCATGGCCAAAAAAAAAGTCATTACAGCAGACTGGGCCAGATAGGGAAGAAAAGGGGATGACTCCAAGATGATGTAACTGGATTAAACTGTACTGTAATCACCTCTATAAGGTCTACCGTGTGATTATACCCTCACAGTGACAAAGTACTGCTGGTATTGTACTGTACTGGTACTGTATTATCGATTGTAATGGTCTTTGAGGTAACTACAGTATATGTTTGGCATATGTATATCACTAGTGTTTGTTTAGATAGATAGATAGATAGATAGATAGATAGATAGATAGATAGATAGGAAGATAATTTTCTTTTTTTGTTTTTGGAAGTACAGTAATCCTGTTAGATCCTAGCAGTGCCCTGACCCGCACTCAGGACTGTGGTAAGCCCCAGGCCCACTTAGGCCCACTGGGCTTTAGGGTCCCCGGGGTGATCTAAGTAAACTCTGTGGAGTCCAATGTCTCCCTCAGCACCATCTGGATATTTTCTGTGGGTCCTTAGCTGGTACATGTAATTATAGAATATAATACAAAATAGAAAAGCTAATGTACCAGACTCTATTTTCATTCAATTATAAATGGTTCCTTTATTTCATCATAACAACATATGAGTGAATACAGCAGCAGCATTTCAGCTGTCAAGTAGCTTGAGAGAGGCCACTTGATGTCCAAAACGTCATCTGTTATAAGCACTCAAACGTTGTTATGATGGAATAAAGAAACTTCTGGTAATTGAAAAAAAAAAATCCAAAATGTTTTTTCAACAACTTGATGTGGGTAAACGCTACATTTGTCAGGCCAAGAATGAAATTGACAGTGGGCCCGCTCAAAATAACCTATAGGGTCAAGAGACCTTGACTTTTAGGCCTTTATAAATGATAGGGTCAGCAAACAAAAAAGCGCTTCCTTGTTCATGGTTTGATCAATCAGCTTTTTACACAGGCCAATAATTGGGAAGAAACTCTTCCAACAATTGTTAATTGAGCTAATAATTGGCCTTTGTAAAAATCCCTTAAAGGGAACCTGTCACCATGTAATGCCATGTGTTCTCTACAGTTCAGTGTAATGGATGGACCTGACAAGAGGCAGGGCCGTATTTACCATTAGAAAAAAAATATAAGACAGCGCTCCATAGGGTAATTCAGACAGGGCTGAAGTGGTAAAAGTAAGCACATAGAACTCTCACCTGAGCAGGTTGTGCTGGTGTAAGGCACAACTCTTATTGATAACATGTGAATGAAGCACAGCCACTCCTGACTAATCCCCACAGGGTTTAAAGACAGACAGTATCCTCCTCCACTCCAAGGCGGGTAAAACAGGCGCAGGTCCAAGGGGTGATAGTAATATAAAATATCATAAAATTTATTAAAAGAATTATGCCAGCGACACAACGCATTTCGAGACTGGTCCGATTTCTTTATCAAGTGTCTCTTAATAAATTTTATGATATTTTATATCACTATTACCCCTTGGACCTGCGCCTGTTTTACCCGCCTTCGAGTGGAGGAGGATACTGACTGTACTTACCATTAGGCACCCGTGGTCCGGTGCCCAGGGCAGCACCTTTCAGGGGGGCAGCACCAGGGAGCAGGGGAAAGGAAACTCCTTTTTTTGTTTTTATTTTTTTAGTCTCTCACCTTCCGTTCAGACTTGCCAGTAAATTTGGTGTCTTTTCAGGGGGGAGGGGGGTGTTGTACGGTGGTATTGGTCAGGTCTGGTGGTGTTATCCAGTCACAGTATGGTGATATTGGTCAGGTCTGGTGTGACAGTGTTATCCAGTCACAATATGGCGGTAGTGGTCAGGTTCGTTATAGCGGTGTTAACTAGTCATAGTATAGTGGTATTGGTCAGGTCTGGTATGGTGGTGTTATCCAGTCACAGTATGGAGGTATTGGTCAGGTCTGGTGTGGCGGTGTTATCCAGTCACAGTATGGCGGTAGTGGTCAGGTTCGTTATAGCGGTGTTAACTAGTCACAGTATAGTGGTATTGGTCAGGTCTGGTATGGTGGTGTTATCCAGTCACAGTATGGTGGTATTGGTCAGGTCTGTTGTGGCGGTGTTATCCAGTCACAGTATGGTGGTAGTGGTCAGGTTTGTTATAGCGGTGTTAACCAGTCACAGTATAGTGGTATTCGTCAGGTCTGGTATGGTGGTATTATCCAGTCACAATATGGTGGTATTGGTCAGGTCTGGTGTGGCGGTGTTATCTAGTCACAGTATGGTGGTATTGGTCAGGTCTGGTGTGGCGGTGTTATACAGTCACAGTATGGCGGAATTGGTCAGGTCCGGTATAGCGGTGTTAACTAATCACAAGATTATTGGCCATATGCCTATTGGTTACCGCATGCATCTGCTGCATATAGTCATGTACAGTAAATGTGGGAACCCAGCCTAAGACTGATCAGATATCAATATGATGTTCTGAAACTAGAAAATCATGATACTGATTGGTGAGGGAAGATGGGGCATCTCCAGGTCTAGTGCTTAGGGCAGCAGCAGCTGGTAATACGGCCCTGACAAGAGGGGGTGGATCCCCTCGATCACCGAGGTGTGCTGATGTACCTTCTTAAAGGAGTGCTGATTTACCTTCTCCAAAAAGTGGAGTCCAGGGTACCCCCTGTTATCACCAGAGCCGCCGCAGGCGGGATGGGCTTTCCTGTGGGAAACTCCCAGCTCACTACCCTCAAAGAAGGTCCCTGTTGACCAAGGACTGATGGTAGTGAAAGAGTACAGGAGCCGGGAACTAGATCCTCTTATTCTGCGATCACACTTCAAAATATGATGAGAAGATGCTGTTTAGATTGGAGCTGAGCTGAGAATGAGAAATAGAACAAGATCCAAACCACTGAAGGATACTAGGAATCTAGGAAGTGGCAGATAGTCAGGGATCACAGACATGGTTTGCTTACTACAACACATCACCAACTGAGCACACATATTGGTGGCAATACATACCCTCAGGTAAACAGCCTGGAATTCTCATGAGCCTGTGGACTGAGCTACTGTATAAATACAGTTGAACAGGCGAACGCTTGCCACTAGAAGGAGCCCAATCCTCCAGGAGGCCAGCACAGGTCAGAAGAGTGTACAGATGACCACAGGACAGAGTGACCTGCAGTAGGTAGGGGATAACGGAAAGAACCGCATGCTGTTACATTCAGTGTGGGGAGATGGAGCTCATGCCAGGGGATATTCTTGTTAGAGCTTGTGTACAAAGTCGCCAGGCCCAAACATTCGGCAGTTCTATAATGGTGGTGCACACCTATCCCTGGCTGAATGATCAGGTGTATGTGTTTCACTTTATTTTTTTTTCTATTGGTTTATATATTTAAGGAAGTGGTGACCAAATAAATCAGAATTTGCAGCAGCACAAGCCAATTTTATTGTTATTTTTCTTTAGTCTTTGAGGGGGAAATGTTATATATGCGGGCTAGTGCAAGCCCTGTAACCATCCTACCATAATGGCAGGCTAGTCCTCCTTAATGTAAGGTTCTTAGATAAAAGACTTATTCCTTAGATGTAATTTCATCTTGACAGAGGACGAGAGGTCTCAAGAGGTAGAGATATTCTCCGTAATTAACCAGTCTTTGAGGTTGCACTACCTCAGTCACTGTGCTCTTGGCTTCCTATCCAATTACATGTGGTTTGCCCCTCCAAGAACCGGGCAAGATGCATCCTTTATGGCTCAGTTTACGTCGTACACTGCACCTACGCGTCCATTTACGAGAGCGGATGACGTTTTGGGCTCTTATAACTGTTCTGCTCAGTTGACTTTCTTCCTTTCATCCTTGCAGTATTGACTTGGATAAAGTCTTCCCATCATGCATCTGGGCTTTTAGCTTTGTTCCAGTTTCAAACATTTATTGGTCAAAATGTCCCTTGCAGCTATGAGCGGTGTATGTTCTGCGTCTCTTGGTGTGTTTCTATGGCACCTTCTTGAGTGCTTATACTATTCCACCTATTGACCTCTTATTACGTTACTCCAGTGTTCTTATAACCAGTACAGATGATCAAAGAGCATTAATAGTCTATCAGCATGGTGCTCTACACATGTGGTTGGCATGGTATAGCTGCCTTACCTGTGTGCAGCTGAAATACTAAGCAGCCCCCACATCACAGCAGACATATGAGTGACGGCTCATCAGTATGTTGCACCTGTGTGACCTCCCCCATATAGCACTCTGCCTTGTCTGCATCCTGCTGGGAACTTGTTTTAAATGTCTCAGTATGTATGGACCTTTCTCCATGATTATAACCTGCCATTTCACTCCGTTTTTTTGTGTTGACTTTGAGTTTTTTTTTCTCCGCTGTCAATCTCTACCTTGTGACTTGGAACCTATGAGAATAGTAGTGCCGCACTCTGTGGGGGATGGATGCTCTACAGAAGGATTTTTTAGTCGGCACTATACAGCAAGTAATCCAAACAATTGAAGGTATAAAAAAATGCACATTTTTAATTCAATTGGTGCAATAATAATAATAATAATAGAAAATACAATAAGCAGATGCCATCGTAGAAGTTTGTGTAATGCCACTCGGGCTCCGTGTCCATAAGAGTTTATTGTGCATGTGCCGCCCCAATAGAGAGTGATGTAGTGGTTGAGCTGCATTCAAGAAGCATTCCGTTCAAGTCCTGCGTGCATCCACGTCACCGCTCTTCTGTCTCCGTGTTGATAGAAGGCCGGAAGTCACTCTCTCCAATTCTCTATAGGAGAGGGTGACTTTCGACCCTCAATTGACATGGAGACAGAAGAGGGGTGAAAAGAGTGTTGACATGAACATGCGCAGGATTTGAATGGCGCTGCAGAACTGGAACAAAGCCGCGCCGCGGGACACTTAAAAACTGCTGGTGAGTATACGCTTCAGCGTGCAGTGGGGGGACTAATTTAAAACTTCACTACTTCATTAATTGAAAATGATCGCTCCTGTTTGTGCATTACTATTACTATTTATTTTTGTGCATCATGATAGATAGATAGATAGATAGATAGACAGACAGACAGACAGACAGACAGACAGACAGATAGATAGATAGATAGATAGATAGCGCCTGAGTGCCTATTCCCTTGAACTGGACCTGAGCAGCAGTTGCACATTACAAAAAAAACTGAGACAAACTCTGTTCACTGTGCAGGAACTGTCCAAAGCAGGAGAAGTTTTCTATGGGGATTTTTGGCTGCTCTTGACAGTTCTGGACAGAGGTGGCAGCAGAGAGCACTGTGTCAGGCTGGAGAGAATACACCACTTCCTGCAGGACAAACAGCAGCTGATAAGTATGGGAAGACATGAGTTTTTTTTTACAGAAGTAAATTACAAATCTGTATAATTTCCTGCCACCAGTTGATTAAATATATATATATATATATATATATATATATATATATATATATATGGAGTACCCCTTTAAGGATCTAAGGATCTAGTCCAATTGAAGATCACATAAGCCATTTATTATACATCAAAATATTGTTAGTCGCTAACCACCTACCTGTATGTTCAGCTTCACCCTTCCTTATGTTGTGTCCTGATACTGATTTACCCTATGGACCTCTTATCCTCCTCCAGATTATGGTTATTCCCTTGTTCTATGTCCCATCATATTGCATGTTTCTACATTGACCCTGCCTTACTTTCCTGCTTATGACCCCAAGATGGCTGGTGACCCCCTAATCTTCAGGTTGACTATTCTCCCTCCAAATTAAATTTTTATGTCATCCGCCTAATTCTAAGGGCCATAAGGCTAGACCACACATCCTCATTGGTGGAGACTAGTGATTAGCAAATAGTTTTCGACCGAATAGCTATTTAAAAGAATACGCTATTCGAGCTATTCATTTTCGTTCGAATATTCGGACAAAAACGAGGTAAAATTTCAATTTGTCCTCCCCCCTGGTGCTTTTTTCCAGCCAATAAACATGCAGGGGGGGAGGGACAGGCACTAGAAATAGGCAGGACTTAAAAAAACTCTAACTGTGATTAGCTGGCTAAACCATGTGACTTCCTGAATATAAGAATAGTGATTTCAGATTTGTGTCACTTGCTGGTTGGAGCTAGAGAGGGACGAGCTGTATACTAGGGAGAGAAATCTTTTAGGTGAAGTTAGGTAGGGAGGGACCCCTAAAAGCCCTTGTTAGGACAAAAAGTATAAAAACTATATATTTAGAAGCTGTTGTGAGACCGGCAGTGTGTTCAGACATCTACTGATAGTGTATACGGCTGTATACTGTGAGTGTGAAATAATACCTGTCATCTTGCTACTACTGATTTGCACAGTCTGCGTCCTGTAAAGGAGTTGAACAGCTCTTTCATTTTAATATTGTAAAAACTATTATATATCCGGTATACGGCTTTGTTCGGGAATCTTTGGCGTACACTTGGGAAAATTGGGATGTTGGCTCATCACTAGTGTTAGATGCAGCCAGGCATGCTTCCCCTGCTGTCCTATATGCATCCAGAGGTGTTGGCATCATTTCCTGAGGTGTCATTGTGCACTTGGTGACCTCCTAGTGGTCGAATATTGATTTCCAAGTCCCCAGTATTTTTCTCCCATAGAATATAATGGGATTCGATATTTGTTCGAATATACAAATATCGGGAGCTATTCGAATCAAATTTCGAATTATCGAATATTTCACTATTTGCTCATCTCTAGTGGAGACCAAACGTAGTTCTTGTGCCGCACACTCGCCATAAAAGTAGGCTTAAAAGAGTCAACCCCCTTACTTATAGACTCTGGAAGACGTTGACCCTGACTTATATACCAGTATAGTGTCATCTAATTCATTGATAGTCTCTCGCAGTCTTTTCTATATAAGTTCTCATTATTGTACAGGAAATTCTCATTACCCTTTGACAGAAGGTTTCTTTTACTTTATGGAGCCTCATATACCAGTCATGGAGCCTATTGCCCAATATGTAAATGTGCCGGCGCAGACTAATGGCAAGTCCTTCCTTCTTACCGGGACTTTCCTTACACTTCCCAAAGTCGGATAGATTACAGTGAGAATCTAAATGAACCTCTCTATCCGTCTCCAACCTTCTCCGCTATTTCCAAAGTAAATCCTAGCAAAAAAAAGAAAAAGTAATTAGTTTTCACATAACCCAGCGAATACCTCACATTTCATTCCATGCTCTCTGGTAGCCCTGTTAGAGATTACAATGGATTTAACCCCCTCCGGGACACTGCAGGTTTTGTGTAGCAGGACAGCTTGAGGCAGTGTAAGTGCGAAATGACAATTGGCCATTTATTAATGAGGCACAGGGGACTCCAGTGTAGCAATGTTTGCAGTAATCCTTTCCGCCTCTTCACTGCCTGTGTCTTATTCAGGTCTCTCTCAATCTGGCATGTGTGCGGAGCTCAGGACGGCATGTTTACAGATGGCACAAGATCCAGGGCTGAGATTTTAATGCCGTTAAATACGGCGCCCTATGCATACGTAATCGCTGCACAAAACGTAGGCTTCTGCATCCATAATGCATCTGGAGTCATCCAGGGTCTGTAATGCTTACCGTTATTTCTTTAGCGGCTATTCTGCCGTGTTTCTCATGCACCCTGACACTGGGTGCTGAGCATCAGCCAATAAGGACCAGGCATGTTATGCTCCGCCCCCCACCTGCTCAACACAAGCTGCAGGGGAGGCAGGAGGGGTAAGAAGATGCATGGTAGGGGACATCAAATATGGGGGGGGAGTGGAGATGGAGGGTACGTGGGCCAACTAAAGAGGGGGAGGGAGGTATACGGTATGGGGGTCCAACTACAGAGGGGGGAGGAAGGTATATGGTATATTGACTACCTGCAGAGGGGGAATGTATACAGTATGAGGGAACAACTACAGAGGGGGAGGGAGGTATACAGTATGGGGGAAAACTACAGAGGGGGGAGGGTGATATAAAATATAGGGACTAACCACAGGGGGGGAGGAACACAGTATGGGGAAGGAGGTACAGAGGGGAGGGGGAGGTATACAGTATGGGGGAGGAGGTAAAGAGGGGAGAGGGAGGTATACAGTATGGGGGAGGAGGTACCGAGGGGAGAGGGAGGTATACAGAATGGGGGAGGAAGTACAGAGGGGGGAGGGAGGTATACAGTATGGGGGAGGAGGTACAGAGGGGAGAGGGAGGTACACAGTATGGGGGAGGAAGTACAGAGGGGGGAGGGAGGTATACAGTATATTGAGTACCTGCAGAGGGGGAATGTATATAGTATGAGGGAACAATACAGAGGGGGGAGGTATACAGTATGGGGGAACAACTACAGAGGAGGGAGGAAGGGTATACAGTATGGGGGAACAGCTACAGAGGGGGGAGGGAGGTATACAGTATGGGGAACAACTACAGAGGGGAGAGGGAGGTATATAGTATAGGAAACAACTACAGAGGGGAGAGGGAGGTATACAGTATGGGGGAGGAGGTGCAGAGGGGAGGGGGAGGTATACAGTATGGGGGAACAACTACAGAGAGGGGAGGGAGGTATACAGTATGGGGAACAGCTACAGAGGTGGGAGGGAGGTATACAGTATGGGGAACAGCTACAGAGGGAGGAGGGTGATATAAAATATAGGGACTAACTACAGAGGGGAGAGGAATACACTAAGGGGGAGGGAGTGCAGAGGGGGAGGGAGTGCAGAGGGGGAAGGAGGTATATATTATGAGGGAACAACTACAGAGGGGGAGGGAGGTATACAGTATATTGACTACCTGCAGAGGGGGGATGTATACAGCATGAGGGAACAATACAGAGGGGAGAGGGAGGTATACAGTATGGGGGAACAGCTACAGAGGGGGGGGGGGGGGAGAGATATAAAATATGGGGACTACCCACAGAGGGGAGAGGAATACAGTATGGGGAGGAAGTACAGGGGTAGGAGGGAGGTATACATTATGGGGGAACAACTACAGAAGGGGGAAGAAGGTATACAGAATGGAGGCCTTACTACAGGGCGATAATATTATTGGAGAAACATGGTATATGGACAGACAGTCCATTGTGATAATACTATAACCTGAAAGCACACCGCCATGCCCTTCTCCCAGTTTTATCCAGAGATCATAGGGAAGCATTGGCGTCCTTGAGGTATTCAGTATTGCGCTATACGACTTGTATCACCCTCCCCACAGATTAAAGGGAGATTGAGTGTTAAAAGATATAGAATTGGTTTTGCAAAAATGTCATATACTACAAATATCATTGTTCTTAGCCTCCAGCTTTGCTCCTTACAGATGGAGAAATATTTCACCGCCTTTTACTAAATATTCTCTTTTTTTTTACATATCAGACATATTGCAATAATCTTATTCTAGGTCATATGATGCGTGCCAGATTATAAAGCTTCTGTTTCCATCATGGGTTACACTCTAGCGAGTACATCTCCTAGATTGTCATACTCATCCTGTAACTGTCCCTACGATATGAGCAGACCCCCCATTCTATCATAATAGAAATCCCAATACCAGACTTCTCCTTCTTACTTGTGCTTTATTATTGAGTGAAATTATAAAATACTGTTAGCTACAGCCACCTGTAGGTGGAGCTCACCGCAAACAAATGTATACACATCCCATTAGAAACTTTATAAGCGAGTTAGAAGAGCAGTTAAGGTCTTTTTATATGAACCCTCGTCGTGTAAATGGAATGAGAAATCTTGATTTCTTCGATCAATTATATTTTTTGTGCAGGCATTAAAATGACCTATAGTCTCCCACACATCTTCCTCTGTAATCGGGAATGTGCAGGCAATTATCATGAAGTTAATAGGTCACACGAATGATGCAGTGATTGTTTGTGCGTCCTGGCTGCACAATTTCTTTCTTTCATGCCAGTTCAAGGTTGGTGAATGGCCAGGATACTTCGAAGAGCAATTTGTTTTCTGGTGTACAGTCATTAGTGCCAACAGTCTAAAATTTTTATGGATTTAGATGTATTCTGAAAACTGGACTAAAAAACCATTGGAGTTTACCAGCCGTGCCCTTACATTACAGTCATTTTAGAAGGAGCCTCTCTCAGCTGGTTTTGTACCAGGATAAAGATACACGTAGCTCACACATAAGAAATGTCTATCAGGGTTAATAGCGTGCTACAGTTCCCTATAGTAGGGTGGCAGGCAGGTAAGGTTCATAGTACTGAAGTCACATAGTACTGGCATCAGGTGGTTTCTCACTAAGAGTCTAGGAGATGTATGAAGGCATTTGTTCCTTACTTTTGGACTGATTACAGTTTGTGGGTGAAAATATACTTTACACAATACCGTTAGATGACAAAAGTTGCTGATTAGTTAGGATTGTTTCCGATGTCTCGACTGGGGTATCTGGGGCCCACCAGAGGAAGTAATCCTGGGGGCCACCAATGAAGAACCAGTTAGAAACAACATGTCACTCAGTGTTTGTGCAGGTTCTAAAGCTGGGGGCCCACCGGAGAATTCTCCGGTCCTCTGGTGGACCAGTCCGACACTGATTGTTTCACTGGCAGATAATGACAGATTTCCTGCACAGTAGGGTTGCTGTCAGAGAGAAGCTCACAGGAGCTCCTTCACTGGCAAAAGCCAAGACTATACTCACTAGACTGGTTTGGTCCAGCCCTCTGGGGAGATAGAACTTTCCAGTAGCTTTTATTGGGAGCCTGTGTGTGTGGAGGTTGTCAACTACTTCTTATACACTCATCTACCTAATTACCCACCAGGTGGGAGCAAAGAGCATATAAACCATGACACACTCATTCACTAAAGTGTATGCACCGATTAATCAATTGTTCACAAACAGTTAGGGGGGAATTTATAAAGACATGCAAGTATGCTGGTCTTTTATTAGACCACCCCCCCATTTTCCTCAGCAGGATTCACTAAGAGGCACACGACTCTTAGTGAATCCGACCAGCCAGGCGTCTGAACCTGCGCCCAGCGGACTAAATCTACACCAGCTTCCAGCAGGTGTAGATTTGGATCATGATTTACGCCCACCTTGTCACGCCCCCCCCCAAGCTCCCCCAGGCCGCCCATTGAGTGAGCAGGGCATACGGCAGGTGTACACCAGGGAGAAGAGGGCAAATCTGCAGACGTTTCATAAATGTCCCCCTATATGTTAGACAGTTCTAATACTGCATTGTACAGACTGGAGTGAATACTGGAACACAACAAGCTGTTTTCTTCAATACTGAATAGACTGGGTACTGGGATATTGTAAATAAGGGTACTATTAGATGGGCCAATGGTGGCCCGATTCATCATGTAAATGAGCGCCGATCTTCTAGATTGCTCATTTACTGAGCCAATTAGACGCCTCAATAATTGTTTAGCGATGTTTGTGCTGCCCTTGCCCTAAACTATTAATACATTACCTGTTCACGTTCCCGGTCTTCTCCCACCCTCTGCTTGCCCTCTACCGGCTGTCCAGGACAGTGATTGGCTGAGCGGCCTGTCAGTTCAGAGACCTGCTCTGAAGCTACAGCGCCAGGAAGCAAGCAGAAGGCAGCAGAAGAGCAGGAGCGTGAAGAGGTGATGTATTAAGTTTATTCAATCAATGATTTTGGTGTCAGACCATTTGACATGATGATTGTCTTTACTACATGGAGCGAAAATTGACTGAATCAGCCTGATTTGGCCAATTTTTAGCTCCGTATAATAGGGCCCTTAGTCTGTAAAGACAGCAGAGGGGTATTCAAGAGACGAGTATGCAAAACCAGCAAAAAGACCCCTAAAATGTGAGTCTACAGAGACTAAAGTGAAAGCCCTGAGAGTCTATAGAGACTGAAGAGAGACCCCTGAGAAGTGAGTCTAAAGAGACTGAAGCGGTAAGTCTACAAAAACAACAAAAAGACCCCTGAGAGGTGAGTCTATAGAGACTAACGAGAGACACCTAAGCCACGAGTCTATAGAGACTGAATAGTGAGTCTGCAAAGACAGCGAACAGACCCCTGAGGGGTGAATCTATAGAGACTGAAGAGAGACTACTGAGAGGTAAGGACACAAAAATAGCAAAAAGACCCCTGAGAGGTGAATCTATAGAGAATGAAGAAACACCCCTGAGCGGTGAGTCTGTGAAGACAGTAGAGAGACCCCTGAGAGCTGAGTCTGCAAAGACATTAGAGAGACCCCTGACAGGTGAATCTACATAGACAGTGAACAGACCCCTGAAAGACGACTGCTAAGAGTTCTCGGAAAAGTGAAAGTGCAAGGACAGCATCCGCTGGAGAGAGCTGTGGAGTCTGAGATGAGTTAAAGACTAACCTACACCGGACATAAACATGAGATAATTGTCAGTAAATCCCTCTAGGCGATAGAGACCCGTGGGCTGTTGCCCCTGTAAACAAGCCCCGCAGGGAATTCTTATATTTTTCCTTAAGTAACTCCCAGAAGATGACCCCTCATCTCTACTTGTGCTCCTTGGCCGTCATGTTGTCTTTAATCTGAGCAGTCTAAAAATAAAGTCACCTCATTTGGAGAGCGTAATGCATTCAGCCGCTACGTGCAGCCTTGTAGAATGGATTTTTGATAATCATTTCTTTCCAACTACTAAACAGGAATGGCAGAGCTGTAGACTTGGTGTTCTGTTCATCTCACATATATATATTCTATAAGGAGGTGATCTATATTTAGCGACTACCAGGTATTACTGCAGAATTCTTTTGAGCTCAGTGAGGGTTAGTAAGTAAGCCAGGCATAAGTACAGAGGCTGTCCGAGCGCAGACTGGAGCAAAGTTCAGATAAGGAGTGAAGTATAAGTTTGGCTCAAACCTTTGTTCTTTTTGAATCTATAACTTATATAGAGTTATTATTTATACATGTGCCTTTATACAGTATATCATGGCAACAGATGATTAAAATTCCCATGATTTGTTTAGTTTTTTTTACTTTAAGTGTCCAGATTTTCCTGTGATTGCCCACTCAAAGTGTGTACAGGAGCAGGGAGTACTGTGAAAAAGACGTCTCCCTGCACCTATACAGTACACTAAAGGCCAAATTACACAAAGAGATTATCGGCCGTATTCGACTGATATTGGCTGTTACGGCCAATAATAGCTTTGTGTAATAGAAGACAACGATCAGCCAACAGGCACAATGTTGGCTGACCGCTGTCTTTCAAAAGGCTGAAACACAAGCGATCAGCCTAGCAACCATCTGCTGCCTTGCTCCATGTAATTGGAGAGGCAGCAGCAGACCTCCCCTACCTCCTATGTGGCGCCCGGACAGCTCCTACCTCCACCACCACCGAAGCGCCACCGCCACCCCACCCCCCAGGGCACCTATGGTGGTCCACTGGGTGATGTTATTACTAGTGGTTGTGTCAGCTCAGCCAAAGGTGTTAGTGTTGTGAAGCCAGTGCTTGTCCAGCACACAGGTGTGATGTTGGTACCTGCTTTGTTTGAGTGGCTGGCTCTATTCTCCAAATGGTTGATGACCTCCCGGGTTAAAGTAGGTCACTGAGTAGCAACTGACCCACGCGGCACCACCACCCACAGTTCAGGGAAAAATAACCCAAGGTGTATGGTGCTGTGTGTGGGTGCTGGTGTGTACAGAATGTGACTGAGTGCCAGTGATATGAAAAAACAGAACAACTTTACTGTCAAGTTCTTCAGTAATACAACACACTTTTTCAGAATAGATAAATCTTTGACACAGACTTTAGTGCTTGAACTTGTTGTGCTTTAAGGAGGTGATTGAGAAATAGAGTAGAAGAGAGGTATTCCTAGCAGTGTTTGAAGAGTAGAGGAGTTTGTCAGAGGAGCCCCAACCCAATATAGTAATGTACTCTGCCGGAACTTGAAAATATACCTTATAGTGAATAGTTTACTTGTAGTTGTGTTTAGACTGTGGTCTGACCACCTTTTGCCCTACAGTGTCAAGCTACCCATCCTGTCAGGGCACTACAAGCCCCATCCATGGTTATCCGGGTGTAGCTAAGTGTCTGGGGGCGTCCCAGTTACCTGCACTGCTAGATAGGATACGTAGACCTTCTTTATGGTAGCTTTGTCCTATTAAGCCTAGTTCCTCTTGTGTTCAGGATACTGCCCTGCTCTTTGTAGATGTGTTCTCGGTGTCGGCCAGGGTATTCCTTGATTTCTTTCCCTTTAAAGTGCTTAGCACTGCATACTGAACGTAGTGGTAGTAGATAAATAACTGGTTGTCTCCAGCTGCATCTATACACTCGGTGTCTTAGACTAGACTGCCCTGAAATGACTTCCTCCCACTCGGAGCTCACTAATTTCTCCTACAGGGGGGTGAGTGTATAGAGAGCAGGGATAGGTTGAGAGAGAGAGAAAGAGAGTACCTCCTATAGAAAACACATGGTACAACAATAACATTAACCCAATACTAACGTCAGCTGTGTAACATTTACAAATATAAAATACTGACACCTAGTGGCGAAACTGTAGAATACCTCATCAACACTTTTAACCTGAGCTTAAAGAGGATGTACCACCAGGTACATCCTCTTTAATTTGAACCAACGGATCGAACAGCGCCGTCATGGGGAATCCGGTGCCGGTGCATGGAGCAGGGTGTGTGGTGTCCCACTATTGAGTGCCTTGTGCACCTGTTGCAAAGTTCTTAAAGAGGATGTACCACCAGGTACTGGAGGTAGGCCGGCCTGCCCCCAGTGGGAGGGAATTCCCTCCCTGTATGACGCGGCTCCATTAGAATGAATGGAGCAGCGTCATACAGGGGAGGGAATTCTCTCCCACTGGAGGCGGCTCTGCCTTCATCCAGTGTTTGAGCACCGGCCGGTTCCGGTGCATAGAACGGCACTATGCACAGGAACCGGGCCACGGTCCGAAGTACGGACCGCGGCATTGGCTTCCCCGTGACGGCGCTGTTCGATCCGTCGGTTCAGATTAAAGAGGATGTACCTGGTGGCACATCCTCTTTAAGAACTTTGCAACAGGTGCATAAGGCACTCAATAGTAAGACACCACACACCCTGCTCCTGTACAGTACACTAAGCGCAGGGCTCTCTGCTCCTGAACAGTGCTAAGGCCAGTGTAATGCAGTCTTGGCTCCTATTCACTTAAAAAGAAGCTAAGAAGCTAAAACTGCAGTGCACAGGTTCTACTAGTACACAGGGCACCACTTCTTTCTCCATTATCACTGTAGTGGTGGCATTGAACAGGCGATCAGAGAGGGTTTCAGGCATTGGCACCCCAGCGATCAACTATTGATAGACTCCTTGTTTTAAAGTGACCGAAATTTGCACAGATTCCACAATTTTCCAAAAAGTACATCCAGACCACAATGTTGCGGTCTATCTGGATCTTTTTCAAGTGTGTTCTAGTATGAATAGAGCATATCTGGAGCATGACAACATTACAATTACCCAGAGTGGGTAGTATTTGAGTGTAAAGCAATATATCTTCATGTCTCCCAATCCCTTATACACAGAAATTGTAGGTTCAGCAAAGCATAGATGGGAGAGGTAAATCTTTACCAGATTCCCCTGGGGCGGTTTAACTAAAGCCCCGATGTGGAAAGCAAGTGACCTGTCAGGTCAGCGCTTGCTTGCTACTCGTTTCCCTGCCCTATTATATGCGCCAACAGCGAGCAAGAAAGAGAGGGTTTAAGATCATGATCAGAATGGTTATAATGATCATTTTTGAACATGCAAACTTTTATCTCGCGATTTACGCAACTGCGTAAGTATCCTCCCACCAATTTGAAATAGCCAATGAACTTATGGAGAAGAAAGGGCACATCAGGTAATGTAGTAGCCATGTTCCCTACTAGCATTACTGTGATTGGCTGTACAGTTAGTGTCATTACATATGTTACATACATGCTATAGAAACGTGATGCTTAGGCGAATTTTCTCACAGTCTTTCCTGATTCTTCTGCCGTTCAGTAGGGAGAGTGACACGAGCAGGGACAGCATCTGAATTTAGTTAGGCAGCAATATTCACAGTAGTAGTCAGTGTAGGGTGAGAGAGCTGACCGAATCGGGCTTAGAAGGTTGTGAAATTGTCAATGTAGGGAGGGTGACAGAATCCAGCATTCATTTCTTAACCCTGTAGTGACCAGAAGTCCTCTGTGAAAAAAACATAAAAACCTAACAGTGCTTTTTTTGGGCTAATTTATCGATAGATAGATAGATAGATAGATAGATAGATAGATAGATAGATAGGAGATAGATAGATAGATAGATAGATAGATAGATAGATAGATAGGAGATAGATAGGAGATAGATAGATAGATAGATAGATAGATAGATAGATAGATAGAAGATAGATAGATAGATAGATAGATAAATAGGAGATAGATAGATAGATAGATAGATAGATAGATAGATAGGAGATAGATAGATAGATAGATAGATAGAAATCCAAAAACGTGGCAGCACTCCAAAAGATAAAATCTTCAGTGATTTATTAACTCATACAGGCAAGCAGCAACGTTTCAGTGTCACAATCAACACCGTCTTCAAGCATACGATGTTGATTGTGACAATGAAACGTTGCTGCTTGCCTGTATGAGTTAATAAATAACTAAATAGTTTTTCTTTTGGAGTGCTGCCCCACGCTTTTGGATTTATACATTTTGCACGAAGGACCCTTAGTGCTGCGGCTGGCACCCACCCATTACATTGTTTCTACGAGTGCCATGGATATTCTGTTTGCTAGATAGATAGATAGATAGATAGATAGATAGATAGATAGATAGACAGGAGATAGATAGGAGATAGATAGATAGATAGATAGATAGATAGATAGATAGATAGATAGATAGATAGGAGATAGATAGATAGATAGATAGATAGATAGATAGGAGATGATAGATAGATAGATAGATAGATAGATAGATAGATAGATAGATAGGAGATAGATAGAGAGATAGATAGATAGGAGATAGATAGATAGATAGATAGATAGATAGATAGATAGATGACAGATAGATAGATAGATAGATAGATAGATAGATAGATAGAGATAGATAGAGAGATAGATAGATGATAGATAGATAGATAGATGATAGATAGATAGATAGATAGATAGATAGATAGATAGATAGATAGATAGATAGATAGATAGGAGATAGAACTGATCCTGTTCAGGATCCAAACCGACCATCGGGATGTTCGCTTATCACTAATTTGGACGCCTTTACTCTGAAGTGTTTAGAATATCACATAAACATCGACATATCATGTAAGTCATATGATTAGTGCAATTGCCCCTTCGCTAGCTTTGTCTTTACCAGGACTCCACATAGACAAGAGTCTGTCCAGAGACACCGCTTTTTTATAGCAAAAGCACCACAACATTTTATGGCATGGAAATCCATAGTTTTACTGCTCTTACAGTAAAAAATCCCCTTTCCTTCTAGATGTTGTTTCTAAGCCTTCATCCCTGTAGACACAGAAGTCACAGATCAATACTAATGATTTTTAAGATGCAGCCCTGAGTATTTGCTGTGCACTGCAATACTGCACATTGGATTCCCAATCTAATGTACTTGTATCTCAACTCTAATGGATTGTGGCAAAAGAAAATTCTAGCTCCTTGAAGAGCATGCAGTATATACAGTACATGCATGACAATGTGTTTTCTTCTATCTGGCAATTCCTATAAGGAGGTCCCTGGCATTATTATGATCCTACACAATTATATGGTATATGGTATGCCAAAAAAAGTCTATGGGGCCAAGCTGTTAATTTATATGCCTCCGATTTCTCGCCTTTCCACACCCCTAATAAATACTAAGGTCACCTATCTGCAGGGAAGGCTGCTGCATATGGGCAGCCTCAGTATTCATTAGTGATGTGGCAAGAGAAATGGACTAGTAACCATATCGGTGCACAGCACTAAACCCGATGCAGTGAACGGTCTTATTTTTATATTGATAAATGGTTAGCATCGGAGCACCATAGAAAGAGCACCATGTGCTTCTGTTTAATGTCCCCCATAAAATCTAATGCTTTCCCTACTGCCTTCCTGTGACATGAAACAATCAAGTAGTCCATACTTACCTCCCCCTCACTTCCCCAGTTGTACTTTCTTCAAACCTGTTCTGGACAGCCAGAGCAGTGGGGGAGTGAGGAAAGGTAAGTATGGACTAGATAATTGATCACAGGGAGGCAGTAGGGAACGTTTAGAATTTCTCTGGGGAACCTTTTTAAAATAACAGCAAATGTTAAACTCTGCATGGGAAACCTGGGTATTCACTCTTAGGCTAAGTTCCCACAAGTTAAAATTTCTATTAATACATAGAAATTAATAGAAATTTCAGGTTGCACTGCAGTCAGAGGGAATCCCAGGCGGCGTGTATACGCATAGTATACACTCTGGCTGGGATTCCATCCGGCAACAGTAAAACGGACACGTCAGTTTTGTGCAGCTGCTATTCATTGAATAGCAGCCGCACACCACTAACTGTTCACACAATGGAAAGTGCGGCTTCAGCCGCACTCTCCATTGTATGCAATGGTGAATTGGATGTACACGGATGTACCTGCATCCCAATTCAATAGAATTGAAGTTTATCCGGCTGGTACTGTAGAGATGATCTTCACAGATCATCATAGTATGAACCCGGCCTTAAGGTAGGCAGAGCTGGCGCCAGATGTCTTGCCCACTAATCCTGATGAATTCACACACCTCTGACTAAATTGAAATGACTTTTTGGACCTCTAATTTGGCCTCTGCCATTTCGCATCTGCCTCTGCACATCTCTCCAGAGACATTAGTCAAACATATTGTCACGACAGGAGTCGCGGATCTGCTGTACCACTGCTAGCGATGATGCGGTCGCACCAGGGAGCGGAATCTAAGGGGCCACTAGTGCGCCGTAAGGTCGCTACCCCTGGCTAAGCTTGGTAACGGCGGCAGGCGAGTTGCAGCTGGAGAAGCAGACAGACAGCAGGAACACAGCAGGACTCACGGCTGGAACTGCAGACAGCAGCGACACTGGCAGGAACCACAGGCAGGAACAATGGGAGCCGGAACCACACGCAAGGAAAGCATGCAGAGCATCTAACGGGGAGAGTCAGGACAGGTGTCCTATTTATTGGGGGAGTGATTGGTGCAACATCCAATTAGGGACGACCTGTCCCTTTAAATGTCAGGGAGCCGGTGCATGCCCTAGGAGGCGGGGATGCGCACGCCGGGCAGAGCGGATGGGGGCAGGAGCGTGGCCAGGTAAGGTGCCCGAAGGGGCTGAAGGAACGGCGGCACCGGACCCCTGCACCGAGGTGGCCCGAAGCACGGGACGCCACCGCAGCCATAACAGATATGTCCTCACATATGTTTCTGTTAATGGAAGGTTGGGCAGACACTTTGGCTGTATGGGCCCCCAAATTCCTGATGGCTGTCCTGCACTCTGATGCATGCAACTTACTTAGATACAGCTTCAGTGCTTACGGAACATTACATTGGCTTCCAAAGTTCTGTCCAGTATGTCTGCGCCGGTCCTAGGCTTTCTTAATTGGCACTCAAGCTTCCTTCCTGTCATGTGGAAATACTGATTTCCTCCTTTCCCTCTTCTTCCTGCTACCTTGCTCGGTCGACATCGGTGCCGTCTCGGTGCACATTGTTTTGCTACGTCTACAAGCTCTAATAGTACGAGTTGGCATGCGTGAAATCAAAGTAAACCCCAAGGCCTCTCTAATTTCCCGATCCCATCAGATTTTCCGATTGCACTCCTCTCTATACAGTACGCCGCTGTAAATAAAGCCTTCATCTAGAACCTCCGACTGATCCCCATTCCTCTATAGACACAAGTGAGGATGGATATTCAGCACTGGGTCCATTAGCTTGACTGATCTATCATTAGTCACTTTGAGGAGCGACTGTTCATTTCATTATCAGCTCCACTGGAGGAGAATATGTTAGCAGATGTCTTTTTAGACCCAGTGTTGTATTTCATTATGTTAAAAGGTCGCTTCCTGGATCTGTGCTGATATACAGCCCCTCCAGGGATCCGGACGCAGCACTCCTCTTTGGGAGTTATCAGTCCGCTGGGAGGTTTTAATGCATTTTAACTGCTCATTTTTGCCTACTTTATCTTCAGAACCTTCTCCGGCTCTGCAATTACTCCATATCTCATCACACGTGAGCCAGTTATTAACACACACACACAACTCCCATTCCAATAGCAGGTGCGTACACCCTGTACTTTAGATGACCTGTCAAGCGGCGGCTTTGATTGTGATTTCAGCGGTAGTCAAGCTCCGTGTTTCTATAATTACCCCCTATAGAGTAAGCTTTATAAATAAAACAGGTGATGGACACGGGGAAAATGGAAGGTTAACAGATGAATCGTTCAAGAACAGGTTCAATACTAGACGTATCCAGGACCAGAGGACATAGAGGTTCTAATTATGGACCTATAGATACCCCATGTGCTGCCATATAGTGACATATAACATTTATAGATCAATGTCAACTTGTAATCTGAGTAACTTTGTAAATGAATTAAAATACATATCCGGGACTGATCCACAGCTACAAGCTGTATAATACTCCAGAGCAGCATTCATAAAGCTGCAGTTTTCAGAGCTAAAATCTATCCCCATTTCCTAAGTTTGACATCCCCACTCAGTTTGGGCACTGTGCTGTAGGAAAACTATCCGCTTCACTTTATAGGAGGTGGCTAAGCTGTTAGGGATGTGGACCAGAGCTGGGCTTATTGCCTGTAGTATATACACATACTTCTCTGGCCAATCAGAGCACAGGACATACTCCCCTCTGCTATGTCACAACACAGAACTAGTGAAGATGCGCTAAACAGGCTGTACTGGGAAATATCAACCAGTCATACGGACTCCAATCAGATGCTGATATACAGGGTGGTCCAAAAGAAGGTGGACAGTATGATTTATCAAACATGGTGTAAAGTGAAACAGGCTCAGTTGCCCCTAGCAACCAATCAGATTCCACCTTTCATTTTACAAAGAGTCTGTAAGGAATTAAAAGTAGAATCTGATTGGTTGCTAGGGGCGACTGAGCCAGTTCTACTTTACAACATGTTTGATAAATCTCCCCTCCATAACCCTATTACACCTACTGTCCACCCTGGACCACCCTGTATATCAAAACCGCTAAGGTGTCGGGATCTTCATCATTACATTTGCAGAGTATGGCATAGGCTTTATTTCTAAGTGAGATACCTAAACTAAGAATATAAAAACAACCCACTAGTCTGCTTTCGGCATCCCAATAACCTTAGGCTGCCATGGGCAGGGTGGACAAGGCCAGGAAAGCCACCATTCTCCACAGGTGGTACCCACATCTATTAGACATTAATCTTTGAGGCGGGAAATTCCTGCTCTCGTCTTCTAATACTCACCTGCTTCCCGCTCCAACCCAACATATAAATATAAAATTCGTTTTTATATTGTGATTGGTTGTTGTGAGCAATTGACACCAGTTTGTATTTTATACAGTCTTCTAATAAAGTTAGGGCATCTTACCCCATCTGAGTGTTTTAAATTGGCTTACGAAACACTGGTCTTAAAGCGTACCTGTCACCAAAAAAAAAAAAAAAAATTAAGTGTTTCCCTTCCTACCAAACTGTGGTCCATGCTCCCTCCATGCAATTATTTGGTCTTTTCTCTGTTAAAAAAGAGACCAAGCACAGGAAGTCCCAGTCCTTTGTACGCTCACAGATGTAGCTTGGTATACATGGCCATTGCTGAGTGCACTTAGAGTGGGATAAGTCTTCACTGCGCATGTCTACAGCTGCTGCACGTCCACATTTAGTAGCAAAGAATCCTGGGGATGCTTGCATTGTATGGTCAGCTCTCCTGATGCACAGTACCAAAACCTCTGTAACCACACAGTGACATTATATTGGCTGGATTGTGGCAAAACAAAGAGCATTGTCTCCTGGTAGGCATATAAATGTGATAATATAATTTGAAATTTGAGAATTAATATAATTAGCCTAAGTTACTTACCCTCAGTTGATATACAACTTCCATGATGTGTGAACGTGCAAAAAACTGGGACTTCCTGTGTTTGGTCTCTTTTTCTTGAATAGAGAAAAGAAGCCGCAGTTTGGCTGTATGTATAATGTTGATTCAAACATAGAAAATATAGTAGGCATTAAGTAAATCTTATTCTTTATGGTTGTAATTGTTCTTATAAACACTACCCGGACTATGAGTGTATTGTTTTTCTATATGTACGCAGTGGTTTTCATAGTTGTGAATATTGATGTATTCATTTTATCTTTATAGGTTTGATATACTTAGAGCCTTATGGCTATTTGCCCACTTTAATCAATCGATCCCCAGAGTACGGTTTCTCTTATTGTCTCTGTAAAACAATTAGCTGACGATTACACTTTTGTTGACTTTTTGATTATAGCTATCTTAGGCGCTAATCTATTGATGTTCTTTGCTGGTGTTTTAACTCCTTAAGGACGTCCTTTAGGCCTTGAGGACAAAACATTTTCTTGTTTCTTTATCATTTCATTTTGAGAACCATAACTTTTTCATTTGTCTGTCAATGTAGCTGTATGAGGGTTTTTTTGTTTGTTTGCTTTTTTTTTTTTTTTTTGCTATTCCTTTTTTTTGCTATGTTTATTTTAAAAGTTACAGTTTCACCATTTTTATTTTTTTTTTTCGATTTCACAGCATTCACTGTTTAATATAAATTATTACTTACTATTTTGAAGCATGGGGGGGGCAGAGTGGAAAAAGGGCAATTTTGGTACTGGTGTTTGGGTTGTATTTAGTTTTAATGTTTTTTTCAGTCAATGGAGCTTTTTTTGGGTTTGTTTTTTGTGGGTTGAGTTTCAGTTTTTGTAAACATCATTCTGATTTACATAGAGCTTACTAATTATGTTCACACACCGTCCATCCTTTTTTATTGGATGGTCATCATTTAACGACAAATAACAACCGTTAATTTAAAATAACCATGATTTGACAGTGTCAGGACATAGCTTAAAGCGACTCTGTACCCACAATCTGATCCCCCTCCCCCCCAAACCACTTGTACCTTTGGATAGCTGTTTTTAATCCAAGATCTGTCCTTGGTTCTGTTTGGCATGTGATGCAGTTATTGTCCTAAAAACAACTTTTAAACTTGCAGTCCTATGTCAAATTGGCATTTCCTAGAGTGTGTGTGCCCTAGGCACCGCCTCTCCATCCCTCCCCATGCCCCATGAGCAGAATTTTTCCTATTCCTCACCTGTCTGAACACTGCACAGGGGCCTTAATGATCCAGCTCATGCGCAGTGTTTACACAGGTGATGAATAGGAGAAATTGTTCTAGGGGCATTCCTAATGATGCAGGGCAGGGAGGAGGGACAGAGGGGTGTCGCAAGCCTAGGGACCAGAAATTCTAGGCCACGCCAGTTTGGCACAGGGCTGCAAGTTTAAAAGTTGTCTTTTAGGACAATAACTCCATCACCTGCGAACAGACCCCAGGACAGATCTTGGATTAAAAGCAGCTATCAAAAGGTACAAGCAGTTTTTCTTTTTCTTTTTTTTTTTTTTTTTGGGGGGGGGGGGGGGTCAGATTGTGGGTACAGAGTCCCTGTAAGGCTATGTTCCCACTTCAGAAACATGTTAAAAAAAAGCGTATGTCTAGTTATATAGACGGTCGCAAATAATGAAAATGATCATTATTAACGCCTATATATATATAATGAGATGGACACCCTCCCCCAATGTGTTCGCAAAGAGGGAACATAACCTAAAGGGGTTTTGCAGTGCACGCCCTATCTGCAGGCTGTATTGCACTGGTTTACTGCAGCCCCATTCCCATCTACTTCAATGAGAGCTGCTCTGGAGTAACCCAGTGTCACCACCACATACAATGTACAGAGCTAAGGCTTCAATTTATTGTTTATATTTAGCACCACTGCTATGGTGATCAGCTGATCAGTGCGGTTTCCAGGTGTAAGACCCCCCTCCTTTAGTTATGTGGATAGGCCCTTGATAATTTTTGCCTGGAAAACCCATTTAACTTTGTCCTATTTTATTTTTGAAAGCTTGGATGATCAGAAATTCAGCAGTTTTTACAATGTAAGAATTAAAGAATGTATTTGTTTTATAGTTTGGGTTGTTATGGCTTCAGGCGGCGATAGACTTAATGTGCAATTTATTATTTTATTTTTATGACATGATAAACCATTTTGTAAGAAGGATAAAGAGGCTTTTTTGTTTTCCTCCATTGCACATTTTCTTATATATTTGGAACATTTCATTTCAGTTCTTAAGTTTCATGCAATTGCCTCAATTATACTTCACTGCAATACTTCTGTAGGGCAGTGTATTAGACCTGCCAGAGTAAACCTAACTGGCTTACCATTGACCAGGGCCTAAAAGGCATACATTAGGGCTTTGACACTATGGAAATCTACTAGTAACCCGTAATTGTGTGGTGGGGGCTGATGTAGTGACAGAGATAATCCTATCCCTCCATGTATTCATTTACAGCCCTATCACATGGGGCAATTATCTGCCCAATCAGGCAGAATTGGGCAGATATTGTCTTTTAGCAGATTTAAAAATCATTGTCCACCAACTACACATCGCTCTGTGTAGTAGAAGTTGCACAGTCAGTGGCTGTTAAAAGAGCATATAGAAAATAATAAAGTAATACTTACCTTTCCACGCTCCCCAGTGTCCTCCTGGCTTTTCCCCGCTCGCTGATGTTGCTGAGGCCATCTTTGAAAATGTTAGTTATGGTCAAGCAGTTTATTAGAAATAATTTGCTTCATACTAACCAGAATCCACCACTGACTGGACAGATAGGTGCATTGACATCCCCCAATGGCTCCAGAGTGTTATCCTCAGGTGTCAATAACACACCTCATTTTTTGTACCATCATCTGCACAAAGTGATAAGTGTGGGTTACTGTACTATGCCTAGTAAAGGAGGAGGTTGTACCTTTTAAAGGGGCTCTCCGACCATGTAAAACCATTGATATGTTTCTGCCCTGGCAGAGAACATAAGAAACATGCTATTCTTACCTTCTCGCACTGTCCCCCTATAGTGTCCTCCTATAGTATCTCCGGTGTCCTTTGCGAATTGATCCTGCTACTACTACTTCCAAGGTGGACTTGTCTCAGCAGTGAAACCCCACTCCCGTCTCAGTCAGGGATTGGCTGGGCGGGTTGTCACTGCCGAGATGAGTCCATCTTGGAAGAGGAGGCAGGATCAATCAGCAGGGGACACCAGAGATGCTGTAGGTGGACATTGGGAGAGCACGGAAAGGTAAGAATAGCTTGTATTCTTATGTCCTCTGCCAGGGTAGCAACATATCCAAAGTTTTATATGGTCAGCGTAGCCCTTTAAGTTCCAGTGTCATGCTTCACACCCTCGGCTTTGCACTGGACATAACACATTATTTTAGGGGTGCTTCTTTAATATTTGGTCCACACCAGTCTCATTTAGTCTTCATTTAAAGAAATGCAGAAGAGTAATTTCTTTCTTCTAGCCAGCTAGCTTCATTACTTCCTATTAAACTGATGGACGATGACCACATTAAATGAGATGTTTATTAGAGCATATGGGCATCATAGTCAGAGCAGAGAGATGCTAAGTATCTGCAACTCCCACTGTTACCCATCCGGATTATTTATTACTTCAATGGCCGTTGAGTTGAGCGACCACAATGTCATAGTCAGCTAAAGGCCGAGGATTTCGAAGTGAGACTGGATCCAGCTAGAAATAGGGTTGGCTACCTTCACAGTCTGTGAATGCAAGTTTAACTTTAGGATACGGGGAGAATACAGCTATATAGAGAACAGAGTGGTAAACCAGCAACCATTGGGGCCACATAGCACTGTAACGCTATATGCCTCAAATTTCTTGTAAGTGCTTGGAGACTAGTGTTGAGCAAACTTCATGAAAGTCTTTGGGTTCAGCAACTTCTCCAAACCTGAATGCTCTGAATTTGTCTGGAAAACTTGGATGCAGCCCTAGGACTGCCTGGAAAACAGGGATAATGGCTATGGCTATAATCAGGTGTTCCAAGACTGGTGGCATTGAACCTCTCCATGTGACGACAGGATTCGTGGACCCAATGTACCACAGCTAGCAATGGCATAAGCCGCAGCAGGAAACAGAGTCTAAGGGGACATTGGTCTTCACCAGTGTCTACAGCAAGGCGGGATGGACTTGCTGTGGTAGGCGACCCCCAGGTCACTTCCCCTGGCTTGGCTTGCTAGCGGTGAGACACCCCAGGGGAAGAGGTAGTGGTACTGGGCCCTGGTGCGTGGGCACTGGTGACCACTGAAGACAGGGGACAGGGAGATCGAATGCGGTGGCGGCAGCCTGGAGCACGGGACGCGGCCGTGAGACTCCAGATTAAGGGGGTTAAATGTTCAGATTTCCGAGCCCAGGGGCTTAATTAAGTTTGATTAACGCTATTAGAGACATTTTGCATCTTCCTTTAGATACGTTATGAGGAACCTTTAACCCTCTAGCTGTTGCAAGACTACAACTCTCCTCATCCCTAGACAGCCGAGACTGACCGTACGTGAAGGAAAGTGTAGTTTCTCAACAGCTGAAAGGTTCCCCATTCTTGCATTGGATTATAAATTGTGTAGGCAATATTTGGTAGACAGAGTACCCTAACCTTGGAGGTACCAAAGTCTAGGCTCTGAGCACACAGCTCAACAGAATCTGATGCAATCCTTTAAGAAGCAATACAATACAGACACCATTCCGAATTCTTGCAAATCAGCTTCTTCTTATGGTTTATCTGCTTATTGCATTTGACAGTCCCAGCCCACCCAGGGACACGTCCTCCCTAGAGTTCATTATACTATGGATCACAGCTTGACTAATGCTTTATAGTCACGGCACCAAGTCATTGGCTACCTCAGCTTCCAGATCAATATGGTAGATATAGTGATATAGTAATCGATCCTCTACTACCCTAACCCTGTGCTATCATATGTTCACCATGGGTTGACTTAAGTCCCTAAACGTCTTAATTAGCAATATTACTATAATTGAATCTGCCATATTACAAGTGCTATCGAGTGGCCCTTAATTTACACCGTATCTATGACGGGAGATAGCTGTCCTTGAAGATGCACTTGTCTGACATCTTTAATCACAGAATGCAAAAAAAACACAGGCAACTATGAGCTGTTAGAAATAAAGGCTCTTGTCACCACATCCTCTTCTCCATTTTCCTGAGCATGGCCATCTTGGAGGTGAGCTGGAGATTAATGATGCTGTTAGGAGGGAGCTGATTCAGAAATGGCAGAGAATGATGAAGAGCGGCACCAAGCTGATTGAGAACACAATCCCACATCAATATAGCCTGATACTCCATACAGTTATGTGGACTGAGGAGAGTTATGGATGTAAAAATGTCATATCCAACTATACAGTTCTTAAAGGTTGTACAGATCAGCTCCAGTCAGGAGATTAGTAAATATGTCAGTACATATAGGCGATGTTTAGTTTTGTCAGCTCCTTGGTGTATTTTTGCTCGGCTTCAATGGGGCAGAGCTGTGATGTCTGACTACAGCTTAGCTACAGTGCTCACAGAGGGTTTGGGGTGGTCTAAGACACACCCCCTGTCTCATCATTGGCTCAGGCTTCATCTCTTCCTCTTCTGATTGGCTGATGAATACGAAGTAAAGGCACAGGGAGTTAATTTCTTCTACAACAAAGGCAATATTATAAAGTACAGAATATAGAACCATTAGCTTGAATTAGATTCTGATATGTTAAAATAAATTAATCTTATTAAGAAAGCACCTAAGGAGTCGCTTTAAAGGGAGTGTACCACTTCAACCCATATATTAAGTTTCCTTTGATCTGATGCGTACTGTGCTGCAGATTCCAATACTGCTGTGCTTTTTTTATTATGTCACCCGGTTCCGAGATCTGAGGTATTTTCTAAAAATACAAATGAGGTCACTTGGTGCACTGGAGGCGGACCTTTCCCCCCAGTGCAGTGTTATTTCTTGAACAAGCATGCACACTCTACCACAGTGCTTCATCGAGCATCGGAAAGCTTCATTAAGTTTGATTCTCGACGCTTGGGTGCGCGGGTGACCATACACCTTCAATACTTACAGTTATCTATTACGTTCAGACTGCTAAATGTGTCTTGCGGAAAGCGATTACATTTTTCTGTTTTAATTTGTGCATATTTTGTCCCTTCTTTGAACAAAATATACAAAAATTTTTACAAAAAATGTAATAGGTTTACCAGACACCCTCCCCTCTGCTTAGCAGGGACCACGTGGTTAAGTCTCTCATTGATTTTAATGGGTTTCTTACTCAAGCACTCCAGCATTTAAAAATGCTCAATTCAAGCATTAAGTGATCACCTTTCCAGGTGTACCCCTGTTTTTAAGGCCACCCTTACTGTTTAACTCATTAGATGCTTCAATTGATGGCAACCACGACTCCCAAGTGGTTTGCAGAGGGAGGAGGCACCCCTGCCCTCAGGTCTGCCATCTTTGCACACCAATTAAGCCCTAATAGCTTTAAACTTATTATACATATTGTGGTTTATGGCTAGTCACCCAAAGAACCAGATAAAAGACACAGACAGAAGACCCTTAGCTGAAGCTCCAGCCACTGTCCTTGCCTATTTGCCGGGATTGCCCTAAATGACCTAAATGGCAGCAAGCCACTGGACGACAGACAGTAACCTGGATGTGTGGAACACTTGCCAATCAACCCCCCCCCCCCCCCATGACAGCAGCAACTGTGACACGGGCTGGTTACTAGAGACGCTGTAGGGTCTCCGTGACATCACTTAGATCAGTTGCTGGAGTGATCTCCTGATGGTATGGGGCAGCCCTCCCGCAGGTTGAGATACTGAAGCAAGGTCAGGTAAGGTAGTAACATTACCTTTACGAGGGGCCACCAGACCCTCACCTGATGAACCTGACTTAGAAAGGTTACGTTAATGGAACTAATGGAGAAGACATAGAGCGTAAAGGTCCTTCCCAGATACCAAAGTAAGTTCTTTCATATTCCATTTTGATATTCCAATTAATTAAATTCTGGATAGAATAAAGGGGAGGAGGAACCGACGACAACATACTTTTTCTGAAGAGACTTATGAAAAACATTATGTATTCGCATAACTGTGACCTGAAAGAAACAGGGTTAATCACTTCAGAGATAATGTAAGGTGCGAACTTCCGTGATGGTACCCTGGGTTTAAAATTTCTAGTAGAGAGCTAGACCTTATCCCTACCTCATATTCTGGGCCACATACTGTATGTGTCTTTTATTGGACTGCATTTTGGCTGATTCTTGGGCTTAAACCAAGCTCAACAGAGCTTGAGCCCAGACTGTGCACAGTCTCTTAAATATACCTTCTGCAGACTGGTTTACAGACTCAGAACAATGAGAAGATGAGTACCTTGGATTAAAACCATAATTACGATAGAACAGCGACATCTTAGTAGAATTACTTTCCCTGTTATTCAGAGGAAATTCGAGAGACAGATATTCCTTCCACTTATATTGAGCATTAGACACAAAACATCTGAGAAATTGTTCCAATGACTGATTGATTCTTTCACTTTGCCCATTATACTAAGGCTGGAAGGCTGAGGAGAATGACAAAGAGATCCTAATAGGCACAGAAATTCCTCCAAAACTTAGATACGAACTGCATTCCCCTGTCAGACACGATGTTTTTAGGAATACCGTGTAAACGTAAGGTGTGGTCAATAAACAAAGATGCTAAGTAACGTGGGAAGTTCCTTAAGAAAAATAAAATGGCTCATTTTGAAAAACCTGTCCAAAAGGACAGGTTTCCCCTTTAGACAGTAGAAAATCCGTAATAAAATCCATAGAAATGTGGGCCCAAGGTCTCTCTGGTAAGGGAAGGGAGTGAAGAAGGCCCTTAGACAGTTTTCGGGGGACCATGGACTGAGCACAGACTTCACAGGCCTCAACTAATCCCTGGACATCTCTGGATCAGGATGGCCGTGAATAATTCAGAGCAGATATTTTGTGCCAGCAATGTCCGTGTGACCTGCCAAAACAGAACAATGATTCTCCTCCAGGACTCAAAGATGGAGGTTGTGTGGTACAAACAATTTACTGTTAGGTGTGTTTCTGGGAGCTAGAGACTAGGAATTAGCCACCTAAGCTGCAAGATCAGGTTGGAGGGTGGCAACAAACACACCTGGCGCTAAAATTTTCTCAGGCTCCACTGGGGGCATCACTGGCATCAAAACTGTGAGATAGAGCATCAGCTCGGACATTGTTAGACGATATGGACCTAAAAGTCAAAAATAATGTCCATTGAGCATGCCTGGGTGAGAAATATTTGGCTTTATCAAGACATAACAGATTTTTATGGTCAGTTAACATGGTAACCTTGTGTTTAGCCCCCTTAAAGAACTGCCTCTATTCTTCAAAGGCCCATTTGAAGGCTAACAACTCTCTATTCCTGACATAATTTTGCTCAGTCTTAGAGAACTTCCTTGAGAAGAAGGCAACAGGTCTCAGATTAGTTAGGGACTCAGAGCCCTGAGAGAGGATTGCCTCTACCCCCACCTCATAAGCATCCGGATATGTGGAACATATAACGCAGACAGATAACACAATATAGGAGTCAGAAATCCGGGTTACAACAATCTACCCCATTGTTCCTGCACAGAACAAAAACAGAACCCAAAAGTTAAGTCAAAGACAGAAGGAAAAGGTCAGGGCTGGCAGCAAACAAGAATAGTCGGGAAAATAAAGCAAGGTCGAGGGTACAACAGAAGAGCAACTTTGGCAGGCAAGAGATAAGCTCAAAAACTGGCAAGGTAGGTATGACACACTATAAAGTGGTACGATCAGAGATTAGTCAGATAGCGCTAATATAAATGGGCTATATCTCCCCAAATCAAAACACAAAACCAGAAGGGGTACACACTTAAAAAATATACTTTACTAATATCTATTAAAACTTAATCCCCACATGACACAACATAAACAGATAATGTACAAATGGTGGGCTAAACTCCACCCTTAATAGTATCGTCACTTCCAAAAAAGGAAAAAATTCACAGAGCAACAATCATCAGGGGTTCAAAGAAAAGCAAAAGGTAAATGGTATTATCTCACCCATCTGATGTCTCAGTCAAGCGTTGTTGCTCCTATGTAGCTTACGGGGGTGAAGAGAGTCCAGCGTACCGATGTTGGAGACCCACTGGCCCTACTGTGCCCTGGATGTAATATAGGCCGTACTATCCCTGCTCGCACAGGGAACAGCGGGGCACTCGCCCTAAAAAGGGCGACCCCTACCCCGAGCTACCCCTTTGTCAAAACAAACCCTAATTTTCCCTTCCTAGCGTGCAGGTCCCCCACCTTCCGACGCGTTTCTGCCAGGTATACTGGGGTTATCAAGGAAGCGAGGCACACAGGGAAACCAAAAAAGATCTCTAAATCAACATATAATGAACTGACAATTAGGCTGCGGTATGGTGTCCGGGCCTATGGGAATATATGGTTGGTCCCCGCAGTGGCAGGTGACCCCCTTCCTGGCGTAGTTTCTAGCCAGGATCCTATGGAAGCAGTGGCTACCTGTTCCTGCGCTGATACACAGGGATTAAATAACTTCAAACCGCGCTGCCAGACCGTCCAACGTGATGCGTCATTGCGCGTCATGACGTCATCACGTATTATTCACGGTGCGCTGCGGCGTCACCTAGACGACCTATGTAAACAACTTCAAGCGCCGTCTGGTGACAGAATAAGCCCTTTGGGTTTACGGCAGGTTATCTCAAAACTGGCTACACAAATTCGGAGATCTATACATAATCTTTACATAATGTAAGAGTACTTCAGGATACGCAAACTGCCCCATATAGAGGTAAGATAGAGGCCAAGGCTATCCAAACATAAAGTGCAAACAGGAAATTCAACATAAAAGAAAAGAAAAGAAAAGAAAAGAGACTACCAATTTCAATGTTAGTAGCAGGCACCTAGTTTACAAAAAACATGAAAAATTGAGCTGTTCATTCATTCCATTCGGTGCTGTGGTTTTTAACTTAAATATCCATTCAGTTTCTCGCTGAAGGACTCGCTTGTCCCAATTACCCCCCCGTACTGGGGGTTGCACCAGATCTATACCCATGAATTTAAGGCCACTTGTATCTCCCCCATGCTCAGTATTGATGTGCCTCGCCAACGGTTTATCCATCTCACGTCTTATGTCACACAGATGTTCACCGATCCTGCGACGGAATTCGCGGATCGTTTTACCCACGTATTCCTTACCGCAGCTACATGTCACTTTATATATCACCCCTTTGCTTCTACAGGTAATGAAACTTCTGATGTTATATTTTGTACCTGTGATGTTACTCTTAAATTCTCTACCTGTTTCTATGTGGCTACACGCCACGCAGCCGCTACATCGAAAACAGCCCACTAGGGGTCGATCAAGCCAAGTTTTATTCACGGGGGACACAAAGTGACTTTTAATAAGTCGATCTCTTAGACTTCTCCCTCTCCTGAATGTAATTTCTGGTTTTTCACCAATTTTACCATCCAAATCTGGGTCCATCCGCAGGATGTCCCAGTGCCTATTGAGGATCTCTCGTATCTGGGTTGCACCCGAATCATATGTCCCTATGACCCGAGTGGTCATAGTGTCCCCTTGTTTTTGCTGGGGCACTAACAAGCCTGCTCTTGTCTTATTCTTGGCATCACGATACGCTTTTTTTAGGACATCATCTGGGTAGCCCCTCGATAGGAACCTCACCCGTAGGTCCTTAGCCTGAACCTCAAACTCCTCCTCCGTAGAGCAGTTCCGCCTCATACGTAAATATTGCCCCTTTGGTATTCCCGATTTCAGGGGTCTCGGATGGCTACTCTGCCAGTGGAGGAGTGAGTTCGTTGACGTGGGCTTCCGATATACTGTGGTCATCAAATTACCATCACTAACACTATAAAGTGGGTCAGAGGTCCGGTCCAAAAGCTGACTGGACCGTCCCCTCTGTTCCCAGTGAAAACACTTGTGAAACTTGGGGCTTAATGGCAGAAACACCTACCAATCAACCCCCACATGAACGCAGTACAGCTGCGATCAGTGGCTCTGCTTAGCCTGTAACGTGGGCCCTCGGCTACCCTGGTTACCAGGGACATTGTTGACTCTCCATGACATCACTTGGCACATGTCACCATCTCCTGATGGTCCGAGGCTGCAGGATGTGATGCTGGAGCCAGGTCAGGTAGGTTAGTAAGTGTGTTGAAACTTTTTGGATGTGCACCACTATGAGTGTAGAACGTTGCTACAATGATGTTTATGTAGTATGTTACCGAAAGAAAAAAAAATACCAAGTGAAAACTTTTCTATAAAATTCCTTTACTGTAGTATGAAATACATAAAAAAAAAATACACATAACTGGTATCGGCCTCCAATAGTGACATAACGTTATAATAACTATAAATTTATCATGTCATTTACTTTGTGGTAGAAAAATCAAAATAATGCCAGAATTGCAATTTTAGTTGTTGCTGACCTCACCTCCCTAAAAATGGCTTTAAAAATTCTTATGTACCTCGAAATGAAAACTACATATCATCCTTTAAAAAAACGAGCCTATAAAATATTATGGCTCTTGAAAATTGATGCCACAACTAAATTTGTTACCGTAATTGTCCTGACCCACAGAATAAAGTTACTGTGTGATTTATTAACTCTGTAGCTCATAACTTTAAAAAATGCGGGGAAAAAAGGGACAGAATTGTGTTCTTAAAAGTTAATAAAGATAATAAGCTATATGTCGCCCAACATGGTGCCTTTAGAATTCAACAAGTGCCAAAATAGTAATAATAATCCCTTACATGGCTATATGGGCGGAAAAAATTAAAGGTATAAAAAAATATGGTCATTAGTGTTGAGCGAGCATGTTCGGATGCACAGGATACTTTCAATAATTGACGGCCGAAATATTGTTTAGCTGTGACTTATAGCTCCCGAAGAAAACATTTTTTTTTTCAAATTTTTGTGTATTTCGTCCCTTCAAGGGATATTTAAACTAAATAAACATAAATTAGAACAAAAAAAATTAAATAGGCTTGTGCAAGACACATTAGTCTGACGGGATGCGGTAATTAGGGCAAACCAATTTCAGTTTTTCACTCAAATTTTTTGTTTATTTCACTTAAATATCCCTTATAGGGCCAAAATATACAAAAAAAATTAAATAGGTTTGCTTGTGCAGGACAGATAACTGACAACCAAATGATTGTTCCGCATCAGTTAACAAAACATAATGGCCTGGGTTAACCGGGCAAGTTCCGCTATGCCGAGTAGGGGGCACCTGGTAAAATATTTGAGTCTTCCATTGATTTAAATGGGACTCTTTACTCGAGCTGAGCACTTGAGTATTAAAAAATACTTGTCTTAAGTCATGAGCATTCGAGCATTTTATTCGCTCAATTCCAGTAGTCATTTAAGAGGTTGTCCAGGCTTTGAAAAACATGGCTGCTTTCTATCAAAAACAACACCACCTTTGTCCTCAGTTTAGGTGGGTTATTGCAGATCAGCGCCACTGAAGTAACACATAAACTGAGGACAGGGTTGGTGCGGTTTTTGCAAGAAAGTAACTTTGTGTCAGGAGCCGGCATCCTGTAAGTGCTGATGGCGTCTCTGGCAACTGGTACAGGTAGCGTGCCAATGGCTGGTTGTTAGGGGCAAGTCGGCAAAGCATTCTTAGTTATTGCCGGGGCTTCACAAACACACACCACCCGATCGGCTCAGGTGTTGCCCATTGTGTCTGCCCCAATCATGCCTGGGGCTGGGACTCCAGCCTCCATAAAACTACTCCCCTCATCATCATCCTTGCCTTCAAAAGAGAACTTTCTGAATATTTCCCTTGACTTCCGATTCTGTACTGCGACGACCAATAGTAACCAACCCAGCTAGTTGACCCTGCAGCTATTGTTATCATTTTGTCTTGTCTTCGTGTTTCACTTATACCAGCACAGCGACCAATCTTTAGGTTGGGGGTGGCCTGCTAAGGAGCCGATCATTTCAAGAGGAAAGGACAGCAGGGCAGGTGCCAGCGTTAGAGCTTCACTTGTCCTGTGTCCCTGGGTCCCAGCCTGACACTTTGTTGTCCTAAACCTGTAAAACCCCTTTAAGGCCCAATCACTAAAGTGTTAAATGGCCCGATATAATTTGGTCATTCCATGTTCATGCCGAGGAGAATGAGCAACCGCTATGTTTGCCCACATGATTATCTGTACGTTGTGCAGCACATTCCCTATCGTCATCCATAAGACCTCTATTATAGGGGTTGGCTTCATTAAATTACAGTTTTCTATAAAGAACAGGAAAGTGAGTCACAGAATTCTAATCTGAAGTCAACTTTATGTCAAAAGCCAACAAATGGTGCCAAAACCTCCCAACTCTCCTCATTGTAGACAACTATAAATCGCTGCAAGTGGAACATAAGCCCTGACTGCTCCTTTTATCTTCTCGGCATTTGTATGATTCCTGCCTCGCACAGCTGCTATTGCTGGTATAATTAGAAGAAGGGATGTCGTGGTTGTCACCAAAGGTTATACATGATCAGAAAAAGTGCAGAATAGCTGGGTAAGTACTCTTCTTTTATGGTGCTACCCAAGGTTTGCACAAGAAGGTTCCGTTTTCCACTGAAGAGCGTGGATTTTACAGATAAAGAGCCCTTTATATAATTTATCCGGATGGAATAAAGCACTTCAGTAGATTACAAGTGGACAATTTAGCACTTAAGGAAGTTGTTCCATGATTTCATATGACACAAAAACAACCATTACTCAACTGGAATCTTTTTAGAAAATATCTCTCATGTCTGGATATTACTATTCAATACTTATTATGGCGCCCTCTGGTGTTCTTTTGATTTCTCCTCAACATGTCCACCTAGTGGTTAGCATTGGTGGTCGCACATGCTCAGTTGTTCAGTCCTACTACTTGGATTATCTTATACAGAGAGATTTCTGCTATAGAACAGAGCAGAAAATATGAATCCGTGTAATAGAGTTGGATTTTTTTTCTCACCAGCAATGAACACAGTAGATGGACATGGTGAGATTGAATCAAAAGAACAGCAGGGAACATCGTGACAAGTATGTAACAGCAATATCCAGACATAAGCAATTTATTTTAACTGGGGGGAAAAAAAAAGTTTTGTTTTACCGAGCGCAACAGAGTAGATTTAAGGGATATTCTCATCTCAACGAATACAGTTATACTTGTAGGGCTTGTCCACATGTTAGTTTTGCAAAAAAATCATTTAGCAAACTTGTCTTTTTCTCCTGATTTACCTTTCTCTTTCATTGTGTGTGTGTGTATGTATATATATATATATATATATATATATATATATATATATATATATTTTTTTATTATTATATATATATATACAATATACAGCGGTACCTTGGTTTAAGAGTAACTTGGTTTAAGAGCGTTTTGGTTTAAGAGCTCACAGTTTTTCAAAATTGTGACTTGGTTTAAGAGCATTGTTTTGGTTTAAGAGCTCCCTGTACTGGGCGGGAGGGCGAGTGGGGGAGGGGCTTGGCATGCACAGTGGGGTCTACAGCACTGTACTCTGACCCAGGAAGTCTCCCTCACCTTCCAAATCATAGCAGATCCACTTCAGGCTGGGGCTTGCATCAGGGGACAGGACTGTGGGGGGTAATCTCTTCATAGCTGTAACCCCTCTCTCCCCGGATAGAGAGTGCTGCATGTATGTGCCCACATCTGCCCTGCTCATTCCTTCATGCTCCCTGCAGTCTCTGTCAGCTCTGATTGGTCCATGCTGAAAATACCCTCTTTCCCATTGCTGTCATGTAACCACACAGACCTCTGACAGCAGCCCTCCTTCTCTATTCGAGCCTGTTGTACTACGCTCCTGCATTATGGGCATCTGCAGTTCCATTCTGTATCTACAAATTGCGGCTGTTTTTCAGGTTTCTGCACTTACTCTATAATATATTATACACCACATGCTGATTTCCATACTGTACAGTAACTTATAATGGGACATATTCAGCTGTTTTTAAATGTTTGTTTCATTTGTTTTACATGTTATTCAGAATATAAATTCTCTATTTTTGCGGTGTGGAACCAATTGTCTGCATTTCAGTGATTTCTTATGGGAAAACTTGCTTTGGTTTAAGAGTGGATTTGGATTACAAGCACAGTCCCGGAACGAATTATGCTCGTAATCCAAGGCACCACTATATATATATATATATATTTTATGGGGGAGATTTATCAAACATGGTGTAAAGTGAAACTGGCTCAGTTGCCCCTAGCAACCAATCAGATTCCACTTTTCATTCCTCACAGACTTTTTGGAAAATGAAAGGTGGAATCTGATTGGTTGCTAGGGGCAACTGAGACCGTTTCACTTTACACCATGTTTGATTAATCTCCCCCTAAATGTCTATACATCTACATTATAGCTATATCCAACACTAACTAGACAATTGCTTTTAGAGCAGAGTGGTGGTTGGTAACCTAGACAATGACCTGTCAACAAGAGAAGCATATCAAGAGGAGGAGGCAAGTTTGCTAAGTGTATATGCAAAAATATTTAAATTAATGAGGCCTACAAGCATAACTATATCCCTTTAAAGTGGCCAAATGAACCTGCTGATGTGCCCCAGAAGTTTTTTACCTCATGACTGCAGGGCTGTGACTCATTCTCCTCTTCTCCCCCACATTCTGTAGATAGCCCCTAATTGCCCCCATGCTAATCAGGGACCTAGGAGCATTTGGGGCTCCGGCCCGGAGCACCAGCTTGGCCTGCCCAGTCCGCCCCCTCCTGTGCTGCTCATGGGTGGGGAATGGGATATGGCGGCACAAAACTACAGATTTTCTGAGCGTGCACCACAAAGACTACTGGGAGATGAAGTCTGAGAGCAGTGCACAGGAAGAGGAACAGCAAGAGAGATGGAGCAGGGAGAAAACTGCATCAGAGAAGCAGGACTACTGTAAACCAACATGGGGAACATAGGTATGAATCTTGCTTTGTTTGGAGTTTTTTTTAGTATTTTTTTGTTGTTGTTGTTTTCAACAGGGCTGCTCAGAGGTCCCCTTTAAGATTTTATTTTAAACAGATTTTTAAGAATTTTCCATTTTACTGTCTATATTATAAAATATTCCTAAAATCTTGCAGCTTTCATTCTGGCCACTAGGCCTAAAACTAAGCTAAGACTTCCCGCTCTGGCTGTGGTGATAAGTAAGGGGCTGTTGGAAAGTGATCTGTGCAGAATTACAGCAAAAAGTGATGCCAGTTGAGAACACAATAGGAGCTTAGCCTCCCCCTCCCCTGTAGAATGACCTCTGCACAGGTTACAGAGCCTGGGATGTTCATTGCTGTCTATGTCCATGGGTTTTGCTGTAAAGCATGTGACTAAATGTTGTTAAAAGCAACTAAGACAAGATGACAGCCCTTAATAATAATGTTATAAAAGTAATATAAAAAGAATTACAATCTAAAGATGGAAACGAATTGGAAAAAAGAACATGTTCCAGTATAAGCATCTAATCAGTAAAAAGAAATCTAGGAGATACATTTCCTTTAAGGTATCTAGCAATTACTGGCCGTGAATGGTAAAAGATTATTCAGGGAGAGTCGAAATGGCAGCAGGGGCTCTGCGGGCCTACCGTGCCTCATTTATCATGATTTATGCCTGCTCTCATGATACTAGATTTGTTGCGTCAGGCGCTGGTTCGGGCGCACAGCTGTCCCGATTTACTAAGAGGTGTGTGCCTCTTAGTGAAAAAGGGGGCAGGACTTAATTTAAGACTAGAGTTACAAGTACGCGGTGTTATTAAATCCCCCCAGAGAGTTGTAATGCCAACAAGTAGCATCTCTTGTAATGCAGAGGTGCTGTCTATGGTGCTGAACACAGTTTTTCCAAGAAAAATTCACATTTCCCCTATCCACAGGATAGGGGAAAAATAGGAAGTTGTGGGGAGGTTTGACCTCTGTACCCCCCCCCCCCACACACACACACACACACACACACACACACCAATCTCCTAATTGGACCCTGCCGGCTCTGTCATGAATAGAGTTGCGGGTATGGCACGGCTCTATTCATTCCTATGATGCTGGCGAAAAGAGCTGAGTACTCGACAGAAAGAGTATGGTACTCGGCTCTTTCTGCCGTTCCATAGGAATGAATAGAGCTGTGGCTCTTGCGCCATTCCCACGGATCTATTCATAACAGAGCCAGAGATGCCCGACGCGGAGATTGGCAGGGGGTAGAGAGGTCGCCCCCCCCCATGATCTCCTACTTTTTCTGGAATACCCCTTTAAGCTGAACATAAAGGCAATATATGTATATAATATAGAAAATATATTAATTTTGTAGTGTCTGATGGTGGTGGCACAGTATACTGTATGAGAGTGTTATTTGGTCAATGTATGGCACTAATACTCATACATCAGTATAGACTACCGCAGGGCACATCACCCACTACAAGTCCAGCCCTGAATAATGTCGTGAGGTGCAGCTGAAAGCAGAGTGTTCTCTAACTTTTCTTCTATTCACTCCTTTGTTAATATTATCTCATTGTGCTTCCCGAATGTGCTGCGCTGCTGAAAATAATTGTGTTCCAATGAAATATTAATAGTCATGCATTTGCTCAATGGCCCGGCCTAACCATCAAACATGTGCTTTACATTTTTTTTTTACCGTCCTTTTATTTATAATTCATAGGCGAGCTGGAGGGGCACTACACACCGTCTTAAAGATTTCGTGTTTAACCATGTCAATAAGGCACTTGGGATATTCCCCATTAAGCAATTAAACCATGTGTCTGTGCAGAATTATAGCGGGGTCACCAAGCGAGGTATGAATCCTTCAAGAGGCGGATGAGCTGAGGTAAAATCCATCTGGATTACACTGCTAATCTGCAGATTCTAAGCCCTCGCAATGGCCTGGGTCTGTAGAGAATGGGACTGCATCATAGAACTGTAGACTATGTATATCAACTAACTACCAGGGTAGCAGCTATATCAGATGCTGACGGGCTCAACAACTTGGACAGCTTAACCCCACTCATACAGTATGTAAGGGGCAGCCATCACTGTAAATATTATTACTTAGTATTCTGACATCAGTTATGCTTTACCCTTTTCTTGTGACATCACTTCCTTGTACTGTGACATCACTATTCTGTACTGTGACATCACCTTGTTAGAGATGAGCGAACTGGGTTTGGGTTCGAGTCAATCCGAACCCGAACGTTCGGTATTTGATTAGCGGTGGCTGCTGAACTTGGATAAAGCTCTAAGGTTGTCTGGAAAACATGGATACAGCCAATGACTATATCCATGATTTCCACATAACCTTAGGGCTTTATCCAACTTCAGCAGCCACCGCTAATCAAATGCCAAACGTTCGGGTTCGGATCGTCTCGAGCATGCTCCAGGTTCACTCATCTCTACACCTAGTCCATTCTTTATGTGCTGTGACATGACTTTACTCTTGTACTGCGACATCACTTTACCCTTGTGTGACATCACCTTGTCTATTTCTCATGTACTGTGACATCACTCTACCCCTGTACTGACATCATTTTACCGCTATGCTGTGACATCACCCTGTCCATTTTTCATGTACCATGACCCATGATACCCTATGTGTTACGTCCCAACAGGAACTTCGTCAGGGGTCAAGGAAGTTCCTGTTGGGACATAACGCGTAGGGTATCATGGGTCTCCACATGTATACTCCCCTCCCTCTTGAAATGGTGGTATAATTGCTTTTTCCTGTACTTATGTGTGTTAGAATTTTTTTTATTTTTTACACTAGGTTATTTTGTTAATTTACTCATACATTATATTTGTTCATATGGTGTGTGGTATAATATTATTTGCCATTGATTGATATAGTGGTCACACTTTCTTATTCAGCACATGGCACTTTCTATGCTATAGGAGGAGGGTCTGTGGGTTGTACTGTTTATCATGTTGCAGGCCCGGGGGGTCCTTTTATTGTATGGGTCCCTCATGGTTGTGGATATTTAAAGTGCTTTTAAATAGTGTATAGGGATTCTGTTTTGTTTTTCTTATTTTCATAGTTTTTGCATTTTTTTTTTTTGTTGGAGTGCTCCTTTTTATAGCATACCTCTGTTCTTTTTTGTTGAACTACAATTAGTTATTGGTCTGTTATAGAAAGCACCCCTGCCCCCCCCCCCCTTTCAATCACTTTATCCCTGTGCCGTGAAAACAACTTGTCCATTGCTCATGTACTATGACACTACTTGACCCCTGTACTGTGACACCACTTTATCCCTGTACTGTGACACTACTTTATCCCTGTACTGTGACATCACCTTATCCCTGTACTGTGACACTACTTTATCCCTGTACTGTGACATCACCTTATCCCTGTACTGTGACACCACTTTATCCCTGTACTGTGACACCACTTTATCCCTGTACTGTGACACCACTTTATCCCTGTACTGTAATACCACGTGACCCCTGTACTGTGACACCACTTTATCCCTGTACTGTGACACCACTTTATCCCTGTACTGTGACACTACTTTATCCCTGTACTGTAATACCACGTGACCCCTGTACTGTGACACTACTTTATCCCTGTACTGTGACACCACTTTATCCCTGTACTGTGACACTACTTTATCCCTGTACTGTGACACCACCTTATCCCTGTACTGTGACATCACTTTATCCCTGTATTGTGACACCACTTTATCCCTGTACTGTGACACTACTTTATCCCTGTGCTGTAATACCATGTGACCCCTGTACTGTGACACTACTTTACCCCTGTACTGTGACACTATTTTATCCCTGTACTGTGACACCACCTTATCCCTGTACTGTGACATCACTTTATCCCTGTACTGTGATACCACTTGACCCCTGTACTGTGACACCACTTGACCCCTGTATTGTAGTACCACTTTATCCCTGTACTGTGACATCACTTTATCCCTGTACTGTGACATCACTTGATGCATTATTTGTGAGCTGTGACATCACTTGCCCATTAAGCCTCTCCTCCTTTTCCAAAGCCACGCCCTTCTGTCAGCCGCAGCAGAAAAAGTGCCTAAAACACTTAATAAATGAGCTGTGTGGCATGTAAGCCACTTTTATGGTGAATATTGTGAAAGAACTCTGGTGAATTATCAATAGTTAATCTGGGTCATGGTGTTGAATTGGTATCTTGGGGTATTGGCTCACTGTGATCTCCATAGACTTGCAATGGAGCCCAATCAAAACTCACGACATCTCTGTCACCTGTCAAAAGTTCTTTGCTGATGACAAGGACACTTTAAGTCAAAGGGAACGCATATGCACATCTGAAAAGAAGTTTATAGAAGTTTATATAATTTTGTTTTTGTTTTGTTTTTTTAAATCTAAATAGGTTCAAAAGTTTGTGCTGAATAATTTCATTCCTCCCTTCTCTGATACAGAGCTCCAATCAAATACTTATAGTTAAATTAAAATATTTTATCTGCCTGCTATCTCAGTAGATCACTGCATACAGTAAATACATTGAACTCAATCATAGCACAGTATGCAGTAAGCTCCCAAGCTCCCCCTAGTGTTGGCTTCAGGCGGTAGAATATTAACATGTAACTTTTTCTATGCATAGTTACAGTATACAGCTATAATAAGAAATTGTTCAGGACAAAACTCCGGACTTCCATTCACCGTGATAAAAGGTATACATTCCCTTTAAAGTTCCGTCAGGATTATTGTATGTAAAATATCAGCCAGCTGAACGTCTGTACACCACGTGTGTCCAATCTGTTGTATTATCTCCTCCGAGTGGCCACCTCCAAACTCTGTACAGTGATAATGCGCCTGATAAGGAGGAGAATAAAGAAGGAAACATCAGTAACACTGTCAGGAGCGGCGCTCTTATAATTTAATAAAGAGACTCCCCAGGATAACGTGGGAGATGAGGAGTTCTAATTGGAGAGCTGTGTCACCACTTAGTGAATCTTCTCCATTATCTTGTCAAACACTAATGTGGCGGCCGATGTCTATATAATTATACCCTCCGAGTGCAAACTAAAGCTCTGTACATTCCTATCATGCTCCGATAAATAATGCACAATGGATCAGTGTGTACTCTGTCAACATAGCACGGCAGAGATCCTTGACTTCAGTAAACAGGACACATCATGGGAGACGCTTTCTTAAGCGTTGCTACACAACCTTGCTATTACGGTACGTATTGAAATCACCCGGCAGCCACCTGTAATGATTATATGACAGCCAAAGGCCCTTGAAAGTGTACAATAACTACTAGTTTCGAGATATCTTTAACTATTGTTTTGTAAGGTTATTCGAGGGATAGTAGAGGGAAGATGGCTAACGTGACAATTAAATGTAGGCTTTTGCTGCCGCAGACTGACATTGGGTTTAAGCCCCAACCTGTTTTAGAGACTATTTCTAAAATATAAAAGACAGTAAAAATCCTATAGTATATAGAAATGGTATAGCTCCTGGTGCTGCAAAAGAGTTTGATAAAGACCTACATGCTGATCTTAAAGGGAACCTGGCATCATGAAAATGCTACCTAAACTATCACTGTCATCTTATAGAGGAGAATGAGCTGAGTGGATTGATATATATCTTAATGGGAAAAGATTCAGTATAACTTGTAACTTGTTGATTTAAATCCCTGCTCATTATGTGATGAGGAGTCCAGTGGGCGGTGCCTCTTAATGGACTGGACTCTTTAGCCTGGAAACATCAGAGATTTCAATCAATAAATTACAAGTTATGCTGAGTCTTTTCCAATAAAGATATATATCAATCCACTCAGCTCCTCTTGCTTTATAACATGATGCTGATAGCTTAGTTAGCAATTTCATAGTGACAGGTTCCCTTTAAAGTGTTCCTGTCACAGACATAACAAAAGTTTTGAGCAGTTTGGGGTATGGGTTTTCAGACCTCCACTTGACCTCGCTGACTCATAGTGTTAGCATAGCCCGATTACTTACGAGTAGGATAGAGCAGCAAACTAGAGATTGAAGTACTGAGCTGTGTGCTTCTTCTTGATCTAACAATGTTGGGAGTCTAAACGTCCAGCCCCCGACTGATCAAAACTTTTGACATATCTTAAAAAAAAAAAAAGTAATGCACTAGGATTAAAAGTTTCAAATTTTATAAAAGATGCTGGCCTATGTGACTATCTGTGCGTCAAACTTTGATATCTATGCCAACTATGATTGGGGATAGGCCAGTTTAGGAAGTAAATTGCAACAAATGTACTGGGCCGTAGGAGAGTACAGCCCTTTTAAAGGGGTCGTTAAGAAAAAAAAAAAAATTCTTTCAAATAATCTGGTGCCAGAAAGTGTATGAGATTTGTAATTTACTTCTATTACAAAATCTCAAGTCTTCCAGTACTTATCAGCTGCTGTATACCCTGTAGGAAGTGGTGTATTCTCTCTTTATTTTAAAATAGCGCTCTCTGCTGCCACCTCTGTCCGTGACAGGAACTGAACTGTCCAGAGCAGTAGCAAATCCCCATAGAAAACCTTTCCTGTTCTACAAACTGGAAAGAATACACCAATTTATGTAGGACATACAGCAGCTGATAAGTACTGGAAGACTTGAGATTTTTTTTAATAGAAGTAAATTACAAATCTCTGTCTTTTTCAGTCACCAGTTGATTGCTAAGCTCCAAGTATTTTTTATTTATTTTAAGTGGGATAAAATACCCCTAAAAAGTTTGTTCAAATAAGCTCTATGGAAGTTACTTTTTAATGTCCCTTTATCAAAATCATGAATTAACTGATTATGAAAAAAAATGGTAGTCATATATTGGATTTCCATTACTTGGGTTGATTTTCCTAAAAGTCATCTCCCATTTGACACATGTTTTTACTCAGTCCAGTAATCAGGAGCATTTGATATTCTGAGTTTTTCAAGTCCCTATAATTCAACATTATAGGGGTATTCTCATCTAAACTTACATAATTATACTTGTAGGACCCGTCAGTTTCTGGCTGGTATGTATAGCTATAATATATATAAAATTTAACTTGATGAGCCCTACAAGCCCTATAATTATTAATTAAGTTTAGATGAGAGCAATCAATGAGTAAGTTCTTAGGCATTTATGGCATATTTAAGATATGAAATATATGGATCCCATACTTGGGTCCTAAACCTTTCTTAAAGGGGTATTCTGCTCAATCATAACTTTTCATATGTTGCTGCCCATGGTGAGACTAACAATTCCTTCCATAATCGTTATTATCTGTTCAGTCGCCTTCCGCCAGTTCTGAGCTGCTGCAAAACGCAAGATGCAAAAATCTGCGTGTGAGCTTTTCTCTCCGTCTCCTCCCCCCCTCCTTTCTGAGACTGCTGATGTAAACAAGCCTCTGGCAGGCTTTTTCTGCAACATTGTAGCTTCTTTGTAATGCTAGGAGAGTTATCCTGAGATCAAGTTGCTAATGAACTCACTGTGATTACAAAGAAGCTACAAAGTTGCAGATAAAGCCAATCAGGGACTTGTTTACATTAGCTGTCTCAGAAGGGAGGGGAAGACAGAGAATTATGTGCCTTCAACACAAAGCAACAGCTGAGATCTGGGGGAAGGAGACTGAACAGATAATAGCTATGGAATGAATTGTTAGTCGCACTACGTGCAGCAACATATGAAAATTTATGTTGTAGTGGACTACCCCTTTAAGACCAAAGGCCTGCCAATCAATCCTGCCTCCTTACAGCGACCACAGGTGGTCAATAATAGAGATGAGCGAACCTCGAGCATTTCGGCATTTGATTAGCGGTGGCTGCTGAAGTTGGATAAAGCCCTAAGGCTATGTGGAAATCATGGATATAGTCATTGGCTGTATCCATGTTTTCCAGACAACCTTAGAGCTTTATCCAAGTTCAGCAACTAATCAAATGCCGAACAATTGGGTTTGGATCGACTCGAACCCGAACTCGGTTCACTCATCTCTAGTTAGGATGCTAAAAAAAATGAAAAGTTGAATGGGCTGGTGTAGACACTTTGGTTGAACAAGCTCTGTGTAATACTTTATTTTTCCTGTGGGGGCACTGCAGGGAAATTGAAAACTTACTGCTAGAATTCCCCAAAGATTACAGACGATCACAAATAGGTCCCGGCAGGGGGACAAAGCTATTTTTACCCTGTGCTCAACAATGTACAACAATAGACATATAAGTAACCACGACTGTATACGGATAGATAATTTTGCTATAAAATTTCCTGTTAATTTGAAGATTCAGCAGAGAACTGTTACTCTGTCAGAGCAAGTCTAAAAGGGTGACGACCCTAATTCATCTGGACTGAGAGAGTTATAAATAGCCTGCTGTGAATAGATAATTTTGCCAAGAGGATCCTTTACTAAAGTAAGTTGAGAGAAGAGCGTTCTTCTGGAACTCGAGCCTCCATATCATCATCTGTTCCTGTTTTATTTCCCTAAAGGGAACTTGTCATGTTGGAAATGCAATGCAGTCTGCAGACAGTATGTTACAGAGTAGGAAGAGCTGAGCAGATTGATCTATAGATATATAGTTTTAGGATTCATGTATTTTATGTAAGTAGTCAAGTGGGCGGTTCTATTCAGTAATTGACAGCTCTCTTTACATGTACATAGATAGCTGTCAGTTACAGAGTCAGAGTCAGACCGCTCACTTGATTACTTACCCTAGAGCCCTTTGCAATCTATCTCTGCTCATTCTGGGATAATTAGTCAAGTGGGTGGTCCTGTTCAGTAATTGACAGCTTTCTCTATATGCACACAGATAGTTGTCAGTCACAATGTAGGACCACCCACTTGACTACCTAGCGTTAGAACCTTTTACAGTCTATCTCTGCTCATTCTAGCATAAATAGTCAAGTGGGTGGACCTGTTCAGTAATTGCCATCTCTCTCTATATGCACACAGATAGTTGTCAGTCACAATGTAGGACCGCCCAGTTGACTACTTACCCCTAGAACCCTTTGCAGTCTATCTCTGCCCATTCTGGCAAAATTTGTCAAGTGGGTGGTCCTGTTCAGTAATTGACAGCTCTATACGCACATACATAGCTGTCAGTCACAATGTAGAACCGCCCGCTTGTCTACTTAGCCCTAGAACCCTTTGCAGTCTATCTCTGCTCATTCTGGGTGGTCCTCTTCAGTAATTGACAGCTCTTTCTATATACACGCAGATAGTTGTCAGTCACAAAGTAGGACCGCCCGCTTGACTACTTAGCCCTAGAACCAGGGCCATATTTACCACTAGGCACCCGTGGTCCGGTTCCTAGGGAAGCACCTTGATTGGGGGCAGCACCAGGGAACAAGGGGAAAGAAACAACTTTTTTTTTTCTTTTTCTTTTTTTAGTCTCACACCTCCCGTTTAGACTTGTCAGTAAATCTGGTGTCTTTTCGAGGAGGGGAGGGGGTGTATGTTGGTTAGACTGATCAGATATCAATATGATGTTCAGAATCTAGAAAATCATGATGCTAATGGATGAAGAAAGATGGGGCGTCTTCAGGTTTAGTGCCTAGGGCAGCAGCAGCTGTTAATACGGCCCTGCCTAGAACCCTTTGCAATCTCTGCTCATTCTGGCAAAATTAGTCAAGTGGGTAGTCCTGTTCAGTAATTCACTGCTCTATATGCACACACATAGCTGTCAGTCACAATGCAGCACTGCCCACTTGATTACTTAGACCTAGAACCCTTTGCTGTCTATCTATTTTTCTAGTAAACCTGCCATAAGACTCAGCCAGTACTGTCCATAGGGAGCCATGACTCCTCAGAATAATAAGCCTCAAACATATACTTTTATGCCAGATCATCTCTCCAATACATTTAGACGTTTGTAGTTACACGGCTAAAACTGATGCTTGATGTCCCAGTGAGAAAACTGAAGCATTGTGTTAACTGCGATCAATGAAAAAGTACTTGGAGTGTCAGAAAATCATCAGTAAATGCATTACGGAGAATTGACCTTAAACGCATTACTCAGTCTTCAGACTCGGGACTGATTATAAAACCTCCAATAACATGGTACAAAAACAATTAGGTGCTATAACACTTAACAACTAGATAGATAGCAGCCGAAAGCCTAAAATGGGTTGAGAAATGGGCAATTGAAATACAACGGGTCCTTACACCATAAGGCTATGTTCACACTAAGTAAGTACCATAGTAATCATGGCCGTTGTAACAGCGGCCGTGATCAATACGGTACTTACGTAGTGCTGCAACTAAGGGAATCCCAGCCCGAGTGTATACACATGGGACACACTCCGGCCAGGATCCCTAGCGGCGCCGTAAGAAACTGGCCGGTCAGTTCACACAATAGAGCATGCGACTCCAGCCGCACGCTCAATTGTGTGCAGCGGTGAAGATGAATGCGGGCATGCACGGATGCGCCTGCATCAGAATTCAACTGCAGTGAAGCTCATCCGGTTGGTACTGCAGTACTGGCCAGGATGATCTTCTGTGACCCCATAGCAAACAAAAGAAATTGAGAATGCACAGCCACAATCTTCTGTGACCCAGCCAGGTCACGGAACAACCGGTGTCTCACACCATGTGAACATGGCCTAAAGGAGAAGTCCAGGCAAGGAGATTTTTTTTCAAAAGTGCTAGGGAGGATGAAAAAAATAACATGTACTTACCTCCCCAACTCCTGCACTGGTGCCCGCTTACCACCGCTCATGTCCCCCTGTCCTCAGCCGCTTCCTGGTTTTAGAGGGGACCTGGGACGTTCCAGGCCCGCTCAGCCAGTCAGCAGCTGTAGTTTGGTCCTGCCACTGACTGGTTAAGCGGACCTGGAATGTCACATCCCAGATCCCCTTTCAAACAGGGAAGCGGCCAGAGACCGGGTGACCAGAGCGGTGGTTTGCAGGCACCAGCGCTGGAGTCGGGGAGGTAAGTGCATGTTATTTTTTTGATCATCCCACTCCCCGGACTTTAAAAAAAAAAAAAATTTCCTTGCCCGGAATTCTCCTTTAAGGATAACCCTTTTTTCATATAGCCTAATAACATGGCCTGACCATGTGCTATATAGTCATTCATACATACACTGAATGGCCAACATGTAATATTACATGTAAAGGGGATTTTTATGGCTAGGAAAGTGTCAATTTACTAAACGGTCAGGTTCTTCCAAACCAGAACGCTTGGTATTTGACTCTTTGTGGCTGGAGAAGTTGGATACCACCCTCATCATCGAAGATCGGAAAATCTTAGGTTCTATTGAACTCGAACCTTGTTGAACCTTCTGCATTTGATTCCCGATGCCTTCCCGGTCCGTGGGGAAGGAGAAGACAGCCGGGTACCGTCTGAAATTCCGGGATTCAGCCTATTACCTAGGCTGAATCCCTGAATTCCAGGCGGTACCCAGTTCAACAAGGTTCAAGTTCGATAGAACCTAAGATTTTCCGATGTTCGATCATCTCTATTGTTGAGCGGATTTACAAAACTGTTCGGCTTCGGCTGTGTTCTCCAAGCCTGAACGCTCATAGGCTGGAGAAGTTAGATGCTGCCCTAGGGAATCCTGGAAAACATGCATACTGCCATAGGGCTACAGGCTGTATCCATAGTTTCCTGGCAGCCTTAGGGCGGCATCTAACTTCTACAGCCACTTGGAGCATTCGGGTTCGAACAGTTCAGCAAGTTCCCTCAACGCTACTTTTAGATCAAGGAGACACAATATCTGTGTTTTCCGAACATAGAGAAATGATCCATAGATCAAAAAGTCAAAAAGGCGTTCCTGAGCTCTTGAAGTGCTTTACAACTGACAGCTTCCCTTTAAGGGGTTAAACAGGTTTTCCCATCTGAAAAAGTTATCCCCAATCTCGAGAATCCCAGTCTCCCACTACAATGGAGTGGGGGGTCTACCAATGCATGCTGCCAAGCCATACATTCTCTATGGGAGCCGCGTACAGTGTTCAGGTAGCAACATTTGTGTAAAAAGAGCATCTGTATCTGTGATTCCAGCTTCTCACATTTAGCAGATAGGAAGAGTTTAGTAACAAATGTAGCAGTCATACTTTCCACATCCGCCGACAACTCAGACCTTACACTTTAATTAAGATGTATAATGAAACTCATTAAACGATCTATATAGCATGATCATTAAGCCGATTTTTAATCGAAAAGTAACAACCTTCCCCATTATACAAAGCAGATTATTATTAGAGTTTGAATACATTTTGAATATTTCAGTGTTTCAATGTTTTTCACCCATAACCTTTAAATATCAATGAACATTCTGCTCTGTTATCTTTTATGTACACGTCTCGTTTCCGCAATGATTCTAATTGAATTAATATTAGTTTCTTGCAACCATTGTAACTGAACTGGCATTCATCTGCTGCTCGAGGTTTTATCATGTGCGGATGGAGACTGGCGATCAACCTAAGACTCTGTTCACATGTGCATCGTGATGAATGGAGATCACCAGGCAGTGCCAGATCTGTCACTCTATGGACACTGGTGGTGGTCAATGGACCCCGTTGTTTTATAATGAACTCATCAATAACTGTTCTATGAAATATACCAGAATTCATAACGGAAGCTCCAATGTGATGTGAACGAGGCTTAGGTTGACTCCATTATGATAAATGGAAGACATGAAGACAAAAGAGTGTCCCTATGTAGCCACCTTATCCCTGAAACTGATGGCTCGGGGTTATCATTTGCATTGTGCAGTCATTGGACTAAGGCTAGGACCAAATCTTATGTTGACCATGCATATAAAGGGGGAGATTTATCAAACATGGTGTAAAGTGAAACTGGCTCAGTTGCCCCTAGCAACCAATCAGATTCCACCTTTCATTTTTCCAAAGAGTCTGTGAGGAATGAAAGGTGGAATCTGATTGGTTGCTAGGGGCAACTGAGCCAGTTTCACTCTACACCATGTTTGATAAATCTCCCCCAAAGTGGCTATTATTATTCCCAATTCCCCCATACTCACTCAGCTTAACCAGACTTTCTTGTGTTCTAAGTAAGAAGACAGGAGAAAGCCACTGCCGTACACTTTTGGTGATGGCTTTTTATCCAGAGATCTAAAGGATCAATATCTTCGCCAAAGCCAGAGATCTAAAGGATCAATATCTTCCCCAATAACAACTGTCATTGGAAAAGAGACAGGTGGCTGCCATCTACATAAGATGGTGAAGATTTTTTTATCACCCAGATTTTTTTAATTTTTTTTTTCATTTATCAGAGCCTTTTTATGTGTTCGGTGGCCATTGTTTCTGTATACTGAATTGAATCTGAATTAGACCTCCAGCCAGAACCTGTGCTTCAGTGGATGTCATGTCTCCGATCAGACCTGCTTCCTATGATAGGAAACTGCAGCTCAAGCAAGACTACCCGACTACCCATCATTGCATGGGTTAACTCTTTCCTGCCACCAACTACCTATAACATTTTAAAGGGTTGTCTGGGATAATCCCTGGCATACGCCTCCCGTACGCCTGGTTTGCCCCGATGGACATGTGTGTGGGGGGGTGACGAAGCGGGGAGGAGGCGTGGCCTCCTCCTGTGCCTCATTTATCATGATTTACACCTGCTTGCAGACACAAATCATGACGCAAATCTACACCTGCTGGAAGAAGGTGCAGATTTTTTACGCCTGGCAGAGATTTGTGCGCCCGGACAGGCGGATTCACTAAGGGGTGCCGCGAAAAAGGGGGCAGAGCCTAATATAAGACCGGCATACTTGTACGCCGGTCTTCGTAAAATCCCCTCCAATGTTTATACGCTCCGGCCGGGATTCCATTCATTCAAATACAACATGTGTTTAGCATGTATCAGGGCTGTTGCTGCAAATTGCAACAACGGCCGTGATTTTAGCTAAACATACGTTGTGTGAACATGGCCTTAGGCAGGATCCAGTCACCAGGTAATGTACTAGTATCGGTGGGGAGCCTCCTCTTCTCTTCCCTGTGAACTCCCCTGGACCCTCCTGTGACCATGCTCTGGAACCACAGTTATTTCCCGTCTACCAGGCTTGTGCTGTCCCCCAGGTCTTCTCCTCGCACGATCTTGCTCTATTCTTCGCCGCTCCCGCCGCTTTGCTCTTTATCAGCAGCAGTAGCTTTATAATAAGATTACATGTCTTCCCTTTCTATTTGTTCGCTGACTTTCTGATAACCGTCCCAGTCGTCGCCCTTTCTGGAGAACAAGATCCTCGCCTGTAATTAGGTCTCGCCTTCGGTAAAATACAATATGGATCAATACATAGTTTTCTTGTTTATTATTCATTCTATTGAAGCTGGTGGAGAAGAGGAAAAATATAAACGCACGGCACTTTCAATTTCTATGACAAAGCCCTTTTATCCATCAGCAAATCTCCCTTCTGTGCATCTTGTAGCTGATGGAAAAAACAAAAAATGCTGCTACAGGCGACAGATGGAAGGGTGGAAAATACTGCCTCAAAGAGAGGGTCAATCTGAAGTGCCTGTTGGGTGTGATACAGGGTCGGACTGGCCCACCAGAACACCGGACAATCCTCCTGTGGGCCCAGAACCTGCACTAACACTGATTGATATGTTATTTCTCACTGGTTCTTTATTGGTGGGCCCCCAGGATCATTTCCTCTGGTGGGCCCTAGATAACCCAGTCCGTCACAGTACAGGGGTGTCCTCGGTGACATCTTTTGGTGTTATGACAACTGAGGGAGGGGCTCGGAATTTTGACTCCCTTAATTTTGAACTGTAAAGCATAATGGTGTTCACTGGTGGAAGCTGACGGTAATATAACAGACACCTGACCTAGTGTGGGGGATAATGAGTCTTCAGAGCCATTTGACAACCAAGTAATGTTTTCTAGATCCCTCTGAGCTTAAATGGGATTTTATGGCCATTTAAAGGAGTTATTCAGTGAGATTAATTTAGGAAAGAAAGCTGAGACCCATCAGATCCCCAGACAGTGTTTTTTTTTTTTTTTAAATCCAAGCTGTTCTTTAAAAAGAAAAAAAAATCATCTCCCTGGACAAAACATTGTTTCTTCATACATTTCTTCGGGCTACTTTTGGAAAAAAAAAATGTTTTTAAATCAATTGTTGCCAGAAATTTGTATAAATTTTTAAATTGCTTATATTTAAAAATCTACAGTCTTCCAGTACTTATCAGCTGCTGTATGTCCTGCAGGAAGTGGTGTATTCTTTCCAGTCTGACAAAGTGCTCTCTGCTGCCACCTCTGTCCATGCCAGGAACTGTCCAGAGCAGTGGCATATCCCCATAGAAAACCTCTCCTGCTCTGGACAGTTCCTGACATGGACAGAGGTGGCAGCAGAGAGCACTGTGTAAGACTGGAAAGAATACACCACTTCCTGCAGGACATACAGCAGCTGATAAGTACCGGAAGACTTAAGATTTTTAAATAAAAACTAATTTACAAATCTGTATAAGTTCCTGATACCAATTTATATATCACTTTCTAAAACCAAAAATGCCCACTCAGCAAACCCCTGGTCTCAGCTGTGCCGGTGCCCCACTTCTGCCAGTTTCAGCCAGACTGAGTATCCTGCATTTTGTTATTTTTAAACTACATTGACCCCCTTTTTAAACAAATGTCTTACAATAGAATTGTAAAGTGCTGCGGAATCTGTTGGTGCTACATAAATAAAAATTATTATTATTATTATTATTATTATTATTATTATTATTATTACATGTCTTTCCTTGGACAATCCCTTTAATAAATTCCCATTAGATTTTACCTGTTAATTATTTTTAATATACCACTTCGCTGTCAGTGGGTGAAATATTCTTGTAAACATCCAAAGAATAAAAACCTTAGTATACATTCAAACGTATCCTAAGGCTTATGCCTATAATTTAAAGGTAGATGAAAAACGGCCATATTTTACTATTATGAATTACGGTCGTTTTTTTTACATGTCTATAGTACTGCTAAAAAACATAGCCTGAAGGTCCATAGCAATTTCGCAGTATGGATTTAAAACTCCTCGGCATGTTCCTTAATCTCTATGGATTTTTTTTCTGCAACGTGGCGAGGTTCTTAAAATCCTATTCTACGTGTATTGTGCTATAAATTGCTGCGGACCTACAAATTTGCGGCGTGTGAATTCAGCCCTATTACTTCCCCCACCTAAGCATTTGCTTTGATTGTATCCAGTCCACGCAATCCTCTAGGAGCTAACCAGCTAACCAGTTTGGGCTTCGTGTTGATACATTATAGTAGAGTTTTGACAGGATGATGATGTATACGTTTCATATATGGGATAATCGTGATGTGAACCTAACCTAATAGGGGATCAACACTGGAAACAACTGTACTAAACCGTCCACTATTAAAAGTAATAGGTCTGTAAGGAATCAATGAGAAGATCCTCTGTATACCTTCATATGAAGTCCGAGGCTCATTCGGTCTAGGTATAGCATGGCCCATAGTGTTGTGTGGGTACTGTATTGAGTCCTAAGTGAGTCTTTTTCCACCTAGATAAATTGCTTGGCCTGTACAAATGGAAAATCATTGCCCCAAATAGAAGGAATTGGCATACTCATTTCTCGTCTCGTATCTTTTCTCCGTTTCGGCTTTGGCAGCTGAGATCTGTCTGTGTCATTGGTTGGAAATCGGTAGCCTGAGAGAAGCTGAATCCAAGTCTGTCCCGCAAAGAGACAAATGACAGAAAGGGAAAGCAGATTATCAGCGTTCAGCTTGTTCATCATTAACAGTACAGAGGATCAAGGCCTTATTCTGGCTGAACTATTAATCCTAGAAGTGAAGCTGACTGGTGGACGGACCAGCTCGCGTTACACTCAATTAGCTGCCTAAGTTGGCGTTTAGTTTAGTGTCTGTTTTTTCTGCGTATTTTTGCTCTTCTATCATAGTGTGGGAAAGATGCAAAACCTAGCACAATACATTTAGAACTTAGGTCACGTTGTGGCCAAATAGCTGATCACGATCTACCTATAGGCTGCGGAACATTGACCAGTAGATCTTCATGTTTGGCCACCAGGTCACTGGTTGGCTTCCTCATGTTTTAGTGTGCTTGCCACCAGACAAGACCTAACCCTTGCCCACTCCAGTACTTTTATGCTTAAAAACTAGGGAGACATATTGACGTAGAGTAAATGTAGGGTAAAGTGAAGGCATGGACACTAGAAATGAACGAACAGCGGAAAATCTTAGGTTCTATAGAACTCAAACCTTGTCGAACCTTCCGCATTTGATTCCTGATGGCTGAATCCCGGAATTCCAGGCGGTACCCGGGCTGTCTCCTCCTTCCCCACAGACCGGGAAGGCATCGGGAATCAAATGCAGAAGGTTTGATAAGGTTTGAGTACAATAATCTCTAATGGACACCTGTCAGGTAGAGGTTAGAGATGAGTAAACCTCAACACACTCAGATTGGTCCAAACTCCAGCAACCTGCAGCGTTTCATCACCAGTGATTGAAGAGGTTGAATACAGCCCTAGGGAGTCCTGGAAGACATGGATACAGCTTATAACCAGTAGATCTTGATGATTTGCCACCAGCCTACAGCTTTATCCATGTTATTCAGGCAATCTTAAGGCTGCATGCAACTTCTTCAATCACCGGTAATCAAATGCCGCTCACTCAGGTTTGGAGGAACCCATGAGTGCTCGAGGTTCGCTCATCTCTAGTAGCTGTCACTGTGCTCTAATGGCTGGGATTAGCGATGACTCCAATGTTGCCCATTTAACCTTTAGAAGGAAGGTTTAGAGGAAGTGCCTTCCGAATAATATGATTGCCACATTATATGATTACGGGGTGCTAAAATGTTTATTGAACAGGTCATGTTCTTAAGAGGTTAAAGGGAAACTATCAGCAAGTTAAAAGAAACATATCTGCTGATATATGCCTATTGCGCAAGGGAGGCTGAGGCTGAAGGTAAGTTTCTCACATTCATCCTCGGCACTGTTTCTGTGCTATTAGGAGTTTCCGGTTTATGCTAATTAGACATTTTAGTGCACTGGGGGTGGGACTACCACTCTCTGCACCAATGTAGCTGGCCCACCCCCAGTGCACCAAAATGGCTAATTAACATAAAGATTAAACTCATCCTCTGCACCCCATGCATTATAGGGACATATCAGCAAGTTAGAGTCTTTTAAAGCAACTCTGGACCTACAATCGTTCCCCCCCAAATCACTTGTACCTTCGGATAGCTGCTTTTACTCCAAGATCTCTCCTGGGGTCCGTTCGGCAGGTGATGCAGTTTTTGTCCTAAAAAACAACTTTTAAACTTGCAGCCCTGTGCCAAACGGCCATGGCCTAGAGTATCCGTGCCCTAACCTTTGCACCCCTTCTCCGGCCCTCCTCCCCACCCTCTTCATCATTAGGAATGCCACTGGCAGGATTTTTCCTATTCCTCTGCAGTGAACACTGCACAGGTGCCTTAACGATCCAGCCCATGTGCCGTGCTCACACAGGTGATGAATAGGAGAAAATCTGCCTGGAGCATTCCTAATGATGAGGAGGGCGGGGAGGAGGGACAGAGAGGTTGTGCCAGCCTAATGCATACACAATCTAGGCCACTGCCATTTGGTAAAGGGCTGCAAGTTTAAAAGTTGTTGTTAGGACAATAACTGCATCACCTGCCGAATGGACCCCAGGACAGATCTTAAAAGCAGCTATCCGAAGGTACAAGTGGTTTGGGGGGGTCAGATTGTGGTACAGAGTCACTTTAAACTGTTTCTTTCTAAAGGCTCTTTGGAAAAACAAGAAGAAAGGGAGAAGGATTTAACTTTGGTGTCATGTAAAAAAAAAATTGGTGGTGGTCCTTCTCTGGACCAATAATCTTCTGTCCTTCACAAGATACATTTTCTCTGATACATCAACTAATTCAGCTTCCACAAAAAAAGATCCCATAATAGAAAAGCTTGGTCACCCTTGACTTAAACAAGCATTCCGGAAATTTTGTATTTATCTACCCAAATTGCTAAACTTTACATTTTTCCCGATTTCTACTATCACTGTAAAATAGTGCCATTTTGCCTTGATTTTGGGAAAATCATAGCTAAAAATAAGCAGCATAGCCAGAAGAAATGTAATAGGTGATGATGTCATCTTGAAGTTAACAGGAAGTCAGCTGACCCAGGACAGACCACTTCCTCTGACACTTTAAACACTGTGACTTTCTGTGGGTCAGACTAGTGATCACATGACCTAGTTACATTATTGAAACCGATGGATGCAGCTGTGCTGGGATGAAAGAGATGCCACTGTAGGGAAAACAGAAACCTCTGGAGTGCTTCTTTACACCCATGAAATGAAAAAACATTTCGCAATCAGTTGCAAAACTGAAAGAGTTGTGTTTTTTTTTTTACTAGCACATACATAGTATTTTTAGGTCTTATACTTTTAAGTCCCAGTCGATCTGCCTTTTGTTCATAATGCAATGTCCTTTTGGCCATAGGCTTCTATTTTATCGGAGGGTTGTTCGGTAACACAGCTTAAGAAGTGGACGGACTGTCTTTGTTAGGTGAAATGCTACATCTGGCCCTTGGCAAGAAATGTGCTTGTGCCCAAGGCAAGGATTCACTTTTACATCTGAAATAAGAGGGACATTTTGTGATTTCAGTCAACACTAGGAAAACTGACATTTCCAAGGACAAATCTATGAAGCCTGGAACTATCCCTGGAGATTATGTTCCTCAGGGAAACAGCTCGGCATGCATAAAATAATCACAAAACTTCAAAGTGAATTATGGTCCTGCTCGACCATGATCTTGACATCTCATTTTGACTTGTTCTCGACTGCAGGCCATAATAAAAGACATGATGTGGCTGCTGTAGATCTCATATACCCTATTAAATAACACCTTTACCTTTCTAATCCAAAGCTTTGAGGGAATTTTAAAGAGATGGTTTTAAAGGCACTTTGTATGTCATCCTTTAGGTTGAGCCCATTTGGCACCCCTAGTTGTCCCAATGGCCCTAATACGTCTCCGTTTTCAACATATAGTAGCGCAACTGTATATTAAGAAGCCTTAAAATAGAAGCATTGCTTTCAGGAAAAAATATTTCTATGATGCAATGCTATATGGAGGTACTATAAGGTGTTACCGCCATGAACATTAAAGCCAATGTACATCGCTTTTCTGATTTTTGGATAGACTGGCATCTCCGTCCAGAAACGATTCTAATGGAGCCTCATCATAGGGGGGAGGGGGTTCTGTTAACCTTGGAGCGGGCCAGCCAGCCTCCATTGCTTCACCCCCAGTCGGCACCCGGGAATAGACTGGTGCCGTAGGTAGGAACCGGGCCACGGTTCAAAAAAAGGACCATGGCAGGAGCATCCCCGCACCGGCACCAGTCTATCCATTTAAAAATCAGAAAAGGGATGTATCAGTGGTATATTTGCTTTAAGCTTGACTCATACATACGTTATACAGAGTTTGAGGAAGTGAGGATAACAATATCTTGTGTTTCGACAAGCAGCCTGCATAGCGAGAAAAACATAGGTTTTGTCCCACCCATCTTGACTGTAAATGCCAACGAGGAGGGTTCTTTATGGTAAGAGCTAAGAATTCTCTATAGTCTCTCCTCTCAGTGAGAATGACAGTTCTAGTGTCCAATCAGGAGACTTCTGGAGCTCAAGTATAGAGAGAGGGGCCCCTGGAAGTACTCAATACAGAAAGCTCTGTGCACCCAATGCAGAAACCCCACCTCCTGGACACTTCACACAGCTGGGCCAGGACTTTATCATTATATTTTTCTCTGCTGAATGACAAAAACAAAAGCTATCATTAAACTCATCTTTTCAACCATTGTATAGTACTGTCAGCATATTTGGGGCACCAAGAATTGGTGAAAGATTCCCTTTAAAAAGGACCCGTAGTATTTCATAGACCCTCGGTATTCTGCAGTAAATAGTCACATGGTTGGGAACCTTATTGCACAATTGCATGAGGCTAAGTAGGTGCGGTTAGAAGCTTTACATGCCTTGTATTTACACCCCCCTAAGCCTAGCATTTAAACCCCATTCTGCAATAAGGTTCCCGCTCATCTGACTATTTAGTGAAAAGTACAAATAGTCAACCAAATGGAAAAAGTTTCACATGGAAGCTACTAAAATCAACATTTGTGATACTGGTATGTTTCTATTCAGTTGTGGAAATTTTTGTGGAAGTGAGAACAGGAAGTGCTGGTGTATAGGTTGTCACTTTTGTTTGTTTTGTTTCTTAGAAACTGATAACTAACATTTTATTAGCTATCAGTTATAAAGAGACAGTTTTGCCATCCATTTTGCCTAATTTATATTTTTTTCAAAAAAAAAATGTCTGGTACATGTGAATGGAAAGATAATGGTTATTGTTGGGCAAGCATGCTCCTTTGAGCATATTGTTCGACCAACCATCTGGGTGCCCCATCAAGCTCCATGCCCAACCAAAAACTTTTTGGTGATTGAGTAAAGTCGGCCATGCGCCTTCAAGAACTGATGTCCGAAGACTCTAACCCGCTGATAGCCCCTTATAGCGCCCAGGACGCTGAGGAGGAAGGTTTAGTCTGTGTGTTCCCTTCCTCCTCAGCAACTGTTAGTAGGAGTAATCTTCACTCATGACTGCCACGTCATCGGCCCGCTCCATCTAATGATAATCAATGGAGCTGGCTGGCCTGATGACATGGCAGTGCTCCTAACCATGCACTGAAGCAAAGATTACTCCAATAGGCCAGGAGCGGCGCTGAAAAGGAAGGTGAGACACATACCTTCCTACTCAGCATCCCGGGCACTATAAGGGGCTATTAGCAGGTTTGATTAGTTCCCCTCTAAGTGCTTGCTCAACACTAATAGTGATATCTCCGTAAGCAAAACAGGCTTTATTACTGAACTTTGGCTTTAGCTTTAAAGGGATTTTACCCATCTGAGATACTTATGACATGTTCAGAGAATGTGCCATAAACATCCCCTAGATGTGGGTGCCACCTCTGGGACCACACCTATCTTTAAATCAAGGGATCCCCAGCCCCATCTGGCCAGAGGTCATCATGAAGCCAAAAACAGCCGAATCCAGCAAGCTATATAATTCGCACAACTCCTATTGATGGTGTAGCCTTCAAGTTACACAGTTTACGTAGCTCTGGGATCTAGGGGATATCTGTGGATAGGCAATAAGTATTTTAGATGAGTATGCCCCTTTAAGCTCAGATTCTTTCATCTATGGCCAAGTTTACACTTTCCGTGAAAATCCTTTTTAAGATGCCCCACCACCGAATGAAGCATAGTGTGTAAAGAGAAATGAAACCTCTAGGGACCGGAGATAATGAATGTTGGTTTCTTCGTGTTGCCCTACAGTACAGTATACAGCCTGAACCTTTATTCTTTGATCATGCAAAATCTTTTTTATCCTTACGTCTTTCCAATTCCCGACTGGATTTATAATCCCATTGATGCCTTTCAGGTTTATAACAAGGTAAGTGCCATTGTAGCAAGCTCCGAAACCCCATCTGATATGTAGTTTCATGCATTCACTTCTCTCACCATGTATCCTCAGACTGTACACCCCCCATACTGTTCTGCTTTTATTTATGTCCTTGGCAAAGGCTATTGTACAAGGCAATATGTTTGTGGGTTGCTTGCGAAAAGCTTTGCTGGTACTATTTGCTATGACCTACTTGTGGGTGTACAGAAATCCACAGCTCCGGCCTCCTCTGAAGAGATTTTTATTACAAAATATCTGGGTGATTTACAAAAGTATATATAAAAAACTAGAAAACATTTTCAGGTCCGGTGGGAAATAGAAATGGAATTGAGACCATCATTGTCCAAGGTGGTTTGAAGAAGATACCGTTTGGCTAGGAAACAGGGGGGGTGATCGTGTTTGTGAGAATAATGTGGAAGGGGGATCAGAAACTTTATCCAGCTCATTTCCATGGCAACAAGTCTGTAACAGCAATCCGACTGCAGATGAGAGGGTCAGGAAACAGCAGCGTTATAACCTCTCGATGAATCAGCTTTTAACCATCTGATCACTTCGAAGATTTCCGACATTCCACATTTAGCCATCTTTTCATCCTTGGGATAGCAAACACAAACAAACACTAAATAAATCATCATAGTAATAAATAATGCATCGTATGCTCATCCAGAGAGGGGGGGGGGGCCCAACCGGTGGTACCCCGGCCTGGACAGCAAATACTTTTGTTTGTTTTTTTAAGTAGTAATTTTTTACATAATTCTGAGATCTCTAGTGGGCAAGGTCCTCGTAGGGAAGTCGTGTTGTAATCAGTTATAATAAGTCTAATAAGTTGCATCATGGCAACCTCTAAGCCTGTGTCCTATTGGGATATATGGCCATCACAGAGGGGATCCCTTGTATCAACATTGGTTATATGCTCTTTTAGACCCATCAAATCCAAGCATCTCAAGAATAGCCATCCATTCTAATGGCTCTTATGTAATGGATCTACATTGGCTCTACATTTTAGGGACAACTCGAGGCCTGCATTGCTCCACATCAATATCCAAACCTATGGCTGCTCTAAACGCACGAGACTACCCATAGCTTCTTACCATTCATTAGACATTGAATCAAGGCTTCTTTACATCTATGAAACAACCCGGACCTATGGCTTCTCAACATTCATTAGACATCCCAAAAACATGGCCTCTTTACATTTATTAAATTGCCTATAGATACTCTCCATTCCTGAGACAACCTGGACCCATGGCTCCTCTACATTCATGAGAAAACTCACACCCATGGTTTCTCTACATTCATGAGACAACCCACACCCATGGCTTCTCTACATGAATGAAACATTCTGGACCTATGGTTTCTATAAATTTATGAGACAACCCACACCCATGTATTCTCTTCTACATGAGACAACCAAGACCCCTGGCTTCTCTACATTCATAAGGCCACCTGGACCTATGGCTTCGCCACGTCTCTAGGTTTACTGTTAGTTTTTTTTTTATTGTTCCCTATTACACGGCTTCAGAGATGGACATTTATGTTATTTTCTTGTGTTTTCAATACAGCCTAACCAATCTGTCAATGAAGTATTGGAAACATCAGTCAGAAAGACATATGTTTCAAAACAGCATTGTATGAAGAATTGATCAGTAGTCAGAATCTCACCAAAGTGAAAGCATGTGTAGGCATTAAATGGATTATCCAGGACTAGAAAAACATCACTGCCTTCTTCCAAAACCAGCGCCACCCTTTCCTCAGGTCATCTGTAAAATTACAACATGGTTCCATTCAGGGGCATAGCTAGGATCCACAGGGCCCCATAGCAAAAAATGTTAAGGGGCCCCTCTCCCTTGCACACAACACAAAGCACTGCATATATATAAATAAATAATAAATAAAATCTCTTGTGGCCAGTGACAGAATCCTGGCTACAGCAACAAGAGTGACTGGCAGAGCAGAGAGCCAATGGCTGCTTGCTATGACAGTCCTCTGTTTTTACCTATAAGGGCCCATTAGGTGCCCTTATGGTTAAATACATAGGTGCAGAGAAGAAAGCCTTCTACTTAACACCTTATGTACTGCAGTGTGTAAGTGACCCAATGTTCAGAAGACAAGGTTATATCTGCTTTACTGCCTGTGCACTGATAACCTCTGACCTCTGCAGGGAACTCTGCTTATTTTCCTACTTGATGGCACAGCTGGAGAACAGAGGTCAGGGGTTATCAGAGCAGATCTCCTTATCTTTTTTGTGTTGCAGCATGTAAGTAAACACTGGGTCACTTACAAACTGCAGTACATAAGGGGTTAAGCAGAAAGACACACACTCTTACCTTCTCCCCCAGGGCCCCCCTTCTGCACGGGCCCCATAGCAACTGCCTACCCTGCCTGTATGGTAGCAACGCCACTGGTTCCATTCACTTCAAGAGAACTGAGCTGCAAAACTCACACCCAACCTAAGAACAAGGGTGGCACTCTTTCTGAAACAAAGCGGCCATGTTTTTCTTGTCCTAGATAACCCCTTTAAAATGGATCTGCCAACATTTTAACTTGTTCTAATTGAACATTTCCTGTCATATCATGTCTGCAGCCCACATGCAGACCTATGTATCTCCATGGTTACTGACTACAAATTAATCCTGTGTAGTCTGATCCTGCACTCTCTTTCTTATGTTTTGTCCTTTTAACCAGCACATATCCATTAGATGAAAGAGAGAATAGATCTGTGAATAGATGAGATGTGTACACAAGACATTAGGCTGTCTTTAATCAATACTTTATGTAAAGTTGCTTTATGTTAGATATATTGGTGCACAGGTTCATATTCCCTTTAAGTGAACTTTCCCTTTCAGCCGAGTGACATCCTATATACTCTCTACAGTTACTATATTCGGCGGATGATTTGCTACTGTGTTATTCTGGTGAAGATTTTATGTGACAAATCCTTGATGACTGTCATCAGGAGCCTAATGTCTGGTAATAATAGTGTTCTGCGACTACATCAGGAGCTAGTTCTTCATACCTTTAAGCTTCCATCAGATGTTGACATCTGTCCACTCACAAGATAACCTCTTCTCCCCGGTATTCGTACAGCCTGTCAATGTCAAGGATACCAAATTAGCCCAACATCTTTCATACCGTATGTGAACGGTCTCATATTCTTCTACATTCTACTTTTCATGTCAACCTGTAATGTGATGACAATATCCATTATTGAGTTCCTAAAATCCTGCCAGGTTTTATTAGAATAACTCTTTATAGTGGTTGTAATCTGATTTTAGTGCCTCTATCACTTTCTGGCCAACAACAAGATAGGGTATGCTTGCACGTGGAGTTTGGCAAAAGATCTACAAGGGATCTACATACAAGGGGCACACTATATATTGGGAGAAACTACATACTGGGGAAACTACCTATAAAAGATATCAGCAAACTAGGGGAAACTACCTACCCGGGGTACTAGCTTACTACATGCTGGGGTCACCTACATACTGGGGTCACCTACATAAAGAGAAACATTATTTACTGGAGCAATCTATCTATGTCACTAGGTTTATTCCACCTTAAAGTAGGACAGCATAAACTAGTTACAGAGATGCTGAACGGATCGGTTTATTACTTACATCATTTTGTTCAACCATTCTCCTAATATGCAGGAGAATATGATTCTTGCCACACCCCTTCCCCCGCTCTCCAGCTGCTGATTGACAGTTGACTGCCTATACACAACATGGATAGATAACTGCCAATCAGCAGGTGGTGGGCGGAGTTTTCTGTTCCATTTGAATAATGAGGACTACCAGGCTCATGGAGAGGACTACTTAACAATGTAAGGGATACATTCTGTTCAGCTTCTCTGTTACTAGTTTATGCTACCCTTACATAGGACAGCATAAACCTGCTGACACAGTCTCTTCGACTAACAGAGGGGACCTACCTACCCCACCCCAACTTACCACCTATTTTTCATTACCAACTTTATCTTATCTACTCACTTTCCTGCGTATTATTACTGTTTAAAACCCTATATAAGTGAGCAAAAAAGAAGGAAGTTGCTGGAGAAGTAAGGAGCCAAAAGCTTTTTTTACATAGTAATTATCAGCAAGGAGCATTGGTAGAAACACTCCTTTGGCTGGTATTTGGCCTATGTAGAAGTGTCAGTGATCAGCTGAGGAGCAGGAAAATGCTGAACTCATCTTTGGTGCAATTCAAAATTGATTGCTATCAGCCACACATCCCTCTGTGTAAACGGCCACGCAAACCATACAGTGATTGTTCGTCCAGCCCAGCCACGTAATTAGTTAGGCCTTCCAAAGGTACTGCAAACAATCGCCAATCTTTCAGACTGGCACTAACCTGCATCCCATATCAGGCCCCATATCCGACCTTGTAAAAGGACCCTAAGATGAGATGAGCGAAGCCAGCTTTGTTTAGCTTTGTATGAAGTAGAACTATTGGCTTTTGAGTTATGCTGTATGCCTGCTCCGTGGAGAAGGTGGAAACAGCCTATGGGCAGCCTAGAAAACATGGATACAGCCCTGGAAAACATGGATACGGTCTATGGCTGTATCAATGTTTTCAAGGTGGTCTCCACCTTCTTTACAGAGCAGGCATACAGCAGGGTTGAAAAGCGGATAGTTGTGCTTCGTAGAAAGCTAAACTAAGCCCACTTTTCTCATTTATAACCCTAAGATTTTGGTCTGACAAGTTTATTAAGAGGCATTTTGCTATCTATACTAGAGTTGAGCGAACCGGGTTCGGGTTCGAGTCGAACATTCGGTATTTGATTAGCGGGGGCTGCTGAACTTGGATAAAGCTCTAAGGTTGTCTGGAAAACATGGATACAGCCAATAACTATATATCCATTATTTCCACATAGCCTTAGGGCTTTATCCAACTTCAGCAGCCACCGCTAATCCAAATGCCGAAAGTTCGGGTTCGGATCGACTTGAGCATGCTCGAGGTTCGCTCATCTCTAATCTATACCAACAAATTTGTAAACCCACCTTAAATTTGTAAACCCATCCTATTGTTTGCCCTTAATTCCCTATATACTTATATTGCTCACCTTGGTCAGGTACAGAACATTTTGGATCACATGCATCTTGTGTTGATTTTGTGCTTTGCGACACTTCTTCTTCTGTAGTGAAATCTGTAGTCAATGGTAGTTCCTCAGGAGCGCCCGTCAGCTTGACACAAGAGTGGGCGCAGGCCATGCCTTGTTGTCCATTTGTCTGGGAATATACATTGCTGACCCTGGCTTTCCCTCCTTCCTCCTGACCGCTGTATACTTTATATCGGATCATCAGGATAATGATAAAAACCAGTACAGAAGCCACGATGATGCCACCGATGATGATGATCATGGTGCCTCCAAGAAACTGAGTGTGCAGCGGTTGGCACTGGCTATTCTCCTCTTTCGTGTTGAACTGGGCACATCCTACAACTCTCGTGGCAGTGAGTGAAGTCATCCCATCGTCGTAGACAGCCAAGACACAAAGGTCATACTCCCGTCCTGGAGCCAAGTCATTGATCAAGAAGCTTCGATTGTTTGGAGGTATCATCCTGTATGAAAAGGAGAAAAAAAAATTATAAGGGTACAAATAAAGAAGTCTGGTGAATATTAACACCATAGAAGATTGTGGTGAGAAAAAGAACGACTGGTCCATGTACTCTACCCTTGGGTTATATTATGCTTTTATGGGTCCATGGTCACCAGAGAAGAAACCCTTCCGTTATATATATGGAGTCTGTTATCTTATCCACATGTCTCAGTGTCTCGTTCTTCTACCTGCTGACTATCGAGAAGTCTTTAGGAAAACTTTTCAAGGTTCTTAATTATTCATAGTGCTACTTATTATTTTATTAACATGGATTTATTTGTCGACTTGGTTACTTCTTCTCCTTGAGGAGGTTCTTTGATTTACTGGCATTTGGGTTGTCTGCTGGTGATTTATGCAGTGTTCTTTCCCATCTTTACTGTGATTATGAATCTCACGTTTCTGTTATGCTGAGTTTTATGCTCTTAATACTGGAGTGCAAGGTTGTTTGTGATTAATATTAACCAATTTTTCAAATTGCCTTGTTTGGCATGATGAGTAATAAAAAACCTATAATATTAGTCAGTTCTGTGTATTAGTGAGTTCTAGTATTGAGCAGACTTGCTAAACTGTTCAGGTTCAGCAACGTTCTTCGAACCAGAATGCTTGGCATTTGACTTTCGGCAGCTGGGGAAGTTAGGTGCCACCCTAGGGAGTCCTGGAAAACATGGATAAACTGTATCCTTGTTTTTCTGGCAGCCATAGGGTGGCATTGAACTTCTCCAGCCACTGAAAGTCAAATGCTGAATGTTTGGGTTTGGAGAGAGTTCGCAAACCTGAGCAAGTCTGCTTAGCACTAGGGATTACTAAATGGATTCAATTTAAATCCCAATTCGATATGGATTAAAAAGTTACAAGACAGGTGCAGAAACACCTGTCATGCGTTCCTGCTCCTGTACACTGTTACTTTATTAACCAGGCCTAGGGCATGATGTCCCAGTGAATGTATTGAGTACCAACATCAAATACAGCATTACTGTTCACTTTTGGGAGATCACTCTGCCCAGTGATGCTAACCGAATGACAAGATATAGAAGCAGGGACTCCTGTTTTGATAGGAGTCCCTGCTCTTGCGCATACTTTAAATAAATTTGAATTTTTTGAGAAATGTGGTGCAAATTTTGTTAGAATCAGTTAACTCTGGAAGCCCTGGCAATAAGCACATTTTGTTTGCCTATTCTCTGTGGTTGCCCCTATGGAAGTAGATTTATACCATTTTAGTGTCTACTTTAGTATATGCTTGAAATATGGTCCATAGATTGTGACTATTTGTGCAATAAGGGCATGTGGCCAGCTTGAGCGATTAGTCTCCTGTCACCAGGGTCTCCATAAATTAACGTGATCACGTGGTCAGATCACTCTTAGGTGATCAAGGAATGGCAAGTTGGCACTGTTACTTTACAAAGGATCATGCCCAATACAGCAACCTAATTAGAGTTTTCACTCACATATAGAGATCACATATAACAAGCCATGATGGAACCTATGATCCTTGGATCTACCAGGGCAAAATATTATAAATTTCACCCCCATATATACCTATTCTACACACATCCACTTTTAATTACATTATGACCTTTGCTGCTATCATTGAGGCTATTGATGAATTATCCCATAAATTATAAACCCTGACAAGTGAGTTCAAAGTCACCTCCAAACAGGATTGACTTCTGCTAGACCCTTGTCACCCATAACCTTGTAAGAACCGGTTCAAGTCTTGGCTGTCACCCACCATTTGCATAGCCGTGTAGTACGCAGTAGTTTAATGGTTCAGTGTACATACAATACATACTAGACTACAATACTCTTAAATCTCATTAAAAAAAAAGTAATTGGGTTATTTGCTAATGACTTTCAAATACAAACAAACACAAGACAATGCGATAATGCTATGAAGCTCGGAAAAGAAAAACGGAAGTCTATATAAATCAAGTGTTGTTTTTTTTAGAAACGGAAAACCATTACAAGAGAAGAGACCGGGTTTTATAGCCGGCTCCGGGATCTGAATCAATTAAAAGTAAATAATCAACGCCATAACTAGGAGAATGCCTACCCGAGGCAAAGAGCCGGGTAATTAAGCCCCTACCCCTAATCTAATGTTGTATTTTAGGCCATAAAGCAGCTCCGAAGAATTAACAGCAGTGTACAGACACATCTCACACAACTTTGCCTTCAGTAGTCTTTAACAATTTTTTCCATTTAATGTTTCAACAGGATAGAAAATCAGCTACAGCTACAGTTCATTGATTTCAATCAGCATCATGTAATGCCTCATTTGCCCTCTGGGGGTGCTGCAGAGAAATTCAACACTTGTTACCAGATTTCCCTGCCAAGTTCTGCAGTACTGGCAGCAGAAAATATGAATGATCCTATTTTCAGGGAAATCTACAAAAAAAAAAAATACTACTTTATTACCACTGAGGTGCAGGGACAGTACATTTATACACATGGATATTAGAGTAAGAAACCCTATTTTCCAAACCTTGGCGCCACATTAAAGTTATTATGATAAGGTCCATCTTTGTCTCCTGGCAGGGCTTGTCAGGAAGTATTTTGTCTTCAGTCTTCATCTCTTTCCCATTAATTATTTAGTGTACATTACAGTCTGTTATTTCAATCCATTCCTTAAAGAAACATTGCAAGAAACATGAACAACTTGGTGTCCTTTGAATCCCTGTTTCAGGCACCATCCCCTTGTAGTATAAGACATTGAATAAGCTTACCTACCTGTGGTATTGCAGCTCAGTTCCACTGAAGTGAATAGAGCCAAGTTGTAATACCACACACCACCTGAGGACAAGCATGGCGCTGTTTCAGATTAAAGCAGCCGTGTTTTTCTTATCCCAAATAACCCCTTCAAATGCTTTTCTAAAATACAGTAGGGTATTTTTTTATGTACTTTACACATACAGTACATAGACTGTAGAATTTCCGTCCAGAAAATGTCAATGCGGATCCACTTTCAGCCCGAAGAATTGATAGGTTGCGCTAGAGTAATCCTATAGTAGTCGATGGGGCTTGGATTCTGCTTTCATTCTACTATAAATCAGCTTGAATTCTGCTTGGATTCTGCTCCTATTCTGCCATAGCTGAATAGGCAAGGAATTTCAAGCAGAAATCTTTCCTCTTTAATTCCTTATGGAATGTGTACGGATTCCTCAGTGTGAACATACCCTTAAAGCGGTAGTCAAAGAGAAATAAAAATCAAATTATCTTGTGTCAGAAAGTTATATAGATTTGTAAATTACTTATATAAAAAAAAATCTTAAGTCTTCCAGCACTTATCAACTGCTGTATGTCATGCAGGAAGTGGTGCATTCTTTCCAGTCTGACACAGTGCTCTCTGCTGCCACATCTGTCCATGTCAGGAACTGTCCAGAGCAGGAGAGGTTTTCTGTTTCAATATATTTTATAAAATTTTTCAATATAATTTTGCAAACATTGCAATTTTTTGCAAATCAAAAACGGACAACCTATATAACACATTGTATAAAGTATAAAGAAAAGCAAGGAAAAGTAAACAATAAATCATAAGGTAACATGTGTTCAAGCAATATATCTTAAAAGGGGATTTGCCCCTGCTCTGGACAGTTCCTGACATGGACAGAGGTGGCAGCAGAGAGCACTGTGTCAGACTGGAGAGAATACACCACTGCCTGCAGGACATACAGCAGCTGATAAGTACTGGAAGGCTTGAGATTCTTAAATAGGAGTAATTGACAAATATGTAAATGTCATTTTTTAATAACTGACCAGAAGAAGGGGCACGTTTAATGAAGACCGGAAACGCGTTAAACTTAAAAAGACGTGTATACAGTAAGTGAGGACTAGCCCTTTCACCAGATGTCAGGGTACGCAGCTTCCCACACTGTTGATTAATGTCCTTCTGTAAGATTTTACATCTTATTAATTCACGTCTTGTTCCTTTCGCCAGGCTTTGTGCAAGTGGGGAAAAAAAAAAAATCAAACTTCTTGTACAACAAAGTACTGAAAAAATCGACCTCTAGGGAATGATGTATGAAACGATGAGGACGATTATACTTCAAGTGGCGTGTGTGTTACTAACCTATTTATAAATAATTTGTTTACACAGGCTGAGATGGTGTGAACAGTTTCCTGCTCAAAGAAGGGGATTATATGTGGATAATTCCACATCATACATATTAAGGAGCTCTCCACTATAATTTATTACTGTAATTAACTCCCTGCCTCCACAAGTAATGAAAATCCAGGGTCCCATCGTTCAGTGACCTTCACTTCTCAAGTCCCTTCCTTGCCAACAACACCATTATCAGGGAATCAACATGCTACAAAGATTCTAATGGAATGTAAGAATACAATTATAACGCTATTTAAAAGGAAAATCATATGCGTAAAAGTAATACAAGATAATAGAGGCATCTTACAAAGCCTGTTGGCCTACTGCCGATTGCGTCTGAGCTCTACATGTTCCCAAACCTCCTTGATACAGTAGGATTATTCAAATCTCAAAGTTTGGATTTGATGGCCGATTTAGATTTGCACAGGAGCAGGGACTGCTTTTAAATGACAGGAGTCCCTGTTCCTGTATAAAAAGCAGTGGGGCATACATATACTTAAAAGTAATACAAGATAATTGATGCATCTTCCAGAGCCTGTTGACCCACTATAAATTGGATCTGAGCTCTAGATGTTCCTAAACATCCTCGATAGAGTGGGATTGTTAAAATGTCATTCGAATTTGATGGCTGGTTCAGATTTGCACAGAGAGCAGGGACTGCTGTTAAATGAAAGGTGTCCCTGTTCCTGTATAATGAGCGGTGGATCATACATTGCATCTTGCCTGCCTAAGGAATGTAGTGAATGTAAGTGTCCATGCATACAGCTTTGGAGCTTACCTCCAAGTAGACATGCATGTTGTTGCAAATATAAGCACCAATGCTTCATGGAGTGTACATTATGCATTGCTGCACCCTGTACTGAAGCAGGGGATCCAGTTTTAATTTTTTTTATTTAAAATTTTTGCAAAATTAAAGTAAAGCAAATGTACCATCTCGCATTTAAAACATTTTTTATTACCCTGTTGGCAGTACCCTGCCCATGCTCTGCGCCATTGTCATGTGCACTTTGCCCGGCACCCCCAGTGTAACGATATCCCCAGTGGCCAGACTTGATTCTAATGGAATCGTGTCAGCGAGGAGCAGGGATATCGTTACACAGGGTGGGTGGGGGGTATCAATTATGAGATGGTACAGTACATTCGTTTTAATGGTCCATAAAAAAGAAAGTCAAAATATAATATAAGGAATTCAGGGAGAAGGGGGATGCAGCTGCAATCTCCTTCTCTCAGGAAATAAAAAATATTCTATCTTCAGTTTATTCTTAATATAAAACAAAAGTCCCTGTTGATACCTACAAATTGTCAACAGGAAAGATACAGTAAAATAATAAGCCAGGGAGGAGGGAGATGTAGCTGCAGTTTCAACGATTTTGTAACTAACCCTTTATCTGTTTGCACTTAACCTGTCAGCGGGGGAGGATAGGATACCATCAGGAGGGAGGACACCATCAGGAGGGAGGATACCATCCCTATGGCTTTTGGATCGCTGTAGAATTTATTATTGCAACAATAAGACATGAATATGTCACCTTTGACGGTATAGATTTCTTTCGTGTAACCTTTGGGCCTCCACTTTTCATCTCCAGGTTGGTAGACAAAGTTACAGCTCATCTCCACATGGCCATAAAGCACCATGGCTGGACTGGCACTATTTGCTGCCGTATGATGGTTGCTACTTGTACCTACTCAAGCAAAAATGTAAGACTAGTGGGCATGTGTCCCGTGTGCTGGGTACCAGGAGGACCCTCTGCCATGGCCTGGGTACTTGAATGAAGTCTAGCTATAACTGTGCTCTGAAAGACATCAAGTTCTTTGTACTTATGAGCTGGATTATGGCTAATGCACATACCCAGTGTCTTCCTCTTCATTTCTATGCACTGATTTATGGGTGGACCCAACTGTATTTGTCCTCCATGAGTATAAGTCTAGCATGGGAAGACAGGACAACCAGATAAGCAGTGCCACCATAACTGGGACCACTGGTGGACATGTCTAGGTTGGTAAGGCGACCGATAGAGAAATGAATAACCCAGATAAGGCAATCTGTGTAGAGTCTATGGAGTCTATTTTGAGTTTACCCCTTTAATTCTAGCATAGTCATTCATGCGGTATTAATATAGCTAGGGGACTCTCTGATCTACCCATTAGCCTGAGCAAAGATTATTGCTAAGAACACTTGTGTGAGAGATATCAGGCACCACGCTAGCAGAAGAAGTCATCAGATATTACAAGAAGATGGGAAAAAAACTGTTGTGTAATCCTTTTGCGAGGAACCATCTGTTCCGAAATAACCTCAGATGCCTCCTAATATTTAGATTCTATTTTTTTGTGAAGTGGCAGAGAACATTCCTTGCTTTTCCTCAGCTAGTTTAAAGGGGTTACCCGAGATGAGAAAACAGGGTCTACTTCTTTTTTAGTAACAACATCACTCTCGCCCCTGGGCTTAGTCTGGAATTGCCGATGCGCTACATGAATAAGGATGAGCTACAGTAGCAGACATAGCCAATGGACAAGAATCATATTTAGTTGCAGCCTTTGCATGACTAATAGTGTATCGAATGGTCACCATCATTTTAAACAACTTCCCTTCATGTATTAGATTATGTAAAGGCTAATTTTTTAAATCACTTCAAACATTTACCAAAAATAACTCCTTACCCTAGTAAAATAGTTCCAACATTGTGACCACTAGGTGTCTCACTTCTCTGCCTTCTGCTGTCCACTACCTGTTGTAAGGGGAATTCTGTCTCTAGTAACAGAGAGACCAGGACAGAAGACAGGAAGTGGGGGCAGGGCTTAACTACTACTATGTGCAGGAGAGAGAAAGAGCAAGAAGGAAGATCAGCTTCCCTCTCAGTTCAGTGCATAATTTAACCCCTTGTGTGACTAGGCCAGAGAAGTATGGGTAAGAAAGCACTTAATACTGTGAACAGCCCCGCTCTGATCCCACCACCTAAACTGCAGATAATGAGAAATATCTGTGGAAGGGCCTCTAGGGGCTCTATAACGGCTGTGTGTTCACCTTTAGTAGTCTGAAGATACATAACTAGGTTGTGCCATGAATGATAGTGGCCTGTACTGTAACTAAAGAGCTACGAGCCCCATGCTAGTATTGCAACACAACTTGTATTTTAGTGGTAGGTGAGCTCATGTTAAGGCAGAAAACTCTGACACAGTGCTCTCTGTCCGTGACAGGAATTGTCCAGAGTAGTAGTAGGCAGACTGGAAAGAATACACCACTTCCTGCAGGGCATACAGCAGCTGATAAGTAATGGAATACTTGAAAATTTTCATAATAGAAGTCATTTAAAGATCTGTATACCTTTCTGACACCAGTTGGACACCTTGGACACCTCTGACACCTCGGGAGTAACCCTTTAGAGGCTCTTGCACCCAACTGTATTACATATCCATTTTGTACAAATTCCTTATTCTACATCTATAGGCCCATATAGTACTTTTATATATGTCTCCAAGTTATGGCATATTCCATTGCAGTCTAAATTACTAAATGGTGGCCCATGTAGTGCGATGAATGCATGCCACTGTATTGGCTCCGTGTGCATCAAGACGAGGACTGGACAACCTGCGGGAAATAAAAGAACCAGACTGATCCAGAGGAGAACCCTGTATCGCTTTTGTGATCAAATTAGGTACATATAATCTAGTTATATATTACCCCAAAGCTGATACAGTCTGCATGCAATAATAAGAAGAGTAAAGTGTATGTATATATGTATATCTATACAACGTGCACCAAGGTAATCCAGTCCATCAGTGCTGAATTTATTATGATGCAATATCGTCTTACGCTTTGCATGCTGGAAGGGTTAATTTTTTTTTTTCTCTGTATGGGAGTACATTACCATGAGTGTGTAAATACCACACTTCCCAGAATTGGAATCAGTAGAGCGGGCTCTGCTGGGATATGTGAGGTCAGCGGTCAGAGGAAGCTGCAGAATTCTCAATATAGCTTTGAAGCAAGAATGGAGTCCTCGGCATGATGTACAGTTACTCAAGGTTAGTGGAAGATACCTAAAGAGGTGTTTATAGCATCAGCTTACATCTACATATAAACATTTACATTATATACGGGATATCTCATTGCTCGTTTTAGACGGTTTATTGGTGAAGGCAATAAAGAATCGGCAGGGGACCTAGGAACGTGATATGTCTTGTTGTCTTCCGTTGGATCTATCCAGCTTTCTCCGGCTGGTTTCACGGCCAAACAATGGTCGTCTGTGTAACTGCACGGAGAAATAAAGATGTAGTTGGCCGGAGACATAATGGAATGGTGCTTTCCTAGCCTTGTTCACACTTATGCATTAACCTTTCCTGCACTATGTGTAGTTATCGGCTGCAGTAGTACAGCAGAGTGACCGGGGCGCTCCAGCTAGCAATGATATAATAATGTATAACACTTGATTCTCTTCTCATGCACCTTCCTTTATATACCTTGTTTTTGTACACTTTCAGATGTCAATGGTTCCCCAGCACAGGGCGGCGGGGAGAGAAGCAGATGAATGGAAATTCTCTCACAGTGAACACAGAGCTAGTGCTCCCTGTAACTAGGAGTGTGGCTTATGTTATATAAAGGCTTGCAGAATAGACTAGATGAGAGATCAGGGACAGCTTGTCCAGTGGGTGCACCCCCTGAGGGTGCAAGATTAGGACACCTGGATAGCTATTAGACATAAGAAAGCTGTGCTCAAGAGGGAAGAGGGACGGCACTAAACTGATCAGAGACACATCGTACACAAGAGAAAGAGAGATTTATACGAGTGACTTATCTGGCCCAAGCTAGTCAATAAGTGTTGTATTACATGGCCTGAATAACACAGTGATTGAGCGAGAGCAGACCTGCTCGATCGGTACTTGCTTACAGAGCCTAATAAATGGCTCGATTATCATGCACCAAGGTCTGTGTATATATCGCTAGTGATGTCCCTGTAGCATTTGTTTTAGAGAGAAAGTAGTAAAGATTATACTTACCTGTCCAGGCTCCCCCGGTGTCCTGCTCACTGTTCACCCACCGCAGCCGCCATTGAAGCTCTGTGCAGTGACTGGTCACTCAGCCAATCACTGGCTGAGATGGGTCAGCACCGTGGCCAGTGATTAGCTGAGTGTCCTGTCACTTCAAAGACAGCTTTAGAAGCTTTAACAGCAGTTGCGTTGAGCTGGGGGAGCCTGGACAGGTAAGTATAATCTTTATTATTTTACTTTATTTATTGTCCGATATTGTTTGAACTTACTAAAAGCCAACGATGAGACGATAATCGGCTGTTTGGCTGGTCATTGTTTTTATTACATGGAGTGATATCTGCCCAAATCAGTCTGATTTTGGAGAATATCGCTCCGTTGAATAGGCCCCTAAGGCCTAGGACAGCCTAGCTGACATTTGTTGTTGGGGAAACAATCAGTCTATGTAACCATTAATAAGATTGTGCCTCTGTCTATACAGAAATTGTAACTATCAAGCATCTGTACCAGTAAAGTTGTCAAGCTGTTAAACAGTTCACCCCCCGGCCACCCACATCCATGTTCTACCGGGAACAGTATAGTGAACTCAAGTGTACAAATATTCTTACAAGTAATTCTAATATGTGTTTTATCATCAGGGACAGTAAAATTTGAGCAACCCAATTTGGGAATTAGGGTCCACCTAATTTCTACAATATGAAGGGGATGGGGTACAAACATTGTAATAGAATAACTGGGACCAATGGAACCCACCAAGGTCTAACGGCATTTTAGTCCAATACTGCTCCAACTCCGATAAGGCAACAGAAAAAACATTGAAAGATTAGAAGTTCACAAAAATGGGATTAAGCTGGCTCGTGCCACAGAGAAGAACCCGGACAGAGTAGAGCGAACACAAACAAGAGCGAAGACCAAAACTGAAGATTACCGGCAGAAGGCAGCCTAAGCAGAAGAAATAGAACTGATAGCGAAGGGATATAAAGAAGCTAGTGGACCAAGTCAGAAAAGACCCAATGAAGACAGAAGACTGAAGCCATAGATAAGTGCTGGATGACAGGCAGAGCATAAAGCCTCAGGAGATAATACAGGGGCTTACCGGCGTCAATCTGCAAGGCCGGGGAGAACGCTTCTGTACAGATCACTTGCTGAAGAATATAGTGAGATTAATTCCTTCTGGGGAATATTATTTCATATTAGAGTAAACCATGAATGTAAAATGTAACATCAGCCATTTAGTGCAGGGCTATTCAGCAGGGGCAATCTAAAAAGGCCCAAGGGTTCATTCCCTGCAGAACAAGAAGCCTGTACAGCTAATTGTATGTAATATATGACCTTGAATTAGCAAAATAAGTAAAGATTTCCTAATATATCCCACATCGGCAGTAAACAGTAATGTTCTAAGGCCTGGTCTTTAGGACTATTCACCAGGGGTCTTATAGGTGATATCTGTGCGTTAGTGTCTCTAATTCGTTTATATACAGTAAGGACCATATAGAGATTAAATAATATTTAGAAATATTAGTGCCGCCTAGTGTCTAAATAGTAGTGCCGCAATATGGCTGTTGTATGTGGGAATGCTTTGTGCATGGGCGCATTAGAAAGAAGGAGGTTGAGGGTTGCACAACTGTTGATCGACTTAAAGTGTCACTGTCTTATCTCAAAGTCAATTTTTTTTTATACTTCAATATTCACCAATACAGGGTCTGTGCAGGAAACTCACCATTACAGGGTCTATGCAGGAAATTCACCATTACAGGGTCTATGCAGGAAACTCACCATTACAGGGTCTATGCAGGAAACTCACCATTACAGGGTCTATGCAGGAAACTCACCATTACAGGGTCTATGCAGGAAATTCACCATTACAGGGTCTATGCAGGAAATTCACCATTACAGGGTCTATGTAGGAAAAAGGTCACAAATGCAGTGAAGGAGCAGCAGTAGTCATTGGAGGCCAGTGGAGGTCCAGCAATAGTCATTTGAGGCCAGTACAGGAACAGCAGTAGTCATTGGAGGCCAGAGGAGGTCCAGCAATAGTCATTTAAGGCCAGTACAGGAGCAGCAGTAGTCATTGGAGGCCAGTGGAGGTCCAGCAATAGTCATTTGAGACCAGTACAGGAGCAGCAGGAGTCATTGGAGGCCAGTGGAGGTCCAGCAATAGTCATTTGAGGCCAGTACAGAAGCAGCAGTAGTGAACATGGAGGCTGCTCCTCTTAAAGCTATACCGACGAGACACAGGGGGTGGGCTAGTGCAACATTCCTGCTGATTGGAAGTGTTCCGGGCATCATGGGAAAGTGTTTTTCCTGCCCAGAACACTTCCTGCTTTCTAAAATGGCAGCAGCAGCAAGCAAAGAAAGAAAAACAAAAAGAATTCGGAGCAGACTTCCAAAAATCCGAATCCGACCGGACACGGACTTTTGGGAAAATCCGACCCGGATCCCAAACCGGCCGAACCGGTTTGCTCATCTCTAGTGGAGATACGGGTCAAGTGTGATGGATTTTCACTGTCTGACCCTTTCTATCTGCAGCTTACCCTTTTGTTTTTATAATGCAAGTCAAAGGGAACGCTTCCTGCACTATGGCATCCAGTAGCATTTTTTCTTTTTCTTTTTTTTTTTGCATCTGTTTTTTTCCCATTTACTGTATATGTTAAAGTAAATTAGTGGAGGTCTGCTGCACCTAACTACTGTGAATGGAATCCACCCTCTTCGAGTGCACTACTGTCCCAGCGCTAACGGGATATAGATAAATGAATGAATATATACAAGTGTAATAGGCTCTCAAGAAGCGGGTGAAGTGTTGCAAAAATTATAGATGCATATACACCTGTGTAGATTATTCATTCATGTTGATGAATAATCTACACTACTGTATATGTTAAATGGACAGCAAAAACATGATGTAAACTTATCCTTATTTTGTTTGAATTGCTCTGTTTTCATCAACTTGAGTCTAATGTGTATAAGTACCTCATGGCTATGTTCATGCTTGGTCAAAATGATGTCCATTTTTTTGGACAAATGTAATTTAATGGGGAAATGACGGCCATTATTGTACAACGAAGGGCGTTACTATATGTATAACAGCCACTGTCATAAAATAAGGGCCATTTAATGACATTCATGCAACAAAAACGGACGTCTTTTTGACGATGTGTGAAGGCCTAAGGCTATGTTCGTACACTGCCATTTTTTGACCATTTATTGGCCGCCTTTTAGAATGGCCGTAGTTTTGTATCATCACAGCTGTTATTTCATAACAACGGCCCTTATTTGGACAACAACATCCGTCATTAAGAAATAACAGCCGCTATTTGGACTCTGATGGCCATTAGACGGCCAAAAACACGTTTGAACATAGCCTAAAGGCTAGGTTCACACTATGTATATTTCAGTCAGTATTGTGGTCCTCATATCGCAACCAAAACCAGGAGTGGATTGAAAACACAGAAAGGATCTGTTCACACAATGTTGAAATTGAGTGGATGGCCGTAATTTAATGGCAAATATTTGCTGGTATTTTAAAACAACGGCTGTTGTATTGAAATAATGGTCGTTATTTACTGTTATATGGCGGCCATCCACTCAATTTCAACATTGCGTGAACAGAGCCTTTCTGTGTTTTCAATCCACTCCTGGTTTTGGTTGCGATATGAGGACCACAATACTGACTGAAATATACATAGTGTGAACCTAGCCTTAGTAAAGCTGTAAGATAAAATGAATACAATCACATTTAAGCCCAAGGAACATATAAAGAGATAGAAGACTGGGAGATTGTTCTACGTAATGAAATTAACAGGAGCTGAAACACAAGGGCTGATCAGATCCTTGTTACAACAACAATAGCGCAATCATCTCTAGGTACTCAAGTGAATCAATCCTCTCCAGGGCTGAACCGAGGGAACTCAATCCAAGACGAGAAGGATCTACTGAGCGTCACTAGTAAAAACAGAACAAACTGTCTTGGCACAATATGATGAAATGAATAAACAACACATGTACAATGGAAAATACGTATCAAGAAGAAATGCGGCTTAAAGGGAATCTGTCACTAGGTTTATGTTGCCTTAAATGAGGGTAGTATAAAGTATTGATATAAATGCTGAACAGATTGGTGTATTACTTATATCATTCTGTTCAGCCGTTCTCCTAATATGCAGGAGAATAGGATTCTTACCACACCCTTCCCCGCCCTCCAGCAGCTGATTGACAGTTAGATAGATAACTGCCAATCAGCAGATTGTGGGTGGAGTTTTCTGCTTCTCGTGAATATCCAGGACTACTGGGCTCATGCTCATAATGGAGAGGACTACTCATTGTCCATGTTATTCAGGAGTCTCAGAATCCGATGCACAGAACAATGTAAGTGATACATCATTCTGTTCAGCTTCTCTGTCACTACTTTATGCTATCCTGAGATAGGACAGCATAAACCTACTAACTGAGTCTCTTTAATGGCTTCTAGATTAAAATGGCCTTAGTAGAAACTGGATGTTACTTCTATGGATTAAAGTGAATCTAGGACTAACCATTCCCATATAAACTTTTTAGTATGGTCAGATGGGTGCAGCCGCGCTGAATTCTGTGCCCCTGTTTCAATTCGAGATCTGGTTCCTGAATAAATCCCTTCATATCTAATATGCCAATGAGCTTCTCTGGAGCACTGTGGGTGGCCCCAATGGCCCAATGCCCCAATGCCCCCGTTCACCACTTTAGCTGCTTTTTTGTGTTGCAACGTTATGAATATTGTGACCACCTCCAGCATTCCAGAGAAGCTAATTAACATTTTCAGAATATCCAGACCTTGAATTTTTACTATGGACACTGATCTGACTATACCTAGTACCAACCCCAATGCTGGAATTGTTGCGCAATGGGGCCCAGCTCCGGGAGAATGCTGCAAGAGCAAAATTATATATAAAAATTACTGCCCCATGGCGAGACTAACAATTCCTTCTGTACTTGTTAGTATCTATTTAGTCTCCTTCTCCCAGTTCTGAGCTGCTGCTTTTTGCTGAAGACACAAAAATCTGTGTTTGAGCTTTTTCACTCTGTGTCCCCCCTTCCTTTCTGAGATGGCTGATATAAACAAATCCCTGGAGGCTGTTTCTGTAACTTTGTAAAACTGGGAGGGTTAATCGAAGGTCAACTTGCTGATGAACTTACTATGATTTACCCTCCTGGCATTACAAAGTTGCAGATAGGGATTTTTTTTTTAACATCAGCCCCCTTGGAAGGGAGGAGGGGGGAGACAGAGAGAAAAGCTCACACACAGATTTTTGTGTCTTCAGCAGAAAGCAGCAGCTCAAAACTGGGGGTAGGAGACTGAATAGATAATAACAATGTCATGTCCATAGGGGAGCACTGAGCCTTAACTAATCCCAGCTTACTGTTTCTACCTTCTTGGATGTGCTGCATTAGGTGGAAGACCCCAACTGGCCAATGGTCCCTATGCTGCTAGCGTGCTGTGGGGGGGGGGGGTAAGAAGTCTACATTGGAGTGCCTGGATGCTGCCCCCACAGCTGATTGGTGCGAACTCCTGGTCTTCCTATTGGCCCAAGTGATGCACCCCCTGTCCAGACTGTCACTGCAGATGCGTATCGCAAAATGTCTCCCTTGGTGGGGATGCAAATCTGGAGAAAGCCTATGAATGAAGTTATTGACAGTCCTCTATGTATACCAACCTATACAAGAAAAGCTGACAATCACCCTGTGTGTCGGGAGAGTGTACAAATCCATCCAAACTCCTGTCGTTTCTTCTGTAAGCAGACGGGCAGCTGGCAGGGAGTGCACGGTAATCACTCTGTTTTCTCTGAGCTTCACAATAAGAATCCATAACGGCAAGAAGATCTCATACAAACAGCAGATAAGTCAAGAACAGACAAACAAAGTCCAGTAGCTATTCGTCTGTCACACGTCTTCCTGACCTTCTTGACAACGGTTCAATATTGAGGTACTTGTGAGCGGCTGCTGAGAATTCAGACAGAACATACGAGGAGCTAAGAACTGAAACTGTGACATGGAGGAACAGTCATGGGCATAGCTTTAGGGACGCAATGGTGGCTGACGCACCTGGGCTCTAGTTACTGAGGAGGTCGAGAGTCCCTCCACCATGTATAAAAACCCCAGTATTAGGAATGAGACAAGGTAGATGTGTATTTTTCATTGGAAATAGTAATGTTGGTCATCACAGCAAGTATCAGTGCATGCAACAAGGTCCTAAGGGTATTAGTGTAGGGGGATAGATATGAAATTTGTTGCAAAGGAACATGGTGCTGCCTGCTGCTACATCTGTCCGTTCCGGGAACTGTCCAGAACTGTGCATTTGTCTGGTGGTTTGCTCCTGTTGGGGACAGTTCCTGATATGGACAGAGGTGGCAGCAGGGAGCACCAAGTTGAATTGGAAAGAACTACATAGGGCAGGGATAGGGAACCTTTGGCCCTCCAGTGGTTGCAAAACCGCTAAGCTTTGGCTGTCCAGGCATGATGGGAATTGTAGTTTTGCAACCACTGGAGGGACGAAGGTTCCTCATCCTTGACATGGGGCATAGAGCAGCTGAAAGGCTTGAAATTTTTTTTTACATATAAGTACTATACAAATCTGTAAAACCTTATTTTAACCCCTTTTCAGCATAATTCCTGTCCCTGGGCTTTGTCTAGAATTCAGCTAAATAAGGCTAAGCTGTAATACCAGGTACAGCCCACAGACAAGAGTGGTGCTGTTTCTAATTTTTATTTATAAAAAAAAAAAAAAAAAAAGACATCAAAACAGTGTAAAAGATCCAGCATGATAATGTAATGATGCTGTTGTGTATAGGAATATTATGATTATTATTCTTATTATTGCTGTTTATAGTTTCCTTATGTATATGGAAACTTGTACTAATGTGCATTCAGAATAGTTCAATGGTATGAAATCCAATATTTAGGCATCAGGGAAAAAACACTTATCATGCAGCGTTGCTGCCCAGTTGATAGAAGGCTAGCAAGGTCAGGATCAACAGGAGATTTGGCCACAACTGTCCATCTGTTATGAAGCCACTGCCAGGATAAGGTCAGGTCGATGTGCTGCTCTATGGGCATACAGCTGGCAGAGTTGTAGCCATGTTGGACCGATGTTAATACCGACCATTGTGAATTAGAAATATATGACTTATATGGAAATACAAGATGTCTCTGGTTGTTATCTAACCAAAAATTCTGTTTTAAAAATGAGCACATAGAGTCCTGCCCGTAGACCGTAAAGAAGTGTCCCGGCACTCACCAAATTCTTAAATGCTTGTTTATTAACTGATGAATGCAATAGGTCGGAACGCATTTTCCTTCTGTACCTGTTTGATGTGACACTTATTAAACAGGCATTTAAGAATTTGGTGAGTGCCGGGACACTTCTTTACAGTCTATTAGGAGCCATTCCTATGTCGAGCATCTCCATCCTACAGAATGCCATCTCACTCCAACACTACAGAATGCCATCTCACTCCAACCCTTAGACCGTAAACCTGAGATCTCATAGTGGGGATTTCCTCACATTTAGTAATCCTTAGTGTCTAGCAGACCTGTCAAACTGGTCGGACTCGGAAATGCTCTCCAAACCCAAACGCTCTGCATTTGATTCCCCAAGAAGATGGATGCAGCCCTGACAGTTGCTGAACCCAAACAGTTTAGCAGGTCCACTGAACACTACTCATTGCCTTCCAGAAACCCACCTGTAAATTAGACTGTCATCTGTTGAGCTGTTGTATTGAATCTGATACATCCGGATCCCAGGAATATTCCGATCCAGAAACCACTGTATAAGAGCAGAGTTGTGGCTTAGTTCAGCAGTTATAACCTTCCTCTCTGGGTGGTTTAAAGAGTCATTGCCAGAAGCTCCAGGCTTGGCTGGTGTGAGAATATCTGATGGTCCTTTATCGGGTCTGTGACCCCTTTGACTGGCATTGGCGGGATGAGGTAAGGGGCTCACCGACAGCTCTACAGATGCTGTGGCATCCCCTGCAGTATTTGATGCAATGCAAGTAAACATGCCGCTGTCTCTCACGGTGGTAATGGTGATCTCCAAGGTCCCATTCTCATAGGAGACAGCTCGGGAAGAATTTGAGACAACCTTACCTTCTGGTGATACCCAATGAATGGAAGGCTCTGGGTCACCAACGGCTTTGCACTTCAAAACAACAGCCTCTCCCTCCATGACAAATATATTTTGGGAATGATGAGTGACAACCGGAGGGTCACACATAAACTCCTCCTCTGCTATACTCCAGAAATATTTTCCTATGAGACTAGAAGGTGATGCACATGTTTCAAGATCATCTTCCCTAGTCAACCGCCTGAGCCACAGAAGCTCACAATTACAATGCAATGGATTTCCCCCAAATCCCAACACAAGGGACGATAGGGGGGATCCTTTGGACTTCGCATAGACCGGAATGCGTAGGAATAAAGGATCTGGAGGAATAGTCTTCAGTTTATTGGACGTCATGTCCAGTCTGGCCAGTTTGTGAAGATTCGTGAAGACACCACTGGGCACAAAGTCAATAAGGTTGTGATCAAGGCTCAGAGAATTTACATTGGTCAATTTTGCGATGGCTTGCCAAGGAATTTGAGCCAGATTATTATAGGAAAGGTCCAGGTCTTCCAACGTGCCTAAAAAATCCTGGAAAGATCCTGAAGAGATTTCACTGAGCTGGTTGTTGCTAAGGATAAGATGTCTCAGGTTTTGCAGCCCTCTAAGCTGCTCGTACCCCATGGAGAGTATGCGGTTGCTGTCCAGGTGTAAAGCACGTAGCCCACGAAGATCAGCAAAGGTATAAGGCGTGATTTGGCTGATGGTGTTCCTTGATAGTGTGAGGTGGATTAGACGGGTCATGTTGGTGAAATCCTTTCTTCTGATCACCGTAATGAAGTTATCGGTGAGCCTCAGCTCCACTGTCCTTCTATCGATGACTGATGGTACGAAAAGCAGTCCGGTTTTAGCACAAAGGATTGCCAAGGATTGGGCAAGGTTCTGGCAGACGCATCTTTTGGGACAGATCTGAGCATCTGCTACACCCAAGGTGAGGGTTAAAATCCAGAGGATAATCCCCTTCATGATTCTGGAGCTATGAAGAAAGAGGTACATAGGGTTAGTATAGCTGGAGGTGTTCAATCAATTCAGGTTAATTTATAAAATGACTAATTGTTATAATCAAAGAGTTATTCCCAATGTTCCCTTTATATGGTAAGTTGTTATGTATTACACCTGTTCACATCATGTTTTGCTCCCGGCATACATGTTAACTGTGACTATAGGGGGTCTACTGGCCTCCATCTGGCTGGTATACGTTGGTAGACTGCATTAATTCAGAACTCAAGATCTTTTAAAGAAACATTTCCATTAACCAAATCATACTAGCCTAAGGGCCCTATTCCACCGGACGATTATCGTTTAGATTATCGTTAAATCTTTCGAATCTGAACGATAATCGTTCGGTTGAAATGCAGTTAACGATTAACGACCGAACGAGAAATCGTTGATCACTTTATAAGACCTGGACCTATTTTTATCGTTGTTCGTTCGCAAAACGTTCGCAAATCATTCGCATTGAATAAGACATCGTTCGGTCGTTCGCAATTCATACGAACGCAATAGCAAAGAAATAGCGAAGAAAAAAGGATCGCAATTACGATCATAAGTAACGATTATCGTTCCATGGAAATGAGTGAACGTTTTCAGGTCTTTTGAAATAGCGGTCGTTTGAGATCGCTAATCGTTGACGATTATGCAAACGATAATCGTTCGGTGGAATAGGGCCCTAAGGGTGATGGATGCCAACGTATGGCTACCAGTAAAGGTATCTGTTTAAAAGGAACCAGTTGGCACAACTGATGTTATAAAAGCAAGGGCAGTGCCTAATAGGTGTCTTATAAGGTTTGCTTTATAAAGTTATGCTTTTAATCTAGTTCATGGTGTATGCAACTGACTCTGGCACTGGGGCACAGACTAAGCTGTAACTAGTCATGGCTCTCTGCAGGTGTGATTGATAAGAAAGAAGGCTTCTTGTCCTGGCAGCGTCTGTCATACAAGTCTCTTTGCCTGTCAATCACACCAGCAGAGTGTGCCTACAGGCAAAGAGTCATGACTAGTAAAGATAAGTGTAAGGGTATCATTACCCGGGCCGATGGGGGCCAGTTAATAATATCGGCGCTCATTTACTGGGCCTATTACATGGCCCGATAATCGTTTAACAAGGGCTGCATGGACATCGTTACCGATCCTTGCAGCCCTTGCTTAAACTGTATACATTACCTGTCCATGCTGCAGGGCTCCTCTTGTTCTGTGCTTCTCCCCAGGTCCCGCACACTCCAGCTTCAGAGCACTTCAGCTGACAAGCCGCTCAGGCAATCAATGGCCGCGGCGGTCCCGGCCTGTGATTGGCTGAGTGGCCTGTCAGCTCAGACAGGCCGCTCTGAAGCTGGAGCGCATGGGACCTGGTGAGAAGCACAGCACAAGAGGAGCCCTGCAGCATGGATGTATTCTGTTTCCATATCGTCAGCCGTCTATTACACGTAGCGATGCGCAGTCGGTGCCCGACAATTATAGGTCCAAACCTATATCAACGATCAACTGATGACAATGATCATCGGCTGATTGTTGTGTTTATTACACGGAAAGATAATCGGCCAGATAACTTCGATTCGGCCGATTATAGTTCCGATTATTGTACCCTAAGTTGAGCATGGTGATCGTTCGGCATTTGAATACTGGTGGCTGAGGAAGTTGGATGCAGCCCTAGGGAGTCCAGGGAAACATGGATACAGCCTGAGGCTGTATTCATGTTTTCCAGGCAGACTTAGGGCTGCATCCAACTTCTTCAGCCACCGGTATTCAAATGCTGAATGATCAATATGCTCAAGTTACACTCATCTCTACTAGTTATGGATTGGTCTTGCCTACAGGCAAAGAGCCATGACTAGTTATGGCTTGTTATCTATCCTGATGGCTATTGAGGAGTAATTTGCCAAATAAAGACATGGTAGAAACCTTATTATTAACACCTCTAGTCTAGGGCACTGCCCTTGCTTTGTTAACATTAATCCTGCTTACTGCTTCCCCTTAAGACACTTTGGGAACCTCCAGTGACATCACTATCTAATGATAAACGCTATCATTGATACAAAACCTTTCTTCTTCTCTTGAGCTACCTCCAGAGCGGCAGGACAGCAGACAGGCACCAACCACACATTTTTTATTACATTATGCTCCAGCAGTGCCACCACTCTGCAGGAGGCTCAGGCAGTGCCGAATTACCTGACTTCCCTGGGGACGCCCTGATGATGTAACTGTCCATTTATGCACAATTACCATATATGGGCAGTCCATATATGGTGAGGACACAGTTACATCATCAGGGCCTCCCTCTGGGGGTGGGCATTTACAGTCCTCAAGTCCTGAAGTTTGGCCCCAGACTGGTCCCAACACAGTGTTTGCTTGGAATATTCTTTTAAATGCTACTGTAAGAGGATGAAAAAATGAAGACAAATAAACCTAGAATGGTTGGATAAAATATGGTAGACGTGTCTGAGAAGGAAATGGTGGAATATGGAGATTCTAATGAAATCAGTCAGCATGCTAAACAAGTGTTAATGGAGGTATTCCGTATGGTATGGATGATGTCTTAGAACAGCTGCCATACTTCATTACAGTAATACATAACAGGTAACTAAGCAGCTGCTTTGGAACTACAAGTCTCATTGTGCATCCATGCTGGGAGAGGTATGGCACTTTTCAATCAGAGAACTAAACTAAAGCCTTGTATCTAAGCTCTACTCAATTACTTTAAATGTCACCATGTTATCCTTTTCATACACAAGACCTTCAACCGAGACGATTTGGGGTCTTGGATGAATAATGATATTTCATTTTTCATAGATGTTTTACAAAAGCTTTGTAAATCCTTCTTCAATATGTTGTAGATGTTCCAGGGTTTAGTAATTCAAGGTTGTAGACTATAACACACGGCAGTGGCTTACAGTGAAGAAAAAACAGTACAGAAAACACCTGGAAATATGGGGAAATAATCATAGAAGTCCGGCACTATGCGCCAAACATGATACGGTATATGATATAATCCAGATTACACTCATTATTCACAATTTATGCCCTTACGGTACATTTCTATTCTCAGTCCTGTTATCGGGGGGACACTAGTAAGGATGGGTTTTTAGTTTTTAGAGGGAATCTGTCACTAGGTTTATGCTGCCTTAACCCCTTCCCATTTAGATGGTCTGCAGCAGACCATTATAATAGAGCACCGATCTGATGGATCAGTGCTCTATTACATACACAGCATTGATCTCAATGGGAGATCAATGCTGTGTATATAGAAGTCCCCCACGGGGCTTCTAATTACTGTGAGTGAAAATAAAAAAAAAGTGTTTTTAATAATAAAAAGCCCCCTCCCCTAATAAAAGTTTAAATCACCCCCTTTTTCCATTTTATAAATAAAAATAAACAAACATATTTGACATTGCAGCGTGCGTCATCTCCCAAAATATTAATTAATCACATTCCTGATCTCGTGCGGTAAACTGCGTAAGCGCAAAAAATTCCCAAAGTGCAAAATTGTGCATTTTTGGTCGCATCAAATTTTGAAAAATTGTGATAAAAAGCGATCAAAAAGTCGCACATAAGCATGTAAGGTACAGATAAAAAGTAAACATCATGGTGCAAAAAATGACACCTCACACAGTCCCATAGACCAAAGAATAAAAGCGTTATAAGCATGGGAATAGAGCGATTTTAAAGAACATTTAGTTTTTTTGAAAGGTTTTGATTTTTTATAAGCCATCAAATAATATAAAAGTTATATGTTACATATCGTTGTAATCGTAACAACCTAAGAAACTTGCATATCAAGTCAGTTTTACCATTTGGCGCATGGCGTAAACACAAAAACACCTCAAATAAAAAATATTGCGTTTTATTTTCAATTTCACTGTGCATATCATTTTTTTCTGGTTTCGCAATATATTTTATGCAAAAATTAAGTCTGCCAAGTGCTATGGCCTTTTAAACCCGAGGAGGAAAAAGCGAAAACGCAAAAACGAATACATGCCCAGAAGGGAAGGGGTTGAACTAGTCACAGAAATGCTGAAGAGATCAGTGGATTGCTTATATCATTCTGTTCAGCCGTTCTCCTAATATGCAGGAGAATAGGATTCTTGTCACACTCCTCCCACCCTCCAGCCGCTGATTGACAGTTGACTGCCTATACACAGCATGGATAGATAACTGCCAATCAGAAGCTGGCGGGCGGAGTTTTCTGCATCTCATGAATATCCAGGACTACTGGGCTCATGCACATAATTTTGTTCTTCTTCTCTGTCACTAGTTTATGTCACCCTTAGGTGGTCACCATAAACCTACTGACAGAATCTTTTTAACATTGCTTATTTGGCACAATCCAACTTGAAATCTTGGTCTCCAACTTGTGTCTCAGTACTTGTTGCAAAGCAACAGCACTGTACATGGGGACTGCCGGGGTCAGTATTGGAAAGGTCACTGTTACTATTGGGTATCACAGGGGTCAATATTGGAGAGGTCACTATTAAGGGTTGATCAAAATTTGAGCATGCTTGGGTTTGTCCGAACCTGAGCGTGTGGAATTTGATTAATGATGGCTGCTAAAGTTTGATGCCTATGGCTTTATTCTTTCCCCAGGACTTCCTAGGGCTACATTTACTACTGGGTACCACAAGGGTCAGTATAAGAGAGGTCATTATTACTAGTTGATACAAGGGAGGTCAGTATTGGAGAGTTTACTGTTACTAGTGGGTACCACAGGGGGTCATTATTGGAGGGGGTCACTGTTACTAGTGGGTACCACAGGGGGTCAGTATTGGAGGGGGTCACTGTTAAAAGTGGGTACCACTGGGGTCAGAATGAGAGGGGTCAATGTTACTAGTGGGTACCACAGGGGTCAGTTTTGAGCCATGCTCTTTTTAATATACTTACGATCTACATATTACCGACCCATGGGCCATTTTTCAAGGTACTTACAATTCTCCTGCTCCCCTCCACAGAGTATGGATGGCCTGTAAACAGATTGCCCCCATTCTGATATTACTGGTACTATCAACAGTCTCGGACCTGGAAATCTGGAAACAAAATGGCGGTATCACAATGGCTGACCTCTACCAGATCCTTTACCAAGTTTGAAGAATCCTATGGATTACCCTGTACCGCACTCTATAGATACTGTATCTCTGACTGAACCACCTGGTGATGCTCAGTTTTGTAGTCTCAAGACAATAGGGGAGATTTATCAAACTGGTGTAAAGTAGAATTGTCTTATCTAGCAACCAATCAGATTCCACCTTTCATTCCTTACAGGTTCTTTGGTAAATGAAAGGTGGAATCTGATTGGTTGCTAGGGGCAACTAAGCCAATTCTACTTTACACCAGTTTGATAAATCTCCCCCAATGTGTCTTACAATACACTATAATGGAGCCCTAAAGACTCCGGGACCCTCTGTATTAATATCTCCCCCTTATACCCCTCTCTTGGGCTATAACATTTCCTCTACTCAACTGTCTATTAAAAACAGATGGCTGACACTGATCCCTGGTCGGAGATAACTGAGTCACATTTATATGTCTGTCCTGCGGCAAACACTAAACTCATACAGTTGTGTATTATCCACCAAAGCTACAACTGTACAGAATGGGTAAACTTTCCCACAATTGTTGTCACAGATGTCACTCGTCGGGCCAACGTCTGGCATCTGATTTGGGATTTTTAGTTTGCTTGTCAATTTTGGATGAAGGTGACTGACATTCTCTCTACTATCATGTCTCACCCTTTTACTCCTAAAATATGTTTTATTCATGTATCTGCCTTTATGCACAATAAAACTAAAAATAAAGGGGTAGTTGACCAAAAAAATGTTTCTTTCAAATCAACTGGTGTCAGAAAGTGCCAGAGATTTGTAACTTGCTTCTATTAAAAAATCTCAAGTCTTCCAGTACTTATTAGCTGCTGTATGTCCTGCAGGAAGTATTGTATTCTTTCCAGTTTAGAGAGCAGGAGAGGCTTTCTATGGGGATTTGCTACTGCTCTGATCAGTTCCTGACATGGACAGAGGTGGCAGCAGAGAGCATTGTTTCAGACTGGAAAGAATACACCACTTCCAGCAGGACATACAGCAGATGATAAATACTGAAAGACTTAAGTTTTGTTTAGAATAAATTTGATTAAATAGAATAAATTATAAATCTCTGGCACTTTCTGGCATCAGTTGATTTGAAAGAAAAAAAAAATCTGGTGAACAACCCCTCTAAATGGGTTGTCAGAGGGTAAAAGTATGAAATCATGGGGGTCCGACCCTCTGGGATCTCTAAAAAAGTGCCCCAACTCCTTTGTTTTGAATGGAGCCATGGGTCAGCACATGACCCGCTGCTCCATTTATTCTCTATGGAGCTGCCAGAGATAGCCAAGTAGATCCCTGAGGGGCCCAGAGGTTTGACCCCGTGCAATCTCATACTTATCCCATATCCTGTGGATAGGCAACACGTAAAAATAACAAACCCCCACCCCCACCCCCCTTTGTGAATGACTTCAAAATGCATGATGTAAATAAAAGTTTATTGATAATCCTAACCTTTATACCCCCTTTAAGGCATCTGCCATTACTGGGCTGATCTTCATCTATGGGACAGTGGTCTCCCACAGCTTACAGCTACACAGGAGTCATTGCTTTACAACAACCAGACAGCCATAGGTTGGAGATTACTAAGATAGGGGCACGTTGAGCCAACAAGCTCGAAACTAACAATAATCTTGTCTGAGCTTTCAAATCTTTTTTTTTTTTTCTTATAGTTCTTCAATCACAATCAACTTCCCCGATCAAGTCTGCTCCATTCATTGGGAGAATTGGGCCACCCACGACTCCTTTAGGCACAACAATTAGATCCTCTGTGCTTTCCCCTTTCTAAAACTTTCTTGACTTTTCTATGTGAACACAAGCTGCTGTGATTTGTATGCCGGAGATGCTTTTTAGCTCCCGTCCCGCGGCTTGAGTGCTTCCCAGGCCCCATGACACTCGCTTTAATTTGCTCCTATACGTACAAACGCCTTAGCATCGGCGGAATCCAACTGCTGGCTGAATCGAGATTGAAAGTGTTTTTGAAGCAAGCAGTTTCCTTTGCATTTCTGAGCTATATTCTATACCACAATGGCATCTCCTCGGCTTCTTCTTCAGTCTATTCCACCCTCAGGGTAGGTTTTCCTTTTCTCTAATGGTGACTACTATTCTGATTAATCAAGTAAGATATCATTAAGGTACTGTATGACTTATATGTAGCCACGGAGCCGCTGTACATCGCAAAGCTTTGGTCTTCTTCCTCTACAATTATCCGCCGCTGATATAAAACCCCGTCTTAATTTGCTCATCTCTTTGCAAAAAATTTTGCATCGACATTGTGGCCATTTAATAAATATACATAGTTCGACATTTTCTCAGATTGCAACCGTTTTGTTTTTTTTTCTTTCTTTCTTTGGCTAACCTTATAAACTCAATGTGCCATACCCTAATTCTGCCAGTTAGAACAAGCCTTTAATGAGAGGCTAACAAGCAAATTATCTGTGGGCGAAATACATGATTCAATATGTAGAGTTTATAGTAATGGTTCAATTTCCTCTGCCCGGAGCCAGCTAATGGCTGGGAGAGGGAGGGAGAGATGAGCGGTGATAGAGGCAAGACAAGAACGAGGGCGGAGGGAGACAGTGACAGACAGAATTACGAAGAGACTGGAGATGTACAGGGAAGAGACAGACCTGGAGGAGAGACGGGGAAGGGGAGGGGGTGGGGTGGAAGAAGAAGCAAGGTAAAGCTATTAGACAAATAAAGAATAAGAAGGTTAAAGATTATTGGATAATTAAGAAACAGGGGATTGGAAGTCGGAGAGAAGGAGATTGGGAGGCTCCAAAAAGATAGCAACAAGGGAAGATAGGATGAAATTATCCAATAAATGCGAGAATATCTCAACATTATACACTTTTGCATTTTTCTTATCGAATCTGTAACAATAAAATACCGAGAAGAACAGAAAGATGGCGGTATAATAGAACACAAGGAATTCATAAAGACCGGTTGTGTATTGTGATTGAAAATAACCTTGGGATGACCATCAAACATGAAGCAAGTCGTGGAGCTTATTGTGTTGTCCACATAGACATGGAGATCTAGTGCCACCACCTCCGTCTGAGACAGCCTTGGAAGATTTGCCAAGTTCTCTTCTGGCAGGAAAGTGTATTGTCTATAGTGAAAGACTACCCTTTATTCATGGTGAATAATCTCTTGTATAACACATGACATATAGATATGTAATCTTCAGAAGAAGAGAAAAGAGAAAGGAAAATAGAAGGGAATATAAGATGCATGGAGTAATCGCCAACAACCATGACAAGGAATCAAGTCCTGGTTCATTGTGTTCTATGAAAAAGCCAACAATGACGGCAACTGAATCATATGAGATGACTGTGAAAGGTCTGGTAAAGTCGAGAGAAGCTGTTTTAATAGAGGTTACTCTTATAGAAGTTGTTCTCATTCACAGGTGCATATTGTACCCACATATTATTCTACTGAACAGAACTTTGAGCACTTTAAGGATCTATAGTTATTTAAATTTGGCATATCTGACTAGTGGGGCTCAAGGTTATGGAAGGACCAATAGGTTGAAACAGCCTTTACTATTCAGACATGCATATTGTACCCTAAAGAGATAAGTGAATCTCGAGTATGCTTGAGTAAGTCTGAACCTGAGCATGCTGAATTTTATCATCAGTGGCTGAAGAAGTTGAATGCAGCCCTAAGGTTGCCTTAAAAACATGGATATAGCCATAGGCCATAGGCTGTAGTCATGTTTTCCAGAATAACCTTGGGCTGAATCCAACTTCTTCAGCCACCAGCAATCAAATTCTGCAAAAACCTGAGCGTGCTCAAGATTTGCTCATCTGTAGTACCCGCATATTCTGCACATGACATCTGGTCTGGATCCTACGTCTTCCTGGTGTTGGTATGCAAAGGGATATAATTGTCACTGCAAAGGTGCCATCTTACCAAAACTTACCAAATACTGTTTCTGGGTATAAACCCTGGACATCCCACTATTACCTATAACATTGTTCTACTGAACAGAACCCACAGCACTATAAGGATCTATGGTCCTGTACATTGGGCATATTAGACTTGTGGGGGTCTAGGTTATGGAAGGACTAGTAATTTCCAAAGAAGAAACAGCTTCAGCTCTAGTAAGAAGATACCCTTGCAGAATATGGTCTTATTCAGACATGCATATACTGCACATAACATTTGGTCTGGACCCTACTTCTTCCTTGTGTTCTTATACTAAGGCAAAGATGGGGAACCTTCGGCCCTCCAGCTGTTGCAAAACTACAATTCCCATCAAGCCTGGACAGCCAAAGCTAAAGTTTTGGCTGTCCAGGCATGATGGGAATTGTAGTTTTGCAACAGTTGGAGGGCTGAAGGTTCCCATTCCTCCTCTAAGGGATATAGTTGTCACCACAAAGGCTCCATCTTACCAAAACCCACCAAATACTGTTCATGGATTTAACACACATGGTTATATGAATCTATGGTCATAATATTAGTATAGCAGACCCATTAGGATCTAGGTTCTTCATCTAGCATACAGAGAGTTAAACATGGGTTCCGTATTCCCACTTGAATGAGCCCTAAGGGGCAAATGGTTAGGAAATAAATAGAATGAGTAAAGAAGTCTGGGAAATGTATCTTCCGTGTATCATCCTTATTATTAATTTATACAGTTTACTCTCTTCAGATGTAGAATAACAAGTTTTATTGACCAAAAAAACCATGAAGAACCGGGCTCTAGTTCATCACGTCGTCTCAGCAAAGCGAGCAATTTGTGCCACGTCTGTACATGAACTTGAGATCGCCTTGGAAGGACTCCCAAGTTCCCAAAAGAAAGGAAGGCGTAATTGTCTATACTTGGAAGTTGTCCTTCCTCTAAAATGCCATCGCTGGTAGAGAAAAAAAAAACTATTTGTGAAAGGAGGAAGAAAGTAAGAAGAGCAAGAGACACGAGAAATAAATCATTTTGCAAGGAAGGTATCGAGAGGCCTCACAAGTGGTTCAGGATGGAATAGAGGTGGAAATAAATTGACGGAATGAGGAAGAGGAGCAGACTTGACATCATAATAAGACAGCTTTGTGGTCTATGCATCACAGAAATATTGGAAGGCTGCGTATGTATCTGGAACAGTATCTACTGAAATGAAATTGGAGAATGAATGGGGAGAAGTGAACCATATTATATTTATCTTCTTGTGTGAGGAACACATTGTACTTGATCTCCTCTATAGATAATGGTGCTGTGTTATACCCTGTCAAGCACCGCAATGTATTAAACAACAGGGGAAAAGAAAAAAAAAGAATACTAGATGTCTCCTTCCCAGGGGCAAAGATAAACTGAGGAACAGGTGGGGGCTGCTGGGTTTCTTTCATGCTTTAGGATCTGTGCGGAGAGCTGTGGGATAGAATTGCTTTTCTGCAGAGTTCCCATGTTTGCAGGCTGAAAAGAAGGGGCGAGGAATCAATCCAAGGATCATGGGAAAGAGATTGGGGCAAGGAAGCCGTAATCCATCCTGTCCAAGGTGTGATGGTGATAACCAGTCCCCGATGGGGGTTTCAATTTAGTATTCACTACAGGTTCCCTTCTTCTCTGTGTATGCCCTTGAATGTTATAGCAATAGAGATAAGCGCAACTTGACCATGCTCAAGTCCAATTGTTCAGCATTTGGTTGTGGAAGAAGAAGGATGCAGTCCTAGGGGGTTCGGAAAAACATGGATATAACCTTTGGCCTATGGCTGCATCCAACTTCTTCTGCCAAACTCTTAGACCCGAGCATGCTTGAGTAGCGCTCACCTCTAAACACAAGGGGGACATTTACTAAGGAGTCTAATATGTACAACTATTCTAATGGAGATTGGTGAGTATTTTGTTCCAATAGCTTGTGACTGATTCATTAAAATGTAGCACTGCCATAGTAAATGTATCTAATTAAAAAGGCGCAAAAAAGGCACAAATATGAAAAAAAATGTGCAGTTTTATTCACCTGGAACTGACCAGACATAAGCCGGCGCCTGTTTATGCAACTTTTTAAAAAGTCGCAAATGATAAATTGGGCGCTAATCACATATAATGCTAACTTTTGGGTGAATTTTAAAAAAGTTGCATCTAAAAAATATTCACCTGTTGAATACTGGTTCATGAATAGAACTTAGACCAAAAATGGATGAAAAATGCAATTATTCACTGAAAATTAGGCGCAAAACCCATTGATAAATGTCCCCCAATGTTTTATAAACCAAGAACCAATCATTGACCTCAAGTTTCCTGATAACTTAAAGTCCAAAATTGGTATTTTAAAGAGTGCTCCCCTACCTGTCTTTTTGTAGCTGCTGTAATACTTCAACTCTCAGCATGATAGAAAACACTAAAGTAACAGTTTATACAGGTTATAATATAACCACACCGTATAATCTACAATTTTACAGACACTATTGCACCAATCTCATAATACAATACACTGTATGGGCTATATGTTCTCTTTTTACCAATAATGTTCCATTTCCAGGAAAAAATATTATATATATATATATATATATATATATATATATATATATTCTATAAGCAAACCTAACATGGCTACCTATAACATAAAGGACCAAACTGCATCAAGGGCATAATACAACAAAGGAATAGCATGTAGCTGCTTAAGGGCTCCTGGAGAGAGGGGGCTCTGCTCATGTTTTCCCATCCACAATGCTATTGTATTGTTAGAAAACAGGTCGATGAGAAAAAGTCTGAAGATGAATGACAAAACGCAACATCATAGTGTTGGCCTTTCAGGACTTTAAGGTGTGTAATTGTTTACCCTTCATTTAATGTTTATGAAGAAGCAACTGATTGTATTCATAAATCCATTCCATGTGTCTAGTTGCTGCCTCTTTATGGTTGGTTGTTTGGTTAATCCATTGCTTATTTGGTTGGTTGGTTGGTTGGTTGGTAGAAACATCATTCACTTTTCAGAAATTTAGATATATAAAAAGGAATGCTTTAAAAACTTGGGGGTAGATTTATCAAACATGGTGTAAAGTGAAACTGGCTCAGTTGCCCCTAGCAACCAATAAGATTCCATTTCTCATTCCTCACAGACTCTTTTTAAAGTGAAAGGTGGAATCTGATTGGTTGCTAGGGGCAACTGAGCCAGCTTCATTTTACACCATGTTTGATAAATCTCCCCCTTGATTTGCAATTAGAAGCCAAGCCGGAATATTTTCCAAGAGGAAGAGTTATCCACGTGTAAGCAGTAAGAGCAGGCTATTGGCTGTCTAGGCTTTCAGCATGGGACTAGGGGGTAGTGCATCCCCTTGAACAGTCTCATAAGCCATTCAATCCTCCATGGGAAATAATATACAACTTAGCTCTCCTCCAGAAGGAAAAGAACCTGATCTACACTGCCACCTTCTATATACAGGCAAAGACTATAGAAGAGAAATAGTCATTAAACATTATTACACAATGCCTTGACCCAATAATCAACCATTGTGCCCAAAGGGGTACTGTACACATCAACTGTAAACCAGGTGATCTCAAATACCCCTTACATCTGATCCAATAGCCTTACATCTGATCCAAAAGGATCACGTGACAAACTTCAACTCTGCACATTACAGGCATTAGAGTCCAGTCTTCTTTCTTTCGACCTCCAGATTGGCTCCTCTACGGGCGAGTGTCATTGCATCTATAACTATAGCATTGTATGTACACCTAGTTCTAAAGGAAGTCTGTAGTGACAGCAGATTACCTTTAATATACTAATGACTACATATATTCAATCCTCCAACAAGTACTGTGTTCTAGTCGCAGCCAACGACCAAAACAAATCGAATTCCACCTTTTTGTCTTCCCATAGAATTCCTTTAAAAAAAAATCCAATTCATTATTCAGCTGAATTAACCTTCAATGCGTCTAAAGCAGATTTACCGAGGCAAAAATAATTGTCAATCCCATTACTTTACTGAATGGCGTGAGGTTGCTGGGTATATGATTAAATTCAACCCTTGCTGGATCATTTTGTCTGCTTTGGTAGCTTCTCTCATTCTCTGAATAGGTCTGCAATGAGACATCAGTAAGCAATTTCCACACATGCAAGTCTTTGGAACAGAGCACCTATTATATACACACAATAAGCCGCCACAACTCTGCCTATCGATACAATAGGGGCCACTCAAGGACTTGGGTTATGCATTGACGGAGACACGTTTCTCCATGTTATTGGAAAGAACCAAACCCAAAGGACCTGGAAAATACTGTGAGCAGTTAATACAATCATCTTCTTCTGTTTGGTGGAGAATGAGGTGTCATCCCATAGTGGGAGGATGGTGTGATTGACATTTCATATTAGTATTAGTTTCCGTCACCTGCACGGCGGATACAACCATTTTGCAGTGGCAATCAATGTGACTTTGGGAATGGACATCAAATGTTAGTCATTGACTTCAAACACATGGACACTTAGATAAGTGTTTGATCCGTGGGATGATGGGAGGGGGGATGAGAAGAAGTGGAGAAGATTGAGAAGCAACTTCATATGACTGTGTTATTAATGGATTGAGGATTAATTGCTTTGATCTAATTTTATGGCGGCTTGAAGTAGCGCTTCACTTGTGTGCTTCTTTGTACGACTATGCTGTAAACAGTTCTTGTGAGCCGTTTGCATTCTAGTTGCCTGTGAAATGTCAATTGAGGCTCTGGCTTCCCCTATGTGAAGTCTCTGACACCCTTATGTTTGACTGTGCCCTCTACTGTTGCATATATAGAAAAATATTAAAATGGCTTTCAAAATGGTGCCAAAAATTGCCACCCAAGACATAAGGTCGTAGTGTTTGTTCTCCCCTCCCATGACGCTTGAACCTTAAAATGTTTATGGGTCTGTAAGTTATCCCTCCAAACCTCCCCATATGCAAAAATAGTTGGTGGAGCCTCATTTAAGAGTCTCGAAACATGGAAGTATCCCTCTAAGGATAGGCCCAACCAAGGAGAAGCTCCTGTAAGAAGACCACCAAAACAACTATGTTGAGTGGCGCTTTAAGTCAATGTCCAACTCAATTTAGCAGTCTAAGGGCCCTATTCCACCGGACGATTATCGTTAGCATAATCGTTAACGATTAACGATCTCAAACGACCGCTATTGCGAAAGACCTGAAAACGTTCACTCATTTCCATGGAACGATAATCGTTACTTATGATCGTAATTGCGATCGTTTCTTCTTCCGTATTTATTCGCTATTGCGTTCGTATCTATTGCGAACGACCGAACGATGTCTTATTCAATGCGAACGTTTTGCGAACGAGCAACGATAAAAATAGGTCCAGGTCTTATAAAGCGATCAACGATTTCTCGTTCGGTCGTTAATCGTTACTGCATTTCAACCGAACGATTATCGTTTAGATTCGAACGATTTAACGATAATCTGAACGATAATCGTCCGGTGGAATAGGGCCCTAAGAACATGACAAGGGAAATACCAAAGCCAGGTATCCATCCACAGACAGCTGTTTCAGGGAGCAGGATTCTGGATGGGCCAAAGCAATGCCTAGTAGACCAAAACGGTGAAACGTTTACTGATATGTCCCACACACCCCCATGGCACAGCCAAATGTTCATGTTGCCTCTAGGGAGGGGTAAACCACAGTAGGTTTTGGCAGTAAAAATCCAACATGCCCAACCCTTCACTCCACTGACACCATGGAGAATCAGGAGGTCGCCATACACCTTAGCCAGCTGAAGGTGTCAGACTAAGCTGGCTCCTCTGGATGGGTGCAACCTGCGCAGGTTTTCCCCACCCAGGGGCATGAAGATCAAATCAACAAAGGTTGGGCCCAATTGTACACAAGGGCCCAATAACAGCTACACACTTTGCCCCTATATTATGTCTTGACCCAACTTAGAAGTTCCAGTAAGGTCACACTATCTGGAAAGATGGTGTCCAATCCCAACTATTCATGCACAATGATCAGCCAATGAATATGCCTTTCCCCCTGTTCCTGATGTTGGTAGGAACTCTAGCAATGATGTGGACCATTTGGCTAATGGGATATTAACACAGCAAGACCAAAAAGAGCTTCGGTAATGATAATCCTAAACCACTATGATCCCAAAAACAAGTGGCACCATTTTTATACACAGGGTAAAACTAATCCCGAACCACTATGATCCCAGTACAAATGGATTCTTCGCTATTTTCTAGAGACTGTTCCACCTCCATGGGGAGAGTGAGCTGTATTTCCATCAGTCTTGGTGGGGGCCCAGTGGTTCAACCTCTACTGAGCCACTGTCCTCCAACCTCCAGCTTTTGCTAAACTACAGCTGAGGGCTTGCCGATAAGCGACCATTCTCCACCCCACAGTATGGAGCTACAGCTGTTGCAAAACTACAACTCCAAGCATGCCCTGACAGCCTTCGGCATGCTGGGAATTGTAGTTTTGTAACAGCTGGGCAGGCAAGTTGGGGACCATTGCAATAAGCCATCACTTACCTTTGGTCTAAAAGTGGTTAAGTGGTGAACGTAAAGCAGAAATCAGGCAAGTTGCTTCAATGACTATTGATGATAAAACATTCCCAAGCTGCTAGCCTCCTGGTACCTGACAGTCACTTTCCCTGTGACTGTATACCTCCAAGCTTTTTTTCTGAGCGTTGATGACTCCGTGGAAAGCCGGGCAGTAGTCCAAGACATACTCCCAGAACCAAAGGTGTCAAAGAAAAGAATTTCAGAATTCAATTGCCTTTCCCTGCGGCGATAATCAGTGCGCCGGTTGGGTATCTCACAAATGATATTTGGTCCTGGCCGGTAAATCTCCACGGGGGGAGGGGTAAGACTGCAATATTACTTTTGACAAGATGTCTTATTTGATTAGGTTTTGCTGTATGGGAGGAGAATCCCTTTAAAGCTCATTAAAATAAATCCAAAACAAATAGGACAATGTGTATCCTGTATGCAGATGTAGCAGAGCTGAATATGCACTGGTAGATTTTTAATTTTTTTTGCATCAAGTAGATTTAGTTGTATCTAAAACACTGTACATCCTGAGCTCTGCTACATCCATATCTCACAATGCACCAAGAAGATGATGAGCTTATTGGCATGAATAACATTTGAATGGAAGCTGTTTGGATGTTAAATACAAGATTCCCCCGGAACACTGCTCCTAATGGCCAAATGATGACAGAAAACAGTAGATGGATGTGCTTCCCATTATAAGAGATATCGCTATGTTATGCTAAGAGCATGGAAATATGTGTCCTGGACCCAACGCCGATGCCATATTGTAGCATATTCAATAATCTGCATGTTAATTATACTCGTCAACGAGGGGAATCAATTAATCCATATGTCATCTAGTTTGTAAGAAAGCAACGTAGACTGGATTATCAATGATTACTATGCTATTTAGAATATTATGGATCTTTTATACAGGCTCCATCATCTTCGCTTATATGACATGTGATTACTGGTACATATATGTAAAAAAAAAATTATATATATATATATATATATATATATATATATATATATATATATTATGGAGCACATAAAATTAACTTACTGGTACATATATGTAAATAGATAGATAGATAGATAGATAGATAGATAGATAGATAGATAAATAGATAGATATGGTGGTCATATGGACCACCATAGCCAAAACAAGAGAAAATACCACCTATCATATAACAACAGCACCAATAACATTGGCTTTACAAGTAGCCATCCACAGCTAGTCCTAGCTTGTAGAACTGCAAGCACCATCATGCCCTGAACCATTAAACTGGGACTTGTGGTTCCACACTCCTTTCACCTTGCTGGCAGTCTGTTCAGAAAAGATAAACTGGAAATGACAACCAAGCTCCAACATCTCCCAATGCAATCCAGAATGTGCTAATAACTGATGATCTATCTGGCCGAGGAGAGCGGCCTGGGGGAATTGGTGTGAAAAGATGGGGTCAAGCTATTTTTTTTTTCTACTAGGTTAATAAAGAAAAGAATTTTCTTTCCTTTTCAAACCCAACAAAACATAGAAAAAAAGCCCATGACTGATCAGTATAGAAATACCAGCAACAGCTACTGTATAAGCCTTTCCTATCACAACCCTAATACCTATTGCAAAAGTCTTGAATTGAGCAGTGGGGTGGAGAATGGAGTGGAAAGGGTTAATTCATTTCCCTGCCCTGGATTTTTTTTTTTTTTTTTTTTTAGCAATTTGCAGAACTATAATGAGATATCCTGCCAGTAATACAAGGCAATACACACATGACACAATTCTGGGTACCTGATTTGCATTGGTGATGGATCACATTTTGGTTATCAATGGATTTTCTTGTGTTTTCCCCCCAGCAGAAGGAAAAGTTGAGATCAGCAATGTCAGCTCATGGCCTCAGGAGGAGATCTTGTAGTCTCATCATGCCAAACTCTTTGGCTATCAGGGTAGCTTCTTCTTCACTCTTTATCCGATCCTCCAAAATTGCACCAGAACCCCATACATGTTGTAAGGTCATGTGGGACACAAATTGGATAAAGTCCACTGGTCCTATGAAGACCCATCCTGGTGTCAATGATGGTCTCTGGGAAGAGGAGTCAGCCTACTTGGCTTCTACTTGGAACAGCAATGGTTAAGAAGGTGCCAGCTTCTTCAGAACAAGAGAGTGTTTACTCTGGAGGAGAAGAATTCTGCACAAGAGCTTTGTAGAGCAATTCTCTCCTTCTTAATGGTCTTCAAAGTGATGATGTGGTCTGCTCTGGATGAAGAAGAGGAGATCAGTGGCTTGTAATGGTGCTCAGTACATGTCAGGAGTTTGGTCCTCTGTAAGTTATTCCATTGGGATATGAAGGGGCTCTACACTTTGCTCTTGCAATTTTGTTCTTTAAATACACAACACAAGGGGGCGTAAGGGAGGAGGTAATAATTTAAGAAGTATGGGGTCCTGTTACATGACATGGACCCAGAAGACCTCTCCACTATTGAAGCTCCAGGGTTGGATATAGCCTCCCACCTTCCAGTGCCCAATGTTTATCATGGTCATGGAATAATCCAAGAAGAAGAAGAGGAAGAAGAAGAGAAGCCCATCACCCCCCCAATATCAGCTGTGCTTAAGATGTATTCCATAGGCACAGTCCTCAGTCACGACTCCACATCTCAGCTGCTGTTCTCCAGGTTGCAGGAATAGATGACTAAGAAGTGAAGAGACTAGTGAGTACCCCCCTTGGTTTGTGCAGGATACAACCCCCCCAGAGATGTGTTAAGCTGTCAGGTCTGTGCTGCAGCTCAGTGGTCCTGCTCTCAGCCTGTCTCTGGCAGACTGAATGTGGGGGAGTATGATCTGCTTCATACATATGGAAGAGAGCAGGCGCACTCCCACCATCTGACTCCAAGCTGCAAGTCACTGACAGCACTATCTCCTAAGACTGCAAAGCAAGGAAGCTTGCACATCCTCCCAGCCACCCAGAGCCCAGCTCACCAGAGTTCAGGCTGGGTGCAATTACCTGGGCAGGCTGCTGGCTATTAGATCCTATTAACCCATGGGCTGAGGAAAGCCCATGTTAAACCATGCCTGCAATTCCTATGTAGACAGTGGAAGGCAAAGGAGCTGCTGCTGCTGCTGGGCAGGGATGCACACAGTGGATTTCTTCATAGTCTGCTGTTTTCATGATTCACTGACAGTTCAGCAATGCAGAGCCAGGCTGCACCAGGCTCCCCTATGTCCTGACCAATGCTTGCTGATCACTAATTACAAACCAATAGACTCAGCCAAGATCAATCCCCTCCAAACACAAACAGGGAAATGAAAGCTTTGCTAAATTTCCTCCCTCCTCCTCCTCCTCCTCCTCTTCTTCCTCCTCTTCTCCCTCTCCTTCCCAGCAGCTCCCCCAGCCCTTGTCTGGCAGAAGAAGGCTTGGTTGGTATTGGAGTCTCCCTATAGATGTCTGCAGATCACTCTAATGCTTGTCTCCATCAGGAAGAGGCACATTATCAGTGCCAATGGCTAGTCACCCAGCAGCAGTGACCTGTGCACACTCACATCCAGCCATTAGCCATTCCTCCCACTCAGGCACTGCAGACTGGCAGCTCTCCCCTGGGACTCTCTGGCCCAGATAAGCAAACTTTTATGGCTTTTGTGACAAACAGCTTTAACCCATTTAGAGCTGGACTGGATTGTACATGACCTCTACTTGCCTCCTCAGCTGCAGGAGACACATTCTGACTTTCAGCACCTAGGACAGAGACTACCTACACAGTCAGATCTGTATGAGACTAACATACAGTATAGTATTACACAATATACACTCATACAGTATATAGAGTGTATATAATATACCTACACAGTCAGATCTGTATGAGACTAACATACAGTACAGTATTACACAATATACACTCATACAGTATATAGAGTGTATATAATATACCTACACAGTCAGATCTGTATGAGACTTACATATAGTATTACACTATAGTATAGACTCATACAGTATATAGAGTGTATATAATATACCTACACAGTCAGATCTGTATGAGACTTACATATAGTATTACACAATATAGACTCATACAGTATATAGTGTATATAGTATACCTACACAGTCAGATCTGTATGAGACTTACATATAGTATTACACTATAGTATAGACTCATACAGTATATAGAGTGTATATAATATACCTACACAGTCAGATCTGTATGAGACTTACATATAGTATTACACAATATAGACTCATACAGTATATAGTGTATATAGTATACCTACACAGTCAGATCTGTATGAGACTTACATATAGTATTACACTATAGTATAGACTCACACAGTATATAGAGTGTATATAATATACCTACACAGTCAGATCTGTATGAGACTAACATATAGTATTACACTATAGTATAGACTCATACAGTATATAGAGTGTATATAGTATACCTACACAGTCAGATCTGTATGAGACTTACATACAGTATAGTATTACACAATATAGACTCATACAGTATATAGAGTGTATATAGTATACCTACACAGTCAGACCTGTATGAGACTAACATACAGTATAGTATTACACAATATACACTCATACAGTATATGTAGTGTATATAATATACCTACACAGTCAGATCTGTATGAGACTTACATATAGTATTACACAATATAGACTCATACAGTATATAGCAGTGATTTTCAACCTTTTTTGAGCCGCGGCACACTTTTTATACTTAAAAAATCCCGGGGCACACCACCAACCAAAATGGCACAAAATGACACTAAAACAGTACATATTATACATATAGTTAATAATATAGATTCTAAATGTATTTATACTAACACAGTGTGAAACCTGGGCCTCTTTTCTTCTCCCCCCTGTGCCTCTCTCCACCATACTTCTCCCACCTGCTTCTCTCCACCATACTTCTCCCCCATGCTTCTCTCCTGTGCTTCTCTCCACCATACTTCTCTCCTGTGCTTCTCTCCCCCATGCTTCTCTCCTGTGCTTCTCTCCACTGTGCTTCTCTCCACCATACTTCTCCCCCCTGCTTCTCTCCTGTGCTTCTCTCCACCATACTTCTCCCCCCTGCTTCTCTCCTGTGCTTCTCTCCACCATACTTCTCCCCCCTGCTTCTCTCCTGTGCTTCTCTCCCCCATGCTTCTCTCCCCCATGCTTCTCTCCTGTGCTTCTCTCCACCAAACTTCTCTCCCCCCTGCTTCTCTCCCCCCTGCTTCTCTCCTGTGCTTCTCTCCACCAAACTTCTCTCCCCCCTGCTTCTCTCCGCTGTTTCTCTCCCCCATCCCCAGGTTTCTCTCCCCCATTGTTTTCTCCTGTTTCACAAGGGCACCATAGTTTGGGGAACTTTTCCCGCGGCACACCCGTCCATGTGTCGCGGCACACTAGTGTGCCACGGTACACTGGTTGAAAATCACTAATATATAGAGTGTATATAGTATACCTACACAGTCAGATCTGTATGAGACTTACATATAGTATTACACAATATAGACTCATACAGTATATAGAGTGTATATAATATACCTACACAGTCAGATCTGTATGAGACTTACATATAGTATAGTATTACACAATATAGACTCATACAGTATATAGAGTGTATATAATATACCTACACAGTCAGATCTGTATGAGACTAACATATAGTATTACACAATATACAGTAGACTCATACAGTATATAGAGTGTATATAATATACCTACACAGTCAGATCTGTATGAGACTTACATATAGTATTACACAATATAGACTCATACAGTATATAGAGTGTATATAATATACCTACACAGTCAGATCTGTATGAGACTAACATACAGTACAGTATTACACAATATAGACTCATACAGTATATAGAGTGTATATAGTATACCTACACAGTCAGATCTGTATGAGACTTACATATAGTATTACACAATATAGACTCATACAGTATATAGAGTGTATATAGTATACCTACACAGTCAGATCTGGACAGTACTGTATGAGACTTACATATAGTATTACACTATAGTATAGACTCATACAGTATATATCTATATAATAAAAATGAAAGTCTGTCTGTCTGTCTGTCTGTCTGTCCTTCTGTCTGTCTGTCTGTCTGTCCCATATAGACTTCCAAACGCCTGAACCGTTTGACCCCAAATTTGGCACACAGATACATTGGGTGCCCGGGAAAGTTTTAGTGAAGGTCCCGTCCCCGCCAGATGTACAGGAGGGGAGGGGGAGGGGGAAGAGCGGCGCCCCATAGAGATGACTGGGAAAATCTCCTCACTGCACACACATAATTAGCTGCAGCTGCCCAGACAAAACGGCAGTTGAGAGCCTTAGCAACCAATAGGATTACTGCTTTCATTTTAACAGGGAGTTGTGGTTGCTAGGGAAACTTCCTCACAATAGATCCACAGAAATAAGTGGTAGACCCCCTACTCCATCTATACAGTACATGTATACAGGACCCCCTACTCCATCTATACAGTACATGTATACAGGACCCCTACTCCATCTATACAGTACATGTATACAGGACCCCCTACTCCATCTATACAGTACATGTATACAGGACCCCCTACTCCATCTATACAGTACATGTATACAGGACCCCCTACTCCATCTATACAGTACATGTATACAGGGCCCTCTACTCCCTCTATACAGTACATGTACACAGGGCCCCCTACTCTATCTATACAGTACATGTATACAGGACCCCCTACTCCATCTATACAGTACATGTATACAGGACCCCCTACTCCATCTATACACTACATGTATACAGGGCCCCCTACTCCATCTATACAGTACATCTATACAGGACCCCCTACTCCATCTATACACTACATGTATACAGGGCCCCCTACTCCATCTACAGTATACAGTACATGTATACCGGACCCCCTACTCCATCTATACAGTACATGTATACAGGACCCCCTACTCCTACTATACAGTACATGTATACAGGGCAGTATTACCAGCTGCTGCTGCCCTAAGCGCTAAACCTGAAGACAACCCATCCTCACTCACCAATTAGCATCAGGATTGGTAGGTAATAGCTCCAGACATCACATTTAACACCACAACACCAGACCTGACCAATACCACCATACTGTGACTGGATAACACCACCATACCAGACCTGACCAATACCACCATACTGTGACTGGATTACACCGCCATACTTGACCTGACCAATGCCACCATACTGTGACTGGACAACACCGCTATACCAGACCTGACCAATACGGCCACACTGTGACTGGATAACACTGTCATAACACACCTGACCAATACCACCATACTGTGACTGGATAACACTGCCATACCAGACCTGACCAATACCGCCATACTGTGACTGGGTAACACCTCCATACCAGACCTGACCAATACCACCATACTGTGACTGGATAACACCGCAATACCAGACCTGACCAATACCGCCATACTGTGACTGGGTAACACTGTCATACCAGACCTGACCAATACCGCCATACTGTGACAGGATAACACTGTCATACCAGACCTGACCAATACCGCCATACTGTGACTGGATAACACCTCCATACCAGACCTGACCAATACCACCATACTGTGACTGGATAACACCACCACACCAGACCTGACCAAAACCACCATACTGTGACTGGATAACAACGCCATACTAGACCTGACCAATTCCACCATACTGTGACTGGGTAACACCTCCATACTAGACCTGACCAATACCGGCACACTGTGACTGGATAACACTGCCACACCAGACCTGACCAATACCGCCTTACTGTGACTGGATAACACTGTCATATCAGACCTGACCAATACCGCCATACTGTGACTGGATAACACCACCACACCAGACCTGACCAATACCACCCTACTGTAACTGGATAACACTGCCATACCAAACCCGACCAATACCACCATACTGTGACTGGATAACACCGTCATACCATACCAAATAACACCGCCACACCAGACCTGACCAATACCGCCACACTGTAACTGGATAACACTGCCACAGCACCTCCACCAACTCTATACTACAGGTATACAGAACCCCAAACTATACACTACAGGTATTCAGGACCCCAAAACTATATACTTCAGGTATACAAGACCTCCACCAACTCTATACTACAGGTAAACAGCACCTCCACCAACTCTATACAGGTATACAGGACCCCCTATTCACACTGACACTTTATACCCGGGCAGCGCCGGGTACATTTTCTAGTAGTGTATATAATATACCTACACAGTCAGATCTGTATGAGACTTACATATAATATTACACAATATAGACTCATACAGAATATACAGTACAGTGTATATAGTATACCTACACAGTCAGATCTGGACAGTACTGTATGAGACTTACATATAGTATTACACTATAGTATAGACTCATACAGTGTATATAGTGTATATAATATACCTACACAGTCAGATCTGTATGAGACTTACATATAGTATTACACTATAGTATAGACTCATACAGTGTATATAGTGTATATAATATACCTACACAGTCAGATCTGTATGAGACTTACATATAGTATTACACTATAGTATAGACTCATACAGTATATAGAGTGTATATAACATACCTACACAGTCAGATCTGGACAGTACTGTATGATACTTATATATAGTATTTACCTACAGTATAGACTCATACAGTATATAGAGTGCACATAATATGCACAGTCAAATCTGGCAGTACTAACCTACAGCATAGACCTAGAGGTACATTATACACAATATAGAGTATACATAATATACAGTACCTACAAAGTCACATGTGTACAGTACTAACCTACATCACAGATTCATACAATATATAGAGTATACATAATATACCTACAAAGTCACATCTGGATATTACCAACCTACAGCACCGACCCACATATAGCATATACATAATATAAATAGAAAGTCAAATCTGGCCAGTACTAACCTACAGTACAGACTCATACAGTTCTGTATATAGAGTGCACATACTATACCTACACAGTCATATCTGGCCAGTACTAACCTACAGTACAGACTGATACAGTACTGTATATAGAGTGCACATACTATACCTACACAGTCATATCTGGCCAGTACTAGCCTACAGTATAGACTGATACAGTACTGTATATAGAGTGCACATACTATACCTCCACAGTCATATCTGGCCAGTACTAACCTACAGCACAGTCCCACTGGTGTATCATATTCACTATAGTTTATTATACCTATAATAATGTTCTTACAGCGTGTTTGCACCACATTGTGTTACTAGCGGAATGTTTGGAGCTGTCTGTATGGAAAGGATACCTGGCATTTATAGGATTGATATAAGAATGTGCTATAATGTACAGAGAAGCATCACTACAATGTCATATATCATTCTCTGTCTAGGTGAATGTTGTGAAGCATCTGTATGAGACTGATACATAGCCTATAGATAATACATAGAAGAATGTTCTGTGAGGCGCACACAACAGCTATATAATGCAATATACAAGATTTATTTCACTGTATGAATGTACAGGAAGATCTATGTGATACATAGGGATACATGGCATATACTCTACATTAGCCTCTCTTTGTGCATCATTCTCTTCTGCTAGTCTCTCTCTCTTTTTGACATTCTGTATAGTGTAATATGTCTATCTATAACTATTTATCATCTATTTAATATCTATCTATCTATCTATCTATCTCATATATATCATCAATTATCTATCCATCTCCTATCTATCTATCTATCTATCTATCTATCTATCAATCTATCTATCTATCTATCTATCTATCTCCTATCTATCTATCTATCTATCTATCTATCTATCTATCTATCTCCTATCTATCTATTTATCTATCTATCTCCTATCTATCTATCTATCTATCTATCTCCTATCTATCTATCTATCTATCTATCTATCTATCTCCTATCTATCTATCTATCTCATATCTATCTATCTATCTATCTATCTCCTATCTATCTATCTATCTATCTATCTATCTGTCTATCATCTATCTATCTATCTATCTATCTATCTATCTCCTATCTATCTATCTATCTATCTATCTCCTATCTATCTCCTATCTATCTATCTATCTATCTATCTATCTATCTATCTGTCTGTCTATCATCTATCTATCTATCTATCTATCTATCTATCTATCTATCTCCTATCTATCTCCTATCTGTCTACCATCTATCTATCTATCTATCTATCTCCTATCTATCTGTCTATCTATCATCTATCTATCTATCTATCTATCTCCTATCTATCTATCTATCTATCTATCTATCTATCTATCTATCTATCTCCTATCTATCTATCTATCTATCTATCTATCTATCTATCTCCTATCTATCATCTATCTATCTATCTCCTATCTATCATCTATCTATCTATCTATCTATTATCTATCTATCTATCTATCTATCTATCTATCTATCTATCTATCTATCTATCTATCTATCTCTCTATCTATCTATCTCTCCTATCTATCTATCTATCTATCTATCTATCTATCTCCTATCTATCTATCTCCTATCTATCTATCTCCTATCTATCTCCTATCTATCTATCTATCTCCTATCTATCTATCTATCTATCTATCTATTATCTATCTATCTATCTATTATCTATCTATTATCTATCTCTTATTTATTATTTTTTTCCTTTAAAAAATTTAGATTCAAAACCATGATGGAAAACAATCAGGACTCAATAGTCAAACAGATAGTATCAGACCATAATGTACCATAACAGACCTAGAAAGCAGATTCAGCATCCATCATCCGTTAAGCTTCTTTAGTATTTTTCTATATTATTACTAGAAAAGACCTGGCTAATTGTAAGAGTGAATTCACACATTGCAGATACTGGTACGACTGAGAATCTGTTCCATTCATCTGAGTGGTGATATTGCAGATAATCGGGACATTTGCAGAAATTTCTATAAGTCTACCCCTGTGAATTTACCTTATGCCCAAGCACAAATTTTTTGGAGCTTAATCAATCTATCTATCTATCTATCTATCTATCTCCTATCTATCTATCTATCTATCTATCTATCAATCTATCTATCTATCTATCTATCTATCTATCTATCTCCTATCTATCTATTTATCTATCTATCTCCTATCTATCTATCTATCTATCTATCTCCTATCTATCTATCTATCTATCTATCTATCTCCTATCTATCTATCTATCTCATATCTATCTATCTATCTATCTATCTATCTCCTATCTATCTATCTATCTATCTATCTGTCTATCATCTATCTATCTATCTATCTATCTATCTCCTATCTATCTATCTATCTATCTATCTATCTATCTATCTATCTCCTATCTATCTATCTATCTATCTATCTATCTATCTATCTATCTATCTATCTGTCTGTCTATCATCTATCTATCTATCTATCTATCTATCTCCTATCTATCTCCTATCTATCTATCTATCTATCTATCTATCTATCTATCTATCTGTCTACCATCTATCTATCTATCTATCTATCTATCTATCTATCTATCTATCTCCTATCTATCTGTCTATCTATCATCTATCTATCTATCTATCTATCTATCTATCTATCTATCTATCTATCTCCTATCTATCATCTATCTATCTATCTCCTATCTATCATCTATCTATCTATCTATCTATCTATCTATCTATCTATCTATCTATTATCTATCTATCTATCTATCTATCTATCTATCTTCTATCTATCTATCTATCTATCTATCTATCTATCTATCTATCTATCTCTCTATCTATCTATCTCTCCTATCTATCTATCTATCTATCTATCTATCTATCTATCTCCTATCTATCTCCTATCTATCTATCTCCTATCTATCTATCTATCTATCTATCTATTATCTATCTATCTATCTATCTATCTATCTATCTATCTATTATCTATCTATTATCTATCTCTTATTTATTATTTTTTTCCTTTAAAAAATTTAGATTCAAAACCATGATGGAAAACAATCAGGACTCAATAGTCAAACAGATAGTATCAGACCATAATGTACCATAACAGACCTAGAAAGCAGATTCAGCATCCATCATCCGTTAAGCTTCTTTAGTATTTTTCTATATTATTACTAGAAAAGACCTGGCTAATTGTAAGAGTGAATTCACACATTGCAGATACTGGTACGACTGAGAATCTGTTCCATTCATCTGAGTGGGATATTGCAGATAATCGGGACATTTGCAGAAATTTCTATAAGTCTACCCCTGTGAATTTACCTTATGCCCAAGCACAAATTTTTTGGAGCTTAAACAACATTGATTCCTGCATCTATGACCACACTGTGTACCTTTTTAAAGCTCCCATTGACTTTAATATTAGATGCCTCCAACCACCACTCTGCTCTAAAAGCAGTGGTCAGGCTCGTACTGTACATACAGGGAAAGACGCTATATTATAAGCTAATATAAGTATTATAAGCTGTACAATGCTCAATGGGAAAAAAGTATGCAAAAGGAAAAAAAAAATGCATGCTCCTTACTGCCCCCTGGAGGTGAAAGTAAAATCATGGCTCTGTCACAGTGGTCATGGCTCAGCTACAAACAAAAGCCATGGCCGCAGCTCTATTCTTACTGTCACAATACCAGGACCCTGATAG